>NW_027211702.1:2702500-3302500 GCF_022749685.1 Semicossyphus pulcher
AAATAAACAAAGAGGAGGAAGATTTTCTGACATTTTGACTTTATTCTTGCAAAATGAACACAAACTCTTCCTCCTCTCATTGTTGTCCCTTAATGTCTGACCCCTCATACTCTTCCATTTTACTGTAATACAAATAAGTCCAGTAAGCAGTGCAACAGGTCTGTACAGTCGTTTGTGTCCCAAAACATGCAGCATTGAGACTAAAGTCATCCTGTGATTTCTGTGTTGTAGAGTTCTCTAACTCTCTGCTTGTTGAGGATTACATTGGGACTTTTTTACAACTTGTTTCTACCAAAGCATGAAAATCAAATGTTTTACCAGGTCATCCCTGCAGCAGGGGCACTGTCGCTGGGCACGGGGCCTCCTGGATCTCTCAGCAACACTCTGCAGAAAAACACACACACACACACACAGACGTTAGAGTGAGGCTTTACTATAAATGCAATAAATAACACTGAATGACAATTTTACAATGTCCAGCAGGAAATGTAGCTTCACATAAAAAATGAGGTCAACTTTCACCAGCATAAATGCAACATTAACCCTTTCAAACCGTCTCTTAAACAGCCTATCAGTAATACAAGGAGCTGCTGGGCCCCTGATTACCCACAGTGAGTTAGTATATTACCTGTCTGCAGACTCACTGTGATCACATGAATATATATACTAATGAAGAAATATGCAGTATGTCAGGGAACAAAACAAGACCCATATTTAGACCTTTATGTGTCAGTTAAAAGAACCCAAACAGCTGACCACAAACTATTGTTTTACCATAAACTGTATGAAGGTTTTTACATGTCACAGACATTTATGGAGTCATAGGAGTGCCATTAAATAAAGTGAAAAGCAACATAACATTAATGTGGAAATAGGAAAGACAAACAAATAAAGAATCAATAAGTACATTATAAAAAATGCTTAACTATAAACAGAGTTAAAATAAATGTGGAAATATAAAGACAAATCACAAAAAGCAGCAGAATTACAACATTTTCATGATTTTGACATTTATTTGTGAATGTATTTAATTATATTTTAATTTCTATATATTTAACATTTATTTATACATTTGTTTGTGCATATTTAATCGTCATTTTGTCATGTTTTTATTATTGTTTCTACAATGTCATTAAAGGCCTCGGCAGGAAGACCCGCCCACAGCGAGCTGATTGACAGCTCGGCCCGTCAAAGAATAGCAAAACAAAAGGCGACAGAATAAGAAAAATAAAGGAATAAAAATAACTAAATTACATTTTAAAGAACATATGAACATTAATTAAAAATACATAAACATAGACTTGTACTATAAAAGGAATAAATCGTCAAAAACAGAAAATATAAACATACTAAAGTACATGAACACATAAATACGACAGAAAGGGAAAAGGCTCATAATTATTCAATTATATTTGTAATTTTCTTCATATTTAAACATTTATAGCCTACTGTTATTTGTTTCTCTTCTTGCTTTCATATTTATTTCGTACTCTTTTACGGATTTACAGTTTTAATGACTTGATGGATTTAATATACGAAGTTGATGTAGGCTGCTTCAGAGTTGAACTCATTAACGTAACATTCAGAGCTGGGAGATGCTGATTTGTTGATCAGTTATAAATTATGTATCAGACATGTAGAAAGATTGCATCAAAATGATTTAAATCGTGTTTTGTGGCCTGTTTTAAATGAATAGATCCGGTACAGTATGGCTGGACAGAGTGCATCAATACAGTAAACACGTTAAAGATCGTCAAAGTGTTCAAATCTTACATTTTCCATGGTGGTCGTCTCAAGTGTATCTGGTGTCAGTCTCTGGAAGTCTGGTGTCCTCGTCGGGGTTCAAAAAGTCCAAAGTTTGAGTAGAAAGTCCTCAATTGAAACGGACAAAAAACTTTTGTGGCTGTTTTAGGCGTCGTTTATGTTTCAATGATGATTTGATCAAAATGATGCACCTGGAGACAAACCATAGCAACCATGGAATCCTCCGCGTGCGTCCTGTACACACGTGTGTTTTCACGTTCTGTGTATGCTGATATTTGTCTCTTTCACTATTTTGAATTTCACACATATCAAAGTTTTAAAGACCCTTCAAAATAAAACTTAACTGCGAGTGAGGCAACAGGTGAGCGTGTTGAGTCAATCAATCAATCAATCAATCAAATTTTATTTGTATAGCGCCAAATCATAACCAGGGTTATCTCGAGACACTTTACAGAAAGAGCAGGTCTAGACCGACTCTTTGTTAAGTTATTCAAAGAGAGGCCCAACATCAATCCACCATGAGTAGCACTTAGCAATTCGGCACAGTGTGTGAGTGTGACCAATAAGTTCAGACCACTGAGCATGACCCGAGTTTCCCCCCTAACATTGTTTTACATTTATTTTTTTCCTATTTTGTGCAAAAATAATATAGTGGAACATACCTATATATCAAAGTTTTAGAACATAAATAGTGCAACGTTCCTAGCTCAGTTCACAGGGACACATACAGCAGGTCAAGAGGGAAATGACATCAGAAAATGTAACTCTCTTTTTTTAAACATGCCCTCTCCTTCTGAGTTTTATCCAGGTTGTATTTGTTAATCATTTCTAAAATCACACTCACTCAGTTGGGTCTGCTGCATCCTGCTCAGCCTTTTTCCTTTGTTTGGTTTGCTGCATCACACCACATTTTCACTCATCCACACACTTCAGACATGACTGATTACTGTCATATTCACGTATCACATTAGTTATTTGATATGTTTGATCATTTAAGTTAAATAAAATCCTAACATGATTGCTTTATCTGTGTGGCCTCCCTTTTTGTTACCGTCCCTGAGCCAGGTGGTAACACAAGACAATATACAGAAGAAGTTAAATACTAAAGCACAATAAGAGTTCATGGTTTTGAAATGTAAAATACATTAAAAATTAATGTCTTATAAGGAGGCAACTGTTTGACACAAATTCACTGGAGTCTCTTTAAGTCATTATTTTCTGTCTCTCCCTTCCTTGTGTTGTTTTAAACAAATATCCAAAGAAATATAAAGATTGGATGAATAAAAATGCACATTACAAGCAATAAAAAAGGAACTCTGCTCAGTTCAATGATGCCACCAAGTGTATATGGCAAGGCTTATGAAAGGGGTCGTGGCAAAATGTGTTTGTGTGTCTTTCGACAAAGTTATTGGAATCTATTCATAAGTTGTGCCCCTTTTGGTTATAAACCAATCCCTCTGATACAAACCCTTTTTGCCAACTGGCACAAACAGTTACCGTAAAATTCGGTGTACAAGACGCACTTTCAATACTTTTTTTTTCATCTAAAAAGTGGGCTGCGTCCTATACACCGGTGTGACCAATATACCACTATAAAATGCAGAGAGAGGTATTTTATTGTGTTTCGATGTTATTCATCAGAACATGGGTACACTGCGGTCATTTAAAGGATGGACATGGTCAGCAATAATAATCAGGTCACACTATTATACCACCACCAGCAGCCTGAACCGTTGATAAAAGGCAGGATGGATCCATGCTTTCATGTTGTTTACACCAAGATGGTTGTGTGTGAAATCCCAGTAGATCAGCAGTTTCTGAAATACTCAGACCAGCCCGTCAGCTATTAAAGCCCTGCTTCTACATCACCTTCAGAGGCTTCCTCCACCGCCCCCTACTCCTCCACCTCCCCCCTCTGAGGAGAAACTTTTTTTAAAAAGCCTGCTTCCTTCCCTGCACAGATGGCCGCCTCAGACCAAAGAATTTGTTAAATTTCAAATTCCCAAATTAATTTATGAATCTAGCACAGTTGTGCTCAATTTGTAACATATAGATAAGCAGTCTGGGTGGCAATCTCTGCAGGGAACGAACCAGGCTTTAAACTTATAAGATTTCTGTTTTTTGTTTTTAAATGTATATAATTTTAAATGTATTTAATATACATCTAATAATAATAATAATAATAATATATTTCATATAATAATATACTATATATAAAAATAATATAATCATATATAATATTTCATTTTTCATATTTATATTTCAATAATACTATATACTGCGAATCACTTTTATGAAATAAATGTTTTTATTACATTTAACTTGGTTTTTCAGTCGAAACTTTATGATAATATGAACATTATTTTAATGCAGATATATTGCTGGGATTACCCAGAGCTTTAGAGGAAATTTCAAACTAGGCTATTTATTGTGTATATGGCCTTAAAATTTTGCAATATTATTTCGATGCCATATCTCCTAGCTCTAATTGAAAGGTCATATTTGTTGACATCTGATGCAAGATTGCAATAATAACATCTAGTGGCTGAAACCTTGAATTTGAATTGTTTTTGTAATAGTGTTTCAACTTGTTTTTAACAGTCAATTTCGTTAAACGGTTCGCAAAAGTTAGCCCTTTTTTCCCTAATGTGATTTAATAATGTTTCTTTATTTAAAAAAACAAAAACACATGAATCTTTCTTGAAGGCATTCTGCTCAGTCGAGATATGTGGGTGGCTCTCAAAAGAGCCGTTTGTTGCGGTTGTGCTCTACATGCTGTCTTGCCATGGAACAGCTGCCTCTGTTGAAAAGCAGGTTGTGAAGGTCTCCCGAACCCTGATGGCCTCCCTTGCTGAGTTGTTGGCAGCCAGACCTGGTAGTGGCTCCACCCCACAAACCTGGCTGCGCCCCATCACTGCTGTTGTCTGCGCAGTCATCCGCAGGAAGTTATGGAGAACACAGGTTAGCCTTCACACACTTCTCTGCGACTTCTGGGTGGACCTCAAGCACACGCCTGTACATCCTCCACTGGAAGGAGAGGATGCCAAAGGCATTCTCCACAACCAGCCGAGCTCGGGACAGGCGGTAATTAAAGATCCGGCGCTCTCTTGGCAGGCTGCGCCCAGGATATGGCCTCATGAGGTTTTTCCAGAGTGGAAATGCCTCATCTGCCACAAAGACGTGCGGCTGGGGTCCTCTGTGCTCAGCTCCTGGTAGTGGCAGGTCTGCAGGTAGTTGAAGGGTGCCAGACCGAAGCCCCTGACCAAAAGCAGAGTTGGCCAGAATCCCACCATCACTGGTTCTACCGTAGCCCCCGACGTCCATCACCTGAAAACGGTATTGGGCATCCACAACAGTGAGGAGAACCAGCGAGAATGTTCCCTTGTAGTTGTAGAACTGTGATCCAGAGTTAGGAGGGGCTTTGAGGACCACATGTTTCCCATCGAGCGCTCCACAGCAGAGAGGAAAACTCCACCGCACCTCAAACTTCTCTGCAATTGACCTCCACTCCTCTGTGGTGGACACAGGCATGAAGTCCTCCACAAGGCAGTCCCAAATGGCATGTAAGTGTCATCTAACTTGCTCTAAATTTGCTCAAATTTGTGCTACAGTAATCACTTAACAGTAGTCATGATATGTTTTAGACATGAAAAAACACGCCGTTTTCTATTTGTTTCAGCATCCTTTTGATTAGTTTATTGCAACTAAATCCGAGCAAAATCTACCCAGATTAATGTTTTGATTCTGACAGACGTTTTTATTATTAATTAATAATTAATACCACTCACCGGAGACAGATGGTCAGGCGCTCCGCAGCCGGGACGGAACGCCTGTAGTTGGTGTCCATCTGTGAAATCCTGCCACCGACCCTGGCTAGCAGGGCAAACTGGGCCCCCGTCAGCCTCAAATAGTCATCCAGACAGAGTTCCTGGAGAAGGCGGTGGTATTCACCCAGCTGTGTTCGCCTCCGGATGGTGTCATGAACCCACACACGACAGCGTCTGGTTTTCCTACCCACCTTGTACTTCCACAGCAGGTATAATGTAGCCAGAGTAGGGATGTCGGACATGGTTGATAGCTGAAAGAAATGATAGAAATAAACGCCGTTGGTAACCATGGAGATAAGCTCTGCTTCCTCTTCTCTATTCCTGAAGCGAAGGGCAAATATTCGCCTGTTATTTAAACGCAAATTTTGATCCGGCGGTCAAACTCACACGAGTAACGTGAGGCAAATATTCGGATCGCGTTTGGTATGAACACACAGTAACACAATCTCAACACCTTGTTATTGTACCTCTTCATATCTCCAGCTCTGAAGTAAAAAGAGATTCCTCCCTGTTATCTCGGAGGGGGCTCTCTCCCACGGCCACGGCCTAGGCCCGGTCCAGGTCCAGGTCCAGGTCCAGGTCCTCTGGGCCCGGGCAAACGACTCACCATCCCTCGAGCGTTGGGGTTGGGCGATGCCAGAGCTACATCTTTCTGCAGGTTAACACCTTTACCTGCTGACCCAGGCTTCGTCTTCGTTGGCTTTGCGTCCGACTCTGGTTTCTTTTCTGCTTTGGGAGAGACAGTGATGGATCAGCTTTCCAGATATACATTTATGAATACATCACAGCTGTTAGTATCTACACAGTAAAACCGTCAGTGTTAATTCCACTGTCATAGTGTTAAATTCAACACTTTCCCCGAGTTTATAAAATTATCACGTGTTCCAAGTTAAATTCATACTTTGGAAAGTGTTAAAATTTCACTCTCTATTGGTGTTAAATTACTAACACTCACTGTTAATTTATGACTCACTGGAGTCTGCTTTAACACTTATGTGTGTTATTTTCTTTCACTGGGAGTGTTAATTTCTAACATTCATAGTGTGACTCAGTTAAGTGTACTTTTGACAAGTATGCGCATTGTTTCTTTCACTGGGAGTGTTCATTTGTAACACACTGAGCGTAACTTAATTCTATGTGCACATTTACAAAGTCTACATGCCTAAATGCATTGAGTTGCTTTAGAACCAACTCCCACTGATACCACCCTGTAGCCAAGTGGCATGAAAACACACACACTTGACCTTCATGCTAGATTTCTGCCTCCCTGTACAAAAACTCTGGCCATCAAAGGGTGGCGAGATTTAAGTGAAACCGACTATCAGCTGTGGAGCTGCTGATTTCAGCTAAGAATGAATCGATATAAACTGAGCAGCAACAATGTCACTTGCTGACTTTGAAAATTAGCTTGACATGACTCTGGGGTTTCTACATGAAGAATTTGGCAAGAATCTTTCTCATGCACACTTATCAAATGTTTTTTGAAACCTGAATGTTGAAAACTGATGTCTACAGCAATCCTGTGCACAAACTTACTTGAACCTGGTGCTTGGGTAGAAACTGTGAACAATTCTCAAATTAGTTATCAAGGACTGGCAGGGAGAACGTGCAGCTTGACAAAAGAAACACTTCATGTCACTACATTGAAACACTACATTTTTCAGTCCAGTTCATCAAAAGCACCCAACGAGCTGCTGGCTTGGCAGGGGATGAGCTGTTTGTCCACAGCGATGTAGAATGTATCAACGCTGTTCTTGGTTGTTTACCCTCTCTTCCCTGCAGGTGCTGATCAATGCTGTGGCATGACTAAAAACAGAATTACAAGAAAAATAACATGTCAAATTTTAGTACTTGCGATGTGATTACATGTGAGTGTACAAGATTCTGTTAACTGCCCATTTTGAGAACATACATTTTACTGGAAGTTTGTTCTTCCAAAATGAATAGGGAGATACTGACCTGTGATAGCTCATTTATTAGGAAGAAACACTTTAAAAACAGCTCAAGGTGAAAAAGTTTTCAATTGCTCAATGTATACTTGAGTCCACAGGACACTACCTGAGCTTACATAACTTGGAAAATGTCTATCTGATTTTTACAGATGAGACACACTTTGTACCTTGTGAAAGTGCACCATTTTGTCCACTGCATCACTGAGGCTTATTTTGGTCCTCTTGCATCCAGCTGTGGGTGGCAGCAGATGGAGAGGGAGAAGCAGAGAGGACATGTCACTGTCCCAGTCTAACAGGGGGAACAAATGTGCAAAACAAGACATAGGTAACATACAGGAATGCACAAAATGAACAGCAACAGCTATTATTCATCCAAACAAGTCAGTCATTTAACTTACTATTGTCATCTTCCTCAGAGAGTTTCTCAGCAGCTTTAAGAAGACGACACAGCTCAGTAGATTGAATTAGGTTCTTGGCCTCTTTGATAACCTTTGGCTTGAATTAGGTGTCCCACTTCTCAAACATCTTGGAGGCTGTTTCAGCTCCAAACAGCAGCAGGAAGTCTTGATTCAGCTGTTAATCATATATACAAATATATCAAGTCAATGGTCAGTGCACCATTACAGGTGCACCAAGTTATTCTCTGACCATATCAATGTGGGGTTTATTCACATAAACTCTGAATTAATCTGATTTTAAGATGGAAAGTATGGCATTTGGAACGTGTGCAAATCATGAGCGCATTTTAACTGCTTACATCCAACCAAATAAAACACTGGAGTTTTAAAACTGGAGTTTAAAGAAATAACCACTCACATCATCTAAAAACCTGGGAATGTTTTGAAGACATCAGTGGATCTCTGCGGGTCATGCACAAGGTCCTGACGATGTTGCAACGTCATCTTCATCTTCTGAAACATGCTTGCCTCATCAGGAGAGTGAACAAGAAATGACACAGCCTCCCTGCAGGCATCACCTTCAAGCTGCTGAGGCACTGCGGCTGCTGATCTTCGGCGCTTTGGTCCTTGTGCTTGAGGAACAGTGGCTTCCTGGGCTGGCCGTTTTACAGCATTCCTGGACATGGTCTTGAGGCGCAAAGCTAAATATCCAGTGCCTTTTTCCCCATCATAGGAGTGCTCCTGTTAAAGTACTTGAAAACAAAACACAACATTCACAACAATCGTGTATTACACAATGACCTTACAGAAAAAAATACAGTTACAGCACTGTGAAACAAAAGAACAGTGGATATAAAAATAGGTTTCCCTTTCTTAAATTCAAGTGTCATATCCTATCGACATGATTCATTGCATATAAGGCGATTTTCATTGATATAACGGTTGTGTTGATTATTGTTGCCCCCAAGTTATAGTATGTTCAGATGGTGGTGTGTTTACGAAAGCAACGCTATTTTAAAGCTTACATAGCCCTTTGGAGAAAAAGGATCCTTCACTGAAGGAAAGAGTGTAATAATTCCTGGGCATATTTTTCCTTCTGTTTACGGGAAGGAATCCTCCTATAGCGAAAAGACAATTGTCAATTTCAAATCAATTTCCTTCACATAGGTCCAACGACAAAATATGTTTTCTTGTTACAAAAGCCTAGCCCTGTTTGAGAGAGCAGTTTTATAGTAAACAGAAGTAGGTGACTGAGTTGAAAAGACTGTGGGTTTTTGGTTTCAAAAAGCCAGTTTGCGTTATCTCTAAGTTGTTTACTGTAGCAAGACACTCTAAAACTAACATACCAGTTGAAAGGTTAGCTTCAAATCTTCCTGGACTAAACTGGCTTCATGAGACCAGCCTCAGGTCAGGACCATACCCAAAACAAAAAATTTGAGTTCCCCACTGAACACTTACCCATGTCTCTCAGTCATGTGACTAGCCAATATGTTGACAAGCTGTCTCCGGGTGCGGTGCTTCAGTGCATTTTCAGACTTTACTCGTCAAGGATATCCTCACCTCCAGGTTTCCCAAGCAAAGCATTTTCTACCATCTACTCACAAAAAAAAGTGCTCAATTATGTCTTTACAGATAAAATCACTGGAAGAACAGTATACAACACCTTTTCTGTTGACAATAGGTGTGATATTTATACACCCGTTATATATGAGTGAGAGGCCAAGACAGCAGTACTGTAAGGAAAAAAATAAAAATAGTACAGCAAATTAATAACACATTTTTTTGATAAAAATTGAAAGTTTGGCACTGCTTTAGTAAGAATCTCAATTTAATTTGGCACTTAGGTCATGAGTCAAAATTATTATTAACATAATTACTGCTCTAAAATACCCCTTTTGCAGCTTCTGACTCAGAAACCTCTGTTATAGACCTGTTCACGGCTTGTTTGCTGGATCTCTCTCTTCCTGTGGGAAAACCCCATTCTCAACAGGTCACTGTCACTTGAAGAGAGTGACATGGTATCCGTGAGTGAAATGGTGTTGAATGATCTAAAGGAGAAAAATCTTTAAAAGACAATATTCATTTAATTTAAATATTTATATCTGCATCCATTTAGTAAAAGATTCTGATGCCATCAAAGTCTTGAGATAGTTTTTTAAGTATTTCAACTGATACATTAAAATAATATCAGTATTATAATAGGGCTGTCAAAGTCACATTCCCTTTAACGCCATTAATTATTTTGACGCGCGAATAACACATGCGCGTTCAATTATCATGACCCTCCGCCCGCCCCGTAGTTTGAGAACCAGGAAGCGATGCAGCCGCAATGTTGTGCATAGCATGCAGAAACAAACATCCGTGAGCAAAAATGGTTAAAGAAAAGGGTCTTTAAATGACAAATTCAGCCTCAAAGCCCTGCTAGATGGTTCTCTGGACAAGACAAAAGTTATTTTTATTTACTGTCGATGTGAACTGAGTTACCATCGGCAGTGTTTCCGCTACATACATTGTGTTGCGGCGCTGCCGCTGCTTCAGATTTCTGTGCAATTAAATGATTACGCTCTTAATGAACGGTCATTCACCTGCTCTCCTTGTTGAGGAAGAGCACTGAAACAGTGACAGGAGTCACAGGACATTAGGGGTCCGTTTCACAAAGCAGGTTCAACAGACTCTGAGTCTAACCCTGAACTCTGAGTTGATCTACTCTGAGATAGGAAACTCTGAGTTTTCGGTTCCAGAACAGCTGATCAGAGTTAGTTCACTCAACTCTGGGTAGGTTCACCCGGAGTTAAGTGCGTGCACGCTGACTATAAAAAGCCAGCATTAATGGAGCCCCGATACCACCATTCACCATGGCAACAGTACACAAAAAGAGGTCCTCCTACGTCACACCAGCGGAGCTCGAAATCCTCATGCGGACGTTCAGCGAATACGAGCATGTTTTAAGAAAAATAAAGTAACACGGCTGCAGCTGCAAAAGAGAGAGAAGCGGCGTGGGAAGAAACTGCTGCTCGAGGTAATGCGTAAGTTTGAACTGGTCTATTTATTTAATACTTAATCACGACCGGAAGCTGAAATTTATATTAATTTAGGAGCAATGCAGCGGGAGAAAAAAACATACATGGAAGCACTTCAATCATATTTTAAATATTAAACTAATGAAATATCATTCAGTGGCTGTTTTAATGTGCATTAGCTTTATCCCTAACATGATGCTGACTTCACATACATTATAATTCATGTTGATTAAACTGAATTGTGTTAGTTTAAAAAAAAAAAATCCAATAACTTACGGCGTCTTATTTGAGTGCTCTCAGCAGTGGTGGTGGAAAATCTAAAAATGATGACTTTGACACAGATTTGTCTTTTGATTTTTTTTATCATAATTATAAAAGACTTTTGCAAAGGGGTCAGAGCAGCACAGAGACGTTTCTTCTTTTAATTCGGTAACCGCTCAAACACATGCGTGAGACGGGTTGAATGAATGAGAAAGTCGAATGAGGGTTTTATATTCTATTATATTCTACTCTGAGTTTCCTGAAGAAAACCTGCTTGCGACCAGGTTAGGTTCACAGACTCAGTTACCATAGTAACCAACTCAGAGTTAAAGTTACCTCTCTTTCTGAAACAGCAAACCCGAGGTTTCCCTCATTTCAGAGTTAACAAACTCGGGGTTTTCACTAAACCCGCTTTCTGAAACAGACCCCTGGACGCTCTCTGTCCACACACACTCATATGCAGTTCTATAACGCAATGTAAACATTCCTGATGTGTATCTCCGTATGTCCCTATTGTAAATGCATTGATTATCGCTGTTTATAAATCTTATAAAAGGTGCAGATGTCATTCGGGAACGATCGATCGTTTTGATTGCTACGTCATTAATGAGGTCCCTCGTGCATACGCGGCTCACGTGCTGTGAGAACTGAATTGTGAGAGAAAACATTTAACTTTTGTGACTAAATTAAACAGACTGCTGATGAAGACAGTCAACACAGCAGAGAGAGAGACAAACAGAAAGAGGGGGCGGGGCCAGAAGCTATGCAGAGAGCAGAGGTGCAGGTCTGGGGGACTGAAGCAAAGCAAAGTGATCAGATTAGTAGTATGTGAATTAAAACGTGAGTTAAGGTGAAGAGACGACAATTAAACTGTGGAAGTAAGAAATAAGCATCTAGAAAGAGGGTCATCCAGACTGAGTAAGTCTACAAGTGATGTGCTTCTCACAGAAATCATTGATATATGCGATGATTTCCATGTTATGCTTTCAGCATATTTTTTGAGCATGCAGTACCTTTGAGGTTACTCTGTAGAATATTATGGATAGTATTTGTCATTGTTTTGGAATGTTGCAGTAATAATAAACATACATAAGAGTATTAAAAACTTTACATTTACAAAAAGTAAAAAATGTGTGATTAATTTGCGATTAATAAAGAGTTAACTATGGACAACCAAGCGATTAATCGCGATTAAATATTTTAATCGACTGCCTATATATAATAAGAAGAAGAAGAAGAAGTCATGGCCAGCTACATCAGAGAAAACTTTAAATAAATAAAAAAAATGTTTACAATGAAATTTACCTTCATCTGAGATGCTGTCACATACTGTCAGGCACAAGTCTGGATTGGCATCTATCAGTTCAAGGAGGATGTCTTCCTCCACTGCTGTGTCAGTTTCATCACAAATGTGAAGTTCTGACACACTGGAAAGCCTGAAAAAAACAACTAACTGGATGAAGAGACATCAAGCAACTTTTAAAAAGTACATATTTAACGACTGCTCAGCCAGTGTTTTAATCCCTTGAATTTATTTTAAATATATTTATCCTGTTGACGTTAACAGCAATGTTAGGTTTTTGCATTTTGTCCATTACCAACATATGAGTGGGAAAAAAACTCCTCCACTTTCATATTTAATTTGAAACATGCAAGTTGAGCGGGTTAGAAAGCTGTCTCACAGCACAACAGCAAGAGGTAGCATACATATAGTGATTTTAGAATTTCCCTGTTTTTTTTAAATGTAAAAATCAAACCAAACAAATATGTAACAAGATGCATACTGCCCTCTACTGACTAAAGCTGATGATGCCAATATAAACTTCCATCAAAAGGAAAGCACAAGTAAAATATGACTTCTCAAAAAATGAAAATAAAGAAAAATGCTAGGAAGAGGAGAAAGTCTTCAAATAATTAAGCTACACAAAACTGTGTGCCTCTATTTGTTGCTACAGTATTTTATACAAACGATGGCTATTCACCTTCACTGATGTATTCCAAATAGGTGAAACCTGGCAGCAACATGATACCATCCTAAAACTGAATCTGTTGGAGAAAGAAGAAAAGCTATCAGTTAAACCTCCTCAGGCACAGGGGGCTTTTAGAAATTTCAAGTAGCCAATACATTCTAGTAAAAATCTAAGACCTCCAAATTAGAAATTATATTTTCTGAGAGAAATTGCTAAAACATCTCCAGTGACCGCACACTAAAATGCCTGCGACATACAGAATGAATTCAGCCCCAAACCCTCTCTTTTCTGCTAAATTGCCAATTGTTATGCTCTCTGAGCACTTTATTTACATAAATGGTGTTCCTGAAATTTACAAATTGCTGTCATTACACAGTTATAGACAAAAGTAGGGTTTTTTGTTACCACCTGTTTATTGTAATGCTTATTTTACTTATTTACTGGCAATTTCTTTAATCAGGTATGATATACATTTTCAGATATAGTCAATGTAGAGTAGAGCATCCCTGCTAATCTATTTTGATTTTATATTTTAATACATATCTGGTCTACAATACTGCTGACCGTCTGCCTGTCTGACACAGGGGAAAGCAGTGCGATCAAACACTTATCAGCTCGCCGATGAAACCAACGACTAGAATAAAGATACATTTAAATATTGCTATGATTGTACTGTAATAAGTCTATGCAGATACTAACTTCTTGCCCTCTTCTTTAACAATATTAAGAGTTCCGCTTGTACCTAAACGATGCATCGCTGCTGTAAGGGGCGGTACAGAGAGGGTGCGGTAAATACGGGCGGAGCAGAACAGTGAGGTTGTTAACCTGGCATACATACATTCAAAATCATAAAGGCTGTATATTCAAAATATTCGAGTTAAGGCAGCACAACGTGACGCCTCTGTCGCCAAAGTCACGGGTGCACCGTGACATGCACGCGCTTTTTTCACTCACACATTACTGAACTTTTTACGAATGTATAGGCATTGTCTTATGAATTCATATATCCCCCCTTTGCCTGAACAGATTACCAACCTTTTGAATACACGCTATTTGCAAACGAACGACCCACACACAGCACTACTTCAGTATAAAACAGTTACCAGCTTTCGACTTCAACGGTAGATAATGCAGTCTCGCACAGTTATTACATTGAAACCGACAAAAACATACCTTAGCTGTACTGTTAGTGTACTACAGGAGAAAAATGGTCACCTTTACTCGACGGTTTTTATTTACATTAGCAGAAAAAATCCACCAACTTCAGTTACATATATTAGTTGTTTTACACACCATTAAACGTTTACACCATAGACATTGGTTTACACACGGTTTTCATAACAATTGATAGCTTTTGTAAGTCAATATTTGTCGTCCTTACTTTTCTAAACCGAATATTCCAGATACTGCATTGTCTTCTCCGTCACTGCAATTCCGAAAAAAAAGAGCGCGTATGTAGAAAAGAGCCCGGATGTGACCTGTCTGCAGCCTCAAGCCCTTTTAGTTCCCCCTCGAGGAGTGGATGTTTTAAAACAGATCACAAATTTAAACATCATAGGTTCAGTAATATCCTAAAACTGAGCCCTGTTGTTTATTTTCAAGTGATAATCTCAAAGATTTTCATGTCATGATTGTTAAGTCACTATCTATCGCCGAATGAGGTAACACAATGGTGAGCCTATGGCCCACTGATGAAAGACTTGGCATTTGCAGTAAATAGTATTATTATGGATTGGGTGTCTGTGGCAACATTTGCGGAAAAAAATCACAAGCGGCGCCCAGTTAGTGACCCATTTTCCATCACCCAGCAGTGGTTGGTCTGCCAGAGAGGGCAGGCAGGGTGGAGCGGCTGCTTTTCCCGTCTCTGCAACAGTAATCTACTATGGCTGAACAAACAAACAAAAAGATCGATGACTACAGATACAACTTCAAAAATAAGTGAAAATCCAAAGAAAAAGAAACAAATTCGACGCTCAGATGAAGGCAAACAGTCTAAAAAGGAAAGCAACCGTCAGCCAGGACAATCAAGAGTTACAACCGAACCGTATACATCTATTTCAATTGGGAAGTGTCGTCCCATAACCTCCTATTACCACCAATAAGTGGTGCCCAAGAGAACGAAACTGAAATCCTCAAGATTTAAAGTGGAAATATGTGAGGTTATTTTGTGAAGAATTCAGGAACTTTCAAATAAACCAAGTAAAAAACCTAAAAAGAATTACAATAGCAGCTTTATTTGACTTGTTTCTATCACAAAATTGACTTACTTACTGTAACCTAAAAGCACTTGCGATAATGTAGTCAGGGGCAGGTTTCAGAATATTTCTTATTTCAATCATTTCCAGACTTTTGGCTGTTTTGATGTTATAACTTAATTCACCTCCCCGGTGGATGCTTGTTACGCGACTTTGATCTTCTGTCTCTGCTCATTGTTTCTCTTCACCAGGACTGAAATGATCACGTCCTTGTCCACATCTGTCAGGGAGAAATTCAAAGCTCTAAAGCTTTGGGTCAGAAAGGTTTGTGTCTTACAAAACTTCATTAGAATTACGAAAAACAGAGAAGCAGACTGACTTGCTTTCAGTTCAAAGTGGCTTTAATGTCATTCAGAGATGGAACAATAATCTAATTGGTGCAGTTATTTAACATAAATTGTCCCCCGTTGACAAAAAACATCGAAGAACTACTGGACACTACAAACATGAGGTCATTTTTAACAATAATAAATGAGCACCTTTACTGTGATATAATGAAGTATATATAAAAAACCGCACACCAGGAAGCTCCCGTAAGGGGTTTTATTTAGCACAAAGTGACGTTTCGAGCAAACAGGCGCTTCATCAGACGCCTGTTTGCGCTAAATAAAAACCCTTACTGGAGCTTCCTGGTGTGCGGATCTTGATATATTTTTTTGATATGCTAATACAGCAACCCATGACACCACAGAGACAGTTGTTGAGATGTTGTCTAATAAGTAAATGTAGGCCTACCTGCGCATGTCGGTGATCCATGAGTGTGTTGGTCTTAAAGTTAGCAGTGGTCAGGTACAGTAGTGGCTCATTGATATCTTACAGCAGCAGAAAGCTATCGCTCCATTTACCAACAAAATCCCAGTCTTACAAAAACGGTGCAGTGTTCTGCTTTTTATAGGGTGTATGATTCACATTGTGAGATGCACCTTCATAGACAGTTTCATAAGACACCACTGCTTACTACACATGAAGAGCAGCAGTGCCCCTCCTCAACAGTCAAATATCAGTGTACCTTCTTCTTTACAGTCAAACAGACTTGTTGGAGTTCCTCCCTCTGAAGTTGACTCTCTGTAACACTCAGAAACCCTATAGATAAATGCTTTTGCTCAAAGTGTGGAAGCAAATGATTTACAGACTTCAATTCATGGATATGAAATGTGAATTTTCATAAGGGTGCCTTTTCAGAATAGCTCTTTTAATTGACATTATATGCAATTAAGTATTTTGTTTTTTTGATATTCTAATGTCAAGCAGTCAAACACTCCAATATATTACATTCTCTTTGGTGATTTATGATCATGTAAAGGGGTAGACGGTAGCTCAGTCTGGAGGGACTTGGCTTGGGAACTGGAGGGTGGCTGGTTCAAATCACAACACATCACTATCAATCAATCAATAAATAGAATCAATCACTCAATAAATAAATAAATAAATGCATGAATTAATCAATCAATCAATCAATCAATCAATACACACATTAGATAAACAAACACTTAACATATATACATATTTACAGTCAAAATACACACACACAAACATCACAACACATCCCTAACAATCAAACACTAAATAAATATAATCAATCAGTCACTCTAAATAAATGAAAATGCACGAATGCATGGCTGAATGACTGAATGAATAAATAAATCAATACATAAATATAATCAATCAATCACTCAATAAAGGAATAAAAATGCATGAATGTATGGCTGACTGAATGAATGACTACATCAAAAAAGTCCATAAACGAAAGAATGAAGGAATGAATCAATAAAGAAATAAAGGAAAGCATGAATCAATCAATCAATCAACAAACACATCACTAAAACACTTAACATATATACATATATACATATTTACAGTCAGCTGGGACCTTACTTCCTGGCTTGTTTCACAGGGCGCGTCCCAGGTTTTGGCTCTCCTGATGTGTCCACATCATAGCGCGGAGGATAAACCCCACACCCGTATGACGCTTCCACACTCAGGAGGCCGTCACCATCGACTGCCTCTGTGAAAGCGGGCCGGTCAAACTGTTCACACAGCCTCTGCTTCAGACGACGTCCAAGCTCCAGGCTGTATGGACGTCAGCGACCGTTCTTGCAAGCACACACACACATTCACACGACGCAGACACACACACACACACACACACACACACACACACATCACTAAAAATCAAACACTAAATAAATATAATCAATCAATCACTCTAAATAAATGATAATGCATTAATGCATGACTGAATGACTACATCAATAAATCAATAAATTAATGAATCAATCAATCAATCAATAAAGAAATAAAGGAAAGAATGAATCAATCAATCGATCAATCAATCAATCAATAAACAGTTCCCAAAAACACTTAACATACAGTGGATATAAAAAGTCTACACACCCCTGTTCAAATGCCAGGTTTTTGTCATGTAAAAAAATTACATCAAGATAAATAATTTCACAACATTTTCCACCTTTAATGTGACTTATAACCTGTACAACGCAATTGAAAAACAAACAGAAATCTTTCAGGGAGGTAAAGTAAAAATAAACAACTGAGATAATGTGGTTGCATAAGTGTGCACACCCTTTTATAACTGGGGATGTGGCTGAGTTCAGATTTAACCAATTACATTCAAACTCATGTTAAATTGGAGTCAGCACACACCTGTCACCAAATAAAGTGCCTCTGATCAACCCCAAATGAAGTTCAGCTGTTCTAGTAGGCTTTTCCTGACATTTTTGTTGCCACATCTTCCAGCACAAGCCATGGTCCGCAGAGAGCTTCCAAAGCATCAGAGGGATCTCATTATTCAAAGATATCAGTCAGGTGAAGGCTACAAAAGAATTTCCAAGGAATTAAATATACCATGGAACACAGTGAAGACCGTCATCATCAAGTGGAGAAAATATGGCACAACAGTGACATTACCAAGAACAGGACGTCCTTCCAAAATTGATGATAAAACGAGAAGAAAACTGGTCAGGGAGGCTGCCAAGAGGCCGACAGCAACACTGAAGGAGCTGCAGGAATTTCTGGCAAGTACTGGCTGTGTAGTACATGTGACAACAATCTCCCGTCTTCTTCATATGTCTGGGCTATGGGGTAGGGTGGCAAGACGGAAGCCTTATCTTACAAAGAAAAACATCAAAGCCCGGCTTAATTTTGCAAAAAGACATCTGAAATCTCCCAAACGCATGTGGGAAAATGTGTTATGGTCTGATGAAACCAAGGTTGAACTTTTTGGACATAATTCCAAAAGGTATATTTGGCGCAAAAACAACACTGCTCATCACCAAAAGAACACCATACCTACAGTGAAGTATGGTGGTGGCAGCATCATGCTTTGGGGCTGTTTTTCTTCAGCTGGAACTGGGGCCTTAGTCAGGGTGGAGGGAATTATGAACAGTTCCAAATACCAGTCAGTGTTGGCACAAAACCTTCGGCCTTCTGTTAGAAAGCTGAAGATGAAGAGGAACTTCATCTTTCAGCACGACAATGACCCAAAGCACACATCTAAATCAACCAAAGAATGGCTTCACCGGAATAAGATTGAGGCTTTGGAATGGCCCAGCCAGAGTCCAGACCTGAATCCCATCGAACATCTGTGGGGTGATCTGAAGAGGGCTGTGCACAGGAGATGCCCTCGCAATCTGTCAGATTTGGAGCGGTTTTGCAAAGAAGAGTGGGCAAATATTGCCACATCAAGATGTGCCACGCTGATAGGCTCCTACCCAAGAAGACTGAGTGCTGTAATAAAAGCCAAAGGTGCTGCAACAAAGTATTAGTTTAAGGGTGTGTATATTTATGCAACCAGGTTCTTTTAAGTTTTTTATTTTATATTTTTCCCCTTTAAAGGTTTCAGTTTGTTTTTCAATTGCGTTGTACAGGTTATAGGTCACATTAAAGGTGGAAAAAGTTGTGAAATTATTTGTCTTGCTGTCATTTTTTTACATCACGAAAACCTGGCATTTGAACAGGGGTGTGTAGACTTTTTATATCCACTGTATATACATATATACATATTTACAGTCAGCTGGGACCTCACCTCCTGGCTCGTTTCACAGGGCGCGTCTCAGGTTCTGGCTCTCCTGATGTGTCCACATCATAGCGCGGAGGATAAACTCCACACCAGTATGACGCTTCCACACTCAGGAGGCCGTCACCATCGACTGCCTCTGCGAAAGCGGGCCGGTCCAGCTGTTCCCACAGCCTCTGCTTCACCCGGCATCCGAGGTCTAGGCTGTATGGACGTCGGCGACCGTTCTTGCATCTGTGAAGAGCAACAGAAACAGAACTTAAATCACAACGATACGTGAGATCAAAAATGATCGATTGGAGATGAAGACAGAGAAAGATTCTGATTGTTAAAACAAACATACCTCAGCATGTCCTCCACAACAGCACGGTAGAGCTGCTGGTACTCCTCCACTGAGCGGCTGTGGATCCGAAGATCCTCAGCATGCTGCAGTGGATGCGTGGAGGGCCGGGGACCCGGGGCCACGCTGGAGACCGTCGGCAGCTCTTCCGGGGAGATGGTGGCCTGAAGAGCAGCATGACGATCAGCAGAAGGCTCAGATGGACGGGTCTCAAAGGTCCACTTCCTCTTCCTGGCAGGGTCTGGCAGCAGGAGCGGAGTGCTGCTGGTTCCGGTTTGAGATCAGGGGAATGTCAGCAACACGCGAGAGGATGTCAGGCTACAGTAAACTTCTCATCAACATAATTTAAGAGAAAATCTCCATCAGATGCACTGCAGAGTTTGTCAAAGGAAAAGATCCTTCACAAATTATTTCTAACTTATCGGATATTAGAGACACAACAATTATTTTCTTAAGCCCCCTGCTGCAAGAACAACCTCAGTTCAAGGACAATAACACCTTTACCTGCTGACCCAGGCTTCGTGTTAGTTGGCTTTGCATCCGGCTCTGGTTTCTTTCTGCTTTGGGAGAGACAGTGATGGATCAGCTTTCCAGATATACATTTATAAATACATCACAGCTGTTGGTATCTATCTCATATACTACAACTTAAACTTTGTATTAAAAATACATTAAAGAAACAGTACTTCTCTGTATTCATTTTCCAATATTAAACACTAAAATATATTTATGATGTTCTTCATATATCTGCATCAATCAGGAGTGTACTGACCCGGCTCTGGAGGAGCAGGAGGCATGAGGAATCGGTTCAGCAGCAGGTCCTCCAGGTCTTTCATGACCTGGTTGATGCTGTCCGTGTTGTTCCTGCGGATCAAATAACCTACTTGTTGCAGTTATTCAACATTAAATTGTCCCCCATTCACAAGAAACATCAATGAACAAGAATAAATGATGCACCCTTACTGTGATCTTCAATGGCAGCCTGAAGAACTGAAGCATCACTGCTGGTACTGAAGTATCACAAATAATTTAAAATAATTTAAAATGTCAGCTGTCAGTTGTTGAAATCATAAAGTCACCAAAGAAAACATCATTTCCAGCTTTTCCTCAACTTTAAAATATCTGTGAATGGCCTTGGTAAGAGGGTATTTAACTTTTAAAATTTAGATTCAAATCACATACTTAAAGATGCACTATATGGCATTGAGAACAACTATTAGTCATACGAGCTCCAGCCTCTCAGATCAAAACAAATGGGCTCGCCGGTCACACTCCCCTCCCGAGCCACCAGACTCCATTTACAAATACACTGATGTTACCTTGCAGGTCTTTGTAACACACACTTCATTTGAACTAGGTGGAAACAAAATAAGACTAAAAGTTATATAAATAGTCTATAAATCAATATAAAGAGTTAATATTCAAAAGATAGTTATATGTAATGTTTAATAAATCAAACACCTGTTGCATTCTGGGTTTTTGACACTCACCTTGACAGTTTCTTCGTCTCTGTCTCTGTCATGGATGATATTTATGAAGAATCTCCTGCACATGGACATGTTTACTTGACTGAAGAGTTAAAAACGCAAAACAAAAACAATCCTGTGGAGGCAAAAATTAGTACTTAAGATGATTTAAGTATTTATTTTTCTTCATATTTAGCCATTCAATAAACCTCACCTGTGCTCCTGCAGACTATCCTCCTGTCGCTCCACCCAGTCTGGGGATCTGAGGAGTATTTAACTCACTCTGCAGTGTCTCCACCCATCGCTGTGCAGGTGATTCTCAGGCAGCTTTACCTGCAGAGGTTTGGACAATCACCTGGCACCTCTCAAAGACAACATTCCTGCTTGGTGAGAGTCAGGGGTTTGATTCTTCTGACAGGTTTGGTGACTCTTGTGTAAGAACTTCACCCATTAAACAACCCTTCACAGACATGCAGGGAACTGGGACCGAAGAGATGAGGGCCACTGTGGCTCATTTTTTAAAGTATTAACTTTTAGCAAATGTATACGACTGAACCTCATGTTCAACATTGTTTCCACTTGAGGTAATGCTTATAAAAGGGGAGCCTCTGTCTGTGTGCAACCTGATAAATGTCCTCCAGTGATGTCAGAAGCTGTGTTTTAATGAATCTTTGGAGTCTCCTTGTTAATCTAGTCCAGATGTGACAAGTCTAAGTATAGTGTTTTTTAATCTGGACCTGGTCTAATGTGGTCTGGGATGTAAAAAAACCCCCCAAAAAAACAGTGAAATTGCCCTTTTTTCAGTTTTCACAAAAATAATGAAGGTTTAGATGTTAATATGAAGTAAAATCACCAGAATTAAAGTGATCAAAATTCAGGATTGCATCAGATAATGACCACTTATTTATTCTCATTTCATCTTCCCCCTATTTGTTAGGTTTTTCAGTGCATTTATTAGTTTGAAAATGACTGAACCACGCCATCTACAGGTGGTATGTCGCTTTTAAGATGGAGCGGGAAATTCCAATAAGAACAGAAGCTGTGAATCGAAATCCATCCTCAGCCTCGTGTTGCCTCGCCTGTATTAAAGTGACGCTATTACCCTAATTTGCAGTTCTGGCTCGTTATTGACGTTGTTTACATAAAGTCCAGTAACACAATATTACACCAAAGACCACAGGTGGGGTCAGTCAGGAGCTAACATCAACGGCTAGTAACGTTAGCACTCAACAGCATTGTAATGCATGGTAGCTAGCCGTGCTAATGACAATACGTTTTCAAACTGACAGCATGTCAATAGTTATGTAATGAAAAACGGCTAAACGGTGTGGATATATCCCTTCTTACCTGCTTTCGACCCGTTTTTTCTCTTGATCTTTTTCTTCTTTTTACATTACTGTGCTCCCGACGGGTACGACCACTTCATGTTGACTTTGAGCAGAGTCACAGCACGCCGCACATGACATGACGATGAAAAGCCTAATCAAGCCTCCTCAGTGACTGTTTATTGGATGCGCCGACTCTCTCAAGCCTCTCTCCTTTACCATGGTGTTGGCCGGGGTTACATGCTCTACTCTCAGGAGGCATGATGGAAGGATGTTATAATATTGTCAAGCAGAACAGAAATGTTATTTTATTGGGTTTGTTTTGAGCGTGAATTAAATTGAGAGTTTGAGTTTAAGAATTGAGAGTTTAATAAAAACTCCAAGAGTCATATCGTCCACAATCCAGCAGGGGGTACTGCTAAAGCATTTTCAATGCCACTTCCAAGGTTTATATGGATTGACTACAGTTGATCTTTCTCAAGCAAATGATGCACTTAAAAAAACACCACTGACCGCTAGGGGCCCCCCTGGTGGTTGGGGGCCTTTGGCATTCGCTTGTAATGCCTATAGGGAGAAACGGCCTCCACAGACACATATCAGTGTACCTTCTTTTTTACAGTCAAACAGACTTGTTGGAGTTGCTCTCTCTGATGTTGACTCTATGTAACACTCAGAAACCCCATAGATAAAAGTGGACTGCTTTTTCGTAAAGTGTGGAAGCAAATGTTCAATTCATGGATATGAAATGTGAATTTTCATAAGGGTGCCTTTTTTAAGAAAACTTCCTTTTAATTGATATTTTATGCACTTCAGTGTTTTGTTTTGGTTATTCTAATGTCAAGCAGTCAAACACTCAAATATATCACATTCTCTTGGTGATTTATCTTCATGTAAGGGGGTAGACGGTAGCTCAGTCTGGAGGGACCTGGCTTGGGAACGAGAGGATGGCCGGCTCAAGTCCCGAAATGGATCAAGTGATCAGGGCTGGTAGCTGAAGAGGTGCCAGTTCCTTTCCTGGGCTCTGTCGAGGTGTCCTTGAGCAAGGCACCAACAGCTCGGTGTGCATGTCCATGTGCAGCCCCCTCACTCTGACATCTCTCCTTTAATGCATGTTCATTGGTTCCTGTTTGTGTGTTTTGGGCCTTTGTGTGTGTGTAGCATGAAAAAATTGAATTTCCCCTCTGGGATTAACTAAGTCTCTCTCTCTCTTTAAAGTTACCATCAGAAAAGTGCTGTTAAGTCTGATCTCTCATGAACATAACCATTCAGTTGTTACTTCAAACCATGCAGGACCAGTGCCTGCAGTCAGCTATGACTTAAGACTGTAGAGAAAACCTATATTTTACATCTTTTGCTTTTTCTAGATTTTTGACACAATAAATAAACATAAAAAGCCTTTGTGTTCTTTGTGTTCTTGTCTCTTTGCTATCTGCACATATTTGACCAAAATTCATGCTTGGAGTCTAATATTTATTCAACTCATTACTGTGAGTCTGATTTCATGTTTTATGAACTAAAATTATTTTACTGTTTTAAATGATTGTATTAATGGTTGTTACTGTGGTTATATCTGTTCTGAATACCTTAAACAATGTACAGTATGAATGTTATACCATTACACATTTTTCAGTTCACCCAATGCTTTCAAAAAGTTCTTTTTAACAGTTTAATCATTTCACAAAATATATAATATAATGAAAAAGACTTAAAGGCATCATAAAGTGAAAACATTTGACTTTTGACTTTATATATGAAAAATTATTTTGACAGGATGATCATGTTGAAATTGTGCAAATCTTCGTCCCGATGTCGTCTCTCAGGTGGATCCCCGCCTCTTTAGATGGAGTGTTGAGTCTGGTCCTCTCTTCGCTCTGTGCTCTCAGCTGAAACAAACAGACATTACAGAGTTTAATTGGACACGTGCACACAGAGGTGGTGCAGTCTGATGTTTATGTTTCTGATATTTGGCCTTTCTTGTGTGTTTCTATTATTTAGGGACAGAATGAAAAACTATAAACTTGTCATTGATTGATTTCATGCAGAAATTAAAGTGAACAGATTTCACCCAGAGGGCATTAACTATATACTTACTATACTAAATACAATTGCCTTCCTTTGGTTACCTCAAGCACACATTGCCCACAAATAGATAAAACATGACATCTTATTTGCCAAATCTCTCGTTGCATCTCAGGGTTATTTCTCTTCTTTGAGCTGCATTGTGATCTTTTAAATCATTTGGAGTTTTCTTAATACAATCTTGAATTAAAGCACTTATGAAATTTAGGATAAATAAAAGCATTTCCTCAAAGAGCACTTTATACTTTAACAAAAAGTAGAGTCATTTTTCTTCAAGTTACCATTGTTCCTGAGAGCTGTCCCTCATCTTTCACCTCCGCACTGGTCATAGGCCTGTCCTGCAGTCTAAAAACAGGGCTGAAGGAAAACAAACAATCAAACAGGATCACACTTATTAAATTAGCATGAATTCTTTTGGTATCAAACTCACCTTTTAATATTCCATTTGCATGCTGAAGTGAATCCATCTTGTAGAGTTGATTAACTTACCCATCGAATGAACCACTGCAAGATTCCACTTTGATAAGCTGCATTTAGAGGATTCATCTTACCGCATTTGTTTGTTTCCGGCTGGTAGTGACGAGAGTAACTGGGAGGCAGTATTCCCACTCCAAATTCACAGCATTGTGATCATCGTGACTCTCTCTACTGTTTGTATACTGTGGACATACATCACAATAGCAACAGACAGCAAATCAAAGTCACATCACACATATTACAACTCATCACACTGCTATGTTTATGCACCTTAAAAATGACTGTGTCAGTCTCATCTGTAATTTGGATTTGAACTGCTCCTGTTGTAGATAATGAAAACAAACCTTTCAGCTAACTCAAGTGCATTAAATCTGTTCCATGTTAATTAATCTACTAAGTCTATTTTCGAATGAAGAAAGTAAAGAACAGGCCATTACATTACAACCCATAGCTTAAGACAATAATGGACACTGAGGTCTTGGATGGGAGGAAGTTCAGAGGGTTAGCATTCTGATACTTTAAAAGTGTTACACCAGCAGCATTGAAATTATGCATCATTTTTAAGGACAACTTTTTGTCCGAGCTGCCTGCCAGCTGTCTGGTGTGGTGGATAAAATGTTGTCTAATAGATGCCCTGTTTGCTTTGTGCATGTCTTTTAGCAAGTTGTGCAATGTGTCTAAGTTATAGTGAAACCAGTCTTGGTGGTGCCTGCTCTTATGGCAATGATTCGGGCTGTGTGAAGCTAATATAGCTCTGACAGACTGGGCTAGCTTACCTTTGTTATAATAGACTTACTACAGCACATGGGTTATGTGCCCATAGCTGAGGCAGTGGTTGACGGGCACGCCTGCACGCCGCGTCTCTGGGGCCCACTGCTGCTCCGAGATCCCCTGTAGTTTAGCCTGGGACCGTGAGATACCCAGTTTCCATGTGTGGCCACGAGGAGGCACTGCAGGAGTCTTGGTGGTGGAGAGGCTGTGTGCTAGCAGGAGAAAGCTTTAACAACTGTCTTTACACTCTGTTAACAAGGTCAGCCAGCAGCAGCAGCTGTAAGCAGAGAGAGGCAGGCAGAGAGCACAGAGCTGCATGCAGCATGCACTAACTACCAGCTCCTCTACACTACTGCACTACTGCATGAGACACTCCACACACCCTGTGTGCAAGCACACCCACACACACACATTCACACGACGCAGACAAACACACACACTCACACACACACACACACACACACTCACACACACACACACACACACACACACACACACACACACACACACACACACACACTCGCACACACACACACCCACCCATTCACACAGACACAGACAAATAAACACACACAAACACACACAAACACACTCACACACACACATTCAAACACATACACACACACACACACACACACACACACATTCACACGACGCAGACAAACACACACACACACACACACACACACATTCACACGACGCAGACACACACACACACACACACACACACACACTCACACACACTCACACATACACACACACACTCACGCGCGCACACACAAACACAAACACACACACACACACACATTCACACACACACACACACAGACAAGCACACTCACACAAACACACACACACCCACACACACACACACACACACACACAAACACACAAACACACACACACATACACACAAACACAGACACACACAAACACACACACACACACACACACACACATATACATACACAAAAATACACACACAAACAACATCACAATACATCACTAACAGTCAAACACTAAATAAATATAATCAATCAGTCACTCTAAAGAAATAAAAATGCATGAATGCATGGCTGAATGACTGAATGACTACATCAATAAATCAATACATAAAAAAATCAATCAGTCACTCTAAATAAAGAAAAATGCACGAATGCATGGCTGAATGACTGAATGAATAACTAAATCAATACATAAATATAATCAATCAATCACTCAATAAAGAAATAAAAATGCATGAATGCATTGCTGAGTGAATGAATGACTACATCAATAAATTAATGAATGAATGAATGAATCAATAAAGAAATAAAGAAAAGCATGAATCATCCATCAATCAAAAACAAATCACAAAAACACTTAACATATATACATATATACATATTTACAGTCAGCTGGGACCTTACCTCCTGGCTCGTTTCACAGGGCGCGTCCCAGGTTTTGGCTCTCCTGATGTGTCCACATCATAGCGCGGAGGATGATCCCCACACCCATATGATGCTTCCACACTCAGGAGGCCGTCACCATCGACTGCCTCTGTGAAAGCGGGCCGGTCCAGCTGTTCCCACAGCCTCTGCTTCACCCGGCGTCCATGCTCCAGGCTGTATGGACGTCGTCGGCGACCTTTCTTGCATCTGTGAAGAGCAACAGAAACAGAACTTAAATCACAACGATACGTGAGATCAAAAATGATCGATTGGAGATGAAGACAGAGAAAGATTCTGATTGTTAAAACAAACATACCTCAGCGCGCCGTCCACAACAGCATGGAAGAGCTGCTGGTACTCCTCCACTGAGCGGCCGTGGATCCGAAGATCCTCAGCACGCTGCAGTGGATGCGTGGCGGGCCGGGGACCAGGGGCCACGCTGGAGACCGACGGCAGCTCTTCTGCGGAGATGGTGGCCTGAAGAGCAGCAGGACGGTCAGCAGAAGGCTCAGGTCTACGGGTCCTCTTCCTGGCCCGTCGGGGAGCAGGAGCGGAGTGCTGCTGGGTCAGGTTTGAGATCAGGGGAAGGTCAGCAACACGCAAGAGGATGTCAGGCTACAGTAAACTTCTCATCAACATACTTTAAGAGAAAATCTCCATCAGATGCACTGCAGAGTTTGTCAAAGGAAAAGATCCTTTACAAATTATTTCTAACTTATTGGATATTAGAGACACAACAATTATTTTCTTAAGCACCCTGCTGCAAGAACAACCTCAGTTCAAGGACAATAAAATACATTTGAAGGTGAAATTTAAATCTCGTTTTGTAACCACACACTCGAGCTGTGAATAGGTGAAAGGTTTGATGGGATCTTGACAGTAAAGTTTTAGAACCAGGCCTGAGGAAACTCATTTTGTACTGTGCTGAAATGTCCACAACAAATTGTCTCCATAATGGAAATGAAAATAATGAAAACAAAGTTAAAAATATGAGAATAAAGTCTAAATTTCAAGAATATTTTACAAGTTAACAATAAAGTAAAACGTTTGAGAACAAGTGGAAGTGTTGCAGTAAAGGCCTTATATTGAGAATAAAGTCAAACTTTGTCAGTTTATAGAAAATAAAAAAGAGGAGGAAGATTTTCTGACATTTTGACTTTATTCTTGCAAAATGAACACAAACTCTTCCTCCTCTCATTGTTGTCCCTTAATGTCTGACCCCTCATACTCTTCCATTTTACTGTAATACAAATAAGTCCAGTAAGCAGTGCAACAGGTCTGTACAGTCGTTGTGTCCCAAAACATGCAGCATTGAGACTAAAGTCATCCTGTGATTTCTGTGTTGTAGAGTTCTCTAACTCTCTGCTTGTTGAGGATTACATTGGGACTTTTTTACAACTTGTTTCTACCAAAGCATGAAAATCAAATGTTTTACCAGGTCGTCCCTGCAGCAGGGGCACTGTCGCTGGGCACGGGGCCTCCTGGATCTCTCAGCAACACTCTGCAGAAAAACACACACACACACAGACGTTAGAGTGAGGCTTTACTATAAATGCAATAAATAACAATGAATTACAATTTTACAATGTCCAGCAGGAAATGTAGCTTCACATAAAAAATGAGGTCAACTTCCACCAGCATAAATGCAACATTAACCCTTTCAACCCGTCTCTTAAACAGCCTGTCAGTAACACAAGGAGCTGCTGGGCCCCTGATTACCCACAGTGAGTTAGTATATTACCTGTCTGCAGACTCACTGTGATCACATGAATATATATACTAATGAAGAAATATGCAGTATGTCAGGGAACAAAACAAGGCCCATATTTAGACCTTTATGTGTCAGTTAAAAGAATCCAAACAGCTGACCACAAACTATTGTTTTACCATAAACTGTATGAAGGTTTTTACATGTCACAGACATTTATGGAGTCATAGGAGTGCCACTAAATAAAGTGAAAAGCAACATAACATTAATGTGGAAATAGGAAAGACGAACAAATAAAGAATCAATAAGTACATTATAAAAAATGCTTAACTATAAACAGAGTTAAAATAAATGTGGAAATATAAAGACAAATCACAAAAAGCAGCAAAATTACAGCATTTTCATGATTTGGACATTTATTTGTGAATGTATTTAATTATATTTTAATTTCTATATATTTAACATTTATATTTAAATTTGTGTGTGCATATTAAATCGTCATTTTGTCATGATTTTATTATTTTCTCTACACTGTCATTAAAAGCCTTGGCAGGAAGACCCGCCCAAAGCCAGTTGATTGACAGCTCGGCCCGTCAAAGAATAGCAAAACAAAAGGCGACAGAATAAGAAAAATAAAGGAATAAAAATAACTAAATTACATGTTAAAGAACATATGAACATGAATTAAAAATACATTAACATAGACTTGTACTATAAAAGGAATAAATCGTCAAAAACAGAAAATATAAACATCTAGGCTACTAAAGTACATGAACACATAAATACGACAGAAAGGGAAAAGGCTCATAATTATTCAATTATATTTGTAATTTTCTTCATATTTAAACATTTATAGCCTACTGTTATTTGTTTATCTTCTTACTTTCATATTTATTTTCGTACTCTTTTACGGATTTACAGTTTTAATGACTTGATGGATTTAATATACGAAGTTGATGTAGGCTGCTTCAGAGTTGAACTCATTAACGTAACATTCAGAGCTGGGAGATGCTGATTTGTTGATTAGTTATAAATTATGTATCAGACATGTAGAAATATTGCATCAAAATGATTTAAATCGTGTTTTGTGGCCTGTTTTAAATGAATAGATCCGGTACAGTATGGCTGGACAGAGTGCATCATTACAGTAAACACGTTAAAGATCGTCAAAGTGTTCAAATCTTACATTTTCCATGGTGGTCGTCTCAAGTTTAGCTGGTGTCAGTCTCTGGAAGTCTGGTGTCCTCGTCGGGGTTCAAAAAGTCCAAAGTTTGAGTAGAAAGTCCTCAATTGAAACGGACAAAAAACTTTTGTGGCTGTTTTAGGCGTCGTTTATGTTTCAATGATGATTTGATCAAAATGATGCACCTGGAGACAAACCATAGCAACCATGGAATCCTCCGCGAGCGTCCTGTACACACGTGTGTTTTCACGTTCTGTGTATGCTGATATTTGTCTCTTTCACTATTTGTAATTTCACACATATCAAAGTTTTAAAGACCCTTCAAAATAAAACTTTACTGCGACTGAGGCAACAGGTGAGAGTGTTGAGTGTGACCAATAAGTGTGTGACCTGAGTTTTTGCAGAAACACCAACACTGAGGCTGTTTTTTTCCCCCTGACATTGTTTTATATGCATTTTTTTTTAATCTTTTTTTTCTGTGCAAAAATAATATAGTGGAACATATCTATATATCAAGATTTGAAGGTTTTAGAACATAAATAGTGCAACGTTCCTAGCTCAGTTCACAGGGACACATACAGCAGATCAAGAGGGAAATGACATCAGAAAATGTAACTCTCTTTTTTTAAACATGCCCTCTCCTTCTGAGTTTTATCCAGGTTGTATTTGTTAATCATTTCTAAAATCACACTCACTCAGCTGGGCCTGCTGCATCCTGCTCAGCCTTTTTCCTTTGTTTGGTTTGCTGCATCACACCACATTTTCACTCATCCACACACTTCAGACATGACTGATTACTGTCATATTCACGTATCACATTAGTTATTTGATATGTTTGATCATTTAAGTTAAATAAAATCCTAACTTGATTGCTTTATCTGTGTGTGGCCTCCCTTTTTGTTACCGTCCCTGAGCCAGGTGGTAACACAAGACAATATACAGAAGAAGTTAAATACTAAAGCACAATAAGAGTTCATGGTTTTGAAATGTAAAATATATTAAAAATTAAAGTCTTATAAGGAGGCAACTGTTTGACACAAATTCACTGGAGTCTCTTTAAGTCATTATTTTCTGTCTCTCCCTTCCTTGTGTTGTTTTAAACAAATGACCAAAGAAATATAAAGATTGGATGAATAAAAATGCACATTACAAGCAATAAAAAAGGAACTCTGCTCAGTTCAATGATGCCACCAAGTGTATATGGCAAGGCTTATGAAAGGGGTCGTGGCAAAATGTGTTTGTGTGTCTTTCGACAAAGTTATTGGAATCTATTCATAAGTTGTGCCCCTTTTGGTTATAAACCAATCCCTCTGACACAAACCCTTTTTGCCAACTGGCACAAACAGTTGCCGTAAAATTCGGTGTACAAGACGCACTTTCAATACTTTTTTTTTTCATCTAAAAAGTGGGCTGCGTCCTATACACCGGTGTGACCAATATACCACTATAAAATGCAGAGAGAGGTATTTTATTGTGTTTCGATGTTAGTCATCAGAACATGGGTACACTGCGGTCATTTAAAGGATGGACATAGTCAGCAACAATATTCAGGTAGGCTGTGGCGTTTAAACAATGCTCAATTGCTACTACCCAAAGTGTGCCAAGAAAATATCCCCCACACTATTACACCACCACCAGCACCCTGAACCGTTGATACAAGGCAGGATGGATCCATGCTTTCATGTTGTTTACGCCAAGTTCTGACCCTACCATCTGAATGTAGCAGCAGAAATCGATACTGATCAGACCAGGCAACGTTGTCCTAATCTTCTATTGTCCAATTTTGGTGAGCCTCAGTTTCCTGTTCTTAGCTGACAGGAGTGGCAGCCGGTGTGGTCTTCTGCAGCTGTAGCACATCTGCTTCAAGGTTCGACGTGTTGTGTGTTCAGAGATGCTCATCTGCATATCTCGGTTCTAATGAGTGGTTATTTGAGTTACTTGTTGCATTTCTATCAGCTCCAACCAGTCTGGCCATTCTCCTCTGACCTCTGCCATCAACAAGGCATTTTCGCCCGGAGAACTGCCGCTCACTGGATATTTCCTCTTCTTCAGACCATTCTCTGTAAACCCTAGAGATGGTTCTGTGGGAAAATCCCAGTAGATCAGCAGTTTCTGACATGTCTACATGCCTAAATGCATTGAGTTGCTTTAGAACCAACTCCCACTGATACCACCCTGTAAACAAGTGGCATGAAAACACACACACTTGACCTTCATGCTAGATTTCTGCCTCCCTGTACATAAACTCTGGCCATCAAAGGGTGGCGAGATTTTAGTGAAACCGACTATCAGCTGTGGAGCTGCTGATTTCAGCCAAGAATGAAAAGATATAAACTGAGCTGAAACAATAATGTCTCTAAATGATTTTAAATTTTATTGCAAAGTTAGAATCATAGCATGAATTACAAAGTAAATGTAAGAAGAAAACAATAAAGCACAGATGTCTCAGTTGTTGAAAATCTGAAATGCTTAATATAATTAACAAAATTGAGGTTTTTAGTGCACTGTGTTGTAAAACAGTACTATAGGTTACAGCTTATTCACATTTCATTTACAAAAATGACCTCCAGGAGACTTTAAACACTTGATATCAGTAAATAAATATGAGGTGATTTTTGTAACACAATCTCAACACCTTGTTATTGTACCTCTTCATATCTCCAGCTGTGAAGTGAAAAGAGATTCCTCGCTGTTATCTCGGAGGTGGCCCTCTCCCTCGGCCACGGCCACGGCCCGGTCCAGGTCCAGGTCCAGGTCCAGGTCCAGGTCCTCTGGGCCCAGGTCCTCTGGGCCCAGGCGGACGACTCACCGGCCCTCGAGCGTTGGGGTTGGGCGATGCCAGAGCTACATCTTTCTGCAGGTTAACACCTTTACCTGCTGACCCAGGCTTCGTCTTAGTTGGCTTTGCGTCCGGCTCTGGTTTCTTTTCTGCTTTGGGAGAGACAGTGATGGATCAGCTTTCCAGATATACATTTATAAATACATCACAGCTATTAGTATCTATCTCATATACTATAACTTTGTATTAATAAAACATTAAAGAAACATTACTTCTCTGGATTCATTTTCCAATATTAAACACTAAAATATATTTATGATGTTCTTCGTATATCTACATCAATCAGGAGTGTACTGACCTGGCTCTGGAGGAGCAGGAGGCATGAGAGATCGGTTCGGCAGCAGGTCCTCCAGGTCTTTCATGACCTGGTTGGTGCTGTCCGTGTTGTTCCTGCGGTTTTTCTCTTCATCTCGAGCCTGGACAGACAGAGAGATGAAGAAAAGTTAACAGATTTGGTAAGAAAGAGGAAGCAAGGGGGACTCTACACAGTTATGTTAAAGGTTTTCTTAGTTATGCTAAAAATGTGAAGATGTGCTAAAAGGCTAAGGCTATTCTATAGTTTTGTTTTCATCAACAAATCCCATGAACAGAACAAAATCAACAAGGTTTCAGTCCGTCTATCAACCCTGTCTGACCTCCATAACCTGTCTGCAGCCTCAGCCTCAAGCTCTTTTAGTTCCCCCTGGAGGAGTGAATGTTTTAAAACATGTCACAGATTTAAACATCATTAAAGGTTCAGTATTTTCCTTAAATAACCGAGCCCTGTAGTTTGTTTAAAATATGACTGAAGCAGGTGAAAGGGAATTTGTCGGGGACTATTTTCTGATGCGGATTAATACATATTTGGTTCTCCAGCGAGTAGTTACAGCAGCAGGACATTTACTGAGTGATAGAATCAGTAGTTCATGTTAACAATGCTGCTCATTGATGAATTTTAAACTGTTTAGTTGATTATATATTTTTATGAAAACACTAAAATAAATTTAGAATATCACAAGATTGTTCTTTTATTTTCCCCCCAAAAAAGAAAAAAGCTGCAAATCTGTACATGTAGTGTACGAGTGGTCACTCAGAGAGGCTGTACTCCGCAGAATCCAAATCTATGGACATAACCCGCCTTGCAGACTTCCGGTCAAGAACCATGATTCACACAGGCCACAAGGGGCCTCAAGTGGATGTTCTGCAGACTACAGAGCTGCTTGGGGTGCAAATATCACCAGACTTCACTGCTTTATTTACCTAAAATTCCCTGCAATATATTTTTTCCAGTTATTGACTATAGAGGAAATCAAAATGCATGTTATTTTTAAATTATTTAGGCCTGTTTATCAGAGGAGTCTATAGTCATGCAGTCTGGCGCCCTTGCAGATTTATGGTGATGATCGTGAACATTTCACGTTGCATAAGAATGAAGGGATCAGCCTCCAGAAAAGGGACATTTGGATTCTTAGCGTCAGGGGTTAAGATGCTCAAAATTCAAGCAAACAAGGTACACTGGGTAAATGTTTTCTGTGGTAGCATTCTTGGTCTTGCATTTTTGTACAAATAAAAAATTAGCAGTGAACACAAAGTAAAGCTGAGGTGTCACTTAATGGCATTTCTTAGTTATTGCAGGTATTTGATCTAAATCATTCTCTCATTTCAGCAGACTGTTGTTAGTTCTGTAGCACCACCTTCTCTATACATGTAGACTATGTAGAGATTGCATAGTGTGTACTAACTGTATCTCCTTTCTCAACTTACCATCTGCATCTTCTTCTTCAGCTCCATGTTGGAGTTTTGGTAGGCCTCAGACACGGAGTTCAGATAGTAGATGGCCAGTCTGTAAAGGAGAATGACAGGATTTGTAGTTTTTCAAAGGCAGCAAAGGCAACATGGTGAGTTTTGCAGCAGCAACCTGCTTTTTGTGTAACCATACACATGCATGTTTGTCTGTGCAGGTGGATGAGTTTCTTTGTTAAGAGATTTGAACATTTAAATAAGCACTCATTTTGGCAAACATGACATTGTGTGTGCGTGCACGATCTCCACTGTGTCTCCTCCACACTCACACCATGAGCAGTACAGCTGGTATGATGAGGCCGGGGTTGGCTGCGTAGCTGAACAGCGTCCCCAAGAATGCGGGCAGGTCCAGGTCGATCGTCTCCATGATCACATCAAACATCTTCACCTTCCCACTGCAAACATCAGCACAGTCAACATGTGTGTGGTCGTGTACTTACACAAACTATGCTCCTCAAACTCCATAGGTCATATTCACGTATGGTTACCTGAAGGGTCCGCAGTCAAACGAGGGCGGCAGAGTCATGATGGTGTAGACCACAGGTAACAGACTGAGGAAGAGGATGAGAAGCAGCAGGCCCATGTAGAAGTTGTTGGACTTGGAGGCTTTGAAGACTCTCTCGTGGGGGACGTTGGTGGCCATGACAGCCCAGCACTGATAGTACATGGAGCTGAGGAGGCGGAGCACGTTGATGCCGACCAGCCCAGGAGCGTAAAACGCACCCATCCTGAAAAACACAACAGCATGGCAATGTGATCAGATTTTTTAGAAGAACACATGCAGCTGCGTGTGTGTGCTGCATGTATAAAATAAAGTTCATACCAGATCATCCCCTGATTGAAGACCAATCCAAGGACATTACCACTGATGTCAAACTCTCCATATGATGGCTGAAAGTGAACACGGACAATGATTACTCACTTTAACCAGGTTAGGCTTATCAGGTTATAACTTAGGTTATCAGATAGAGAACTGTGTTTGTAACTGGTTAGACCTGCAAGAAAATAATTATGAATACCACATTTACAACACATTCTCCGACACAGAAATTAGAGAAAAATATGAAATTAGACGAGCAGCATTGTGAACATGATAATTTCTGCTGATATGACGGACTGAAAAGATGATGCTTTGATTATGTGCACATGACCTGAGCCATCCACTACTCGTATATGTGCAAAAGGATGTTTCAAAGGATATCAGTACATAGAATATCAACAAAAATCCAAAAAGGTGAGCCATATCCAGGAGTAAATTAAATGAAGCTTTTGTGGATGCTAAGTCTCTAAAAGGCCTTAATGGAAACTATTAAATGTTTCTGTTCTTTTATAGGCATGACACAGTGTAATACTGATTAGCTGGGATTTTACTGATACGAGTCAAAAGGCCTGAAGCTGAGTCTGGACACTGTTGTGTCAAGTTGCAGACATAAATCAAGAAGCTGCTTACTGAGCTGTTGATGTTCTTTACAAAGCCTTAGTTAAAGGTATAATAAGGAGGATTTTTCCTTGCATTTTGTCAACAACACATTCGAACTGGGCCCCTCTTCCTGGGCTCTTTGTCACCAGAAGCTCATTCTCACTTTCTCGTGCGAGAACACAACCACCCCGCCGAGCTAACACCGGCAGCATCACGGTTACCTTTGCGCTAGCATGCTAACCGCGGGTTAGCTTGTCCTACCTGGTTTGAGGCACCTACCTGTCTAACAGAAAGAAAGCCAACTGTGCATCGCTCTTTCGCAATGTTCGCCGGTCTGAATGGGGCCCAACTGCTAATTTGAACCAGTCCCACACTCAGTTATACGCTGTGATTGGTAGGGATCGACTGATTATCGGCACCGATATTCGGCATTTTGACGCATATCGGCATCGGACATTTTTTTTTTATCCGACGGCCGATAAGAGTGCAGAGTGCTCACACACACGGCGGAGAGGAGAAAAAGTTCATTTCTTTGCACATTTTATTCAACTTTGTTTTATTTACTTAATAAAACTTCAGGAAGTTATTTATTTATTTAAATTTTCAGTTAACTTTATAAGAGATGCTGCTGACCCTGGGAACTCCCTGCGCTTTTTGTTTGTTTGTTTAATAAACATATGCTTAAAGGCATTTAAACAAAGTGTTGGAGTTTGTATTATTCAAAATTTTGACGCCAATATTTTCACTTTTACTGCAAATGAATATCGGCTCCAAACATCGGTTATCGGCCTCCTTGACTACTAATAATCGGTATCGGTATCGGCCCTGAAAAAACCATATCGGTCTATCTCTAGTGATTGGCTCAGGAAACCACAACAGTGCCCCTCCTGAAAACGTACACACTCACCAACACACATGTATAGAGGCCCAGAAGTGATGATAAATATTACACTATATTTGTTAAAGTCTACATTTTATTTTTCTAGGAAAATCCTACTTATTATACCTTTACCTATTTAAATAAAAATTGAGTCACATGATGTTTGAGGAAGACTCACAAATCCAGCCTCCAGGTCCCAGCACCAGCAGTAGTTGAGGAAGCGAACGATGACGGCTCGGGCAAAGTCACCAATCAGGATGGTCAGGTAGGTCACCTGGATGTCCGACACGGTCAGCTTCACAAACTCCTAGAATAAGACACATTTCGGACAGTGAAATGAAACACACAGTTTTGCACACAATTTTGGCATTTTTATGACTTTTGGATATCAAATCACAACAGGAAACTCAAGACAGCAATTCATTATAAAATCCTAGTTATACGATTAATTTTTTAACACAAAGATGGAGAGTTTTTTTGCTCCAAAAGTCATTTCAAAATCTGACCATGATATTTATGATACATCATGATACATAGATTTTTTTTATTTCTATTGAGAAATACAAAATGAAATTGTGACAATGTGTCAATGGCTGTTGCAATTGCATAGTTTGGAATATTTTTACGAATAATTGTAACAATAATAACAAAGGAATTGCTCGTAATTTGTACTAATAGAAAACTATGTGAATCATTTGTGAATACTAAAATGTGTCGATTCTGTGTCTTATTAAATATATTCATTACGATGCCGACGGCAGTCTCCCAGCAGGGTCCTCTGATGACATCAGCAGGGTTCATGGGGGGTGGGGTGCTATCTGTGTCGTTGTTCATGCTGGTGTAGTTGGCGTAGTATTCCTTCAATGCCCAGATGGAGGCGTTTTTAATGGACTGCTCTTCCTCCAGCTATGAAGCACAAAGAAGAGAATTAAACAACAGTGACACAAGTTTCTATTGCAAACATCTGAAAACATCCAAAGAGACATTTTCTAAAACGACACAAAACAAACCATAACATACCTTAGCACTATTTTTGGTTTGTATGGAGTTTGGAAAATTCTGGTTAAGTTTGCTGGAGACTCCTACAGGCTAAGATGTGTATTACAACCAACAATACAGAAGTGGGGCCTTGAAAAGTTTGGCACAACAGGAAAAGATTTTAAACTGTTATACCTCTTAGTATATAGTATCCTTGGACTACTCCCACCTGAATTGAGACCTTCAGGTGCAAATAAATTGATTGTTACTCTATGCTCACTTCAGGCTATTGTAACAGCCTGGGAAAAACAGGCTGTTTAAAAGTCTTTCCAACTGTTAAGCCATGGAAAAACTGACTTATGCCAATAAAGGGAAAATACAGAGTTTCTTTAGAATATGGGGACAATTCATGAAATATCTTGAAAATGTATGAATACTGGAGTATTTGAGGCATAAAGATAATATCTTATAATATAGCTACATAAGAACCGTATGGGATGGTTTTTTTTGTTTGTTTGTTTTTTCTGTTTTGTTTTGTTCTTAGTTTTTTGTCTCTTCTTGCTTTGTTTGTGATCAGCATGTGTGTAGACCTGGGGGGTATACTACGAAGCAGGATTTGTGGTTATCGGGGTAACTTCAGGGTCTGAGCTCCTGCTCCGGAGCAGGTTACGTCCAAGATAAGAGATCAACCTGAACTAAACACCACCCACTGACCAATCAGGTCTCTTGATTCAGGAGCTCTGTGAGCAGATCGTAAGAGGGAGGAGAGAGAAAGAGAACTGTAAAACACTTAACGTATTAATGTAATGTAACACACGAGTGTTATAATAAATATACTGTGCTCTAATGATGGAGCAGTGATATTAAATTTGTGCATTTAAAGCCTGCAATTTTTTTTTTCCAAAACATTTGTCCTTCCTGCGTTCAGCAGCTGCAGCTGAGCAGATTTTAGTCTAGATTCTGTGTAATTTCTTCATATCTTTCTAAAATCATAGTTTGCTCTGAATTTGTAAAATATGCCGATCAGCTAACGGCAAACTTCCCCGTGTTGAGATTGGTCATTTACTCCAAACAACACCCCTTTAATGTGAACGCGCTCATAGAAACCCTGGGCTGACTTATTGAGTTGATATCCAGTGTCGTGTGACCATTTACCGCGATATCCTTTGTTCGGTTAAGTGAAGCCGGTTCAGGAAAAGATACCCTGGGTAAGTTGAACTCGTTTTGTAGTATAGGCTCCTGTAAATGTGTATCTGTTATGTTGTCATTCTTGAAAAAAGCCCAATAAATATAATTTTGAAAAAAGGTGGAAGTCTACCCAATTACCTCATTACATTTTCCTAGTGAGTTTATGATCTCAATCAATTCTTTCACGTCTGTCTCAATACAGCATGTTGTTCATTTGGTAAATTCTGGTCCCATTAACAGTTAAAAATATGACAAAGTAGGGTATGCTTTGGGGGATGGCTACCTGTGATTGACAAGTTGATATGATAGAAAAGTAGCAATGCATAATGCAAATTACCTGTCTTGTCCAAATCTTTTTTATCTCTGGCTCAGCAAATTCGATATGCCAAACTCAAGGCTTAAAAATTATTCCTAAACGACTGGGTGACATTACAGTGACATCTCCTTCTTACAGTCTACAATTAAAGTAAATGCCAATAAAAGGAGAAATTCTACAGCTATATTAAAGCCAAGGATATTTTATAGGCAGACGTTAAAAAGACTATTTTGCCAAGATTGTCCTTACGGTATAATCACCAAACACAACAGTAAGAAATGTGTTTACTATTTAAAACTGTCCAGCTACCATACCTTGGTGTTAACCTCGTCAAACAGGGCGAACAGGAAGGTGTACAGGTTTCCCAGGAAGAGGGCGAAGATGCGTCCTAGCTGCCACTTGAGGGCGATCCGAGGATGATAGTCCTCCAGCTCAGCGATGGTCTCAAACAGAGGAGGACACACCAGACCCAGCAGAGACATGATGAGCTCCAACTGTAGACAAGATTCAAAATAACAACTTTATTTATAGCACCTTTCAAGGCTCAATGAGGGTCTCATAGGTGACACTGTTTTCCTACGATACTGCAAAAGTAATCTATTTATCTTTTGAGCATGATTACCTCGTTTTTCTCGTACCAGCTGAGGTCGTCCCTGTTGGCGAACTCCTGCGATCTCTTCACCACAAAGTAGATGAGGTATCCGCTGCCTCCGAGGCTGCAGGTGATCAGGACGTTAGCAAGGACTCTGAGGAATCTACGCAGGTGGATGTTCTCATCCTTCTGGTTCTCCTGCTCGTCTACGATGGACTCCTGTTCTCATCAAAACAGGAACAGGAAGGAGTTACAGTCAGTGGGGAATTTCATCTGGCATTGATTGACGCATGGTTCTGTTGAAAGGTTTGCAGTGTTTACCTTAAAGCTGGTGGTGATGGAGGCGTATTTATTGTCAGCGGTCTCTGAGTTTCCTATGAGGTAATCCCAGCTGGTGAACATCTTCCAGGCAAATGTGAATTCTCCTTCGTCCCCGTCTCCGCCACCCACATCAGCATTTTTGGCCATTCTGAAAACAAAACCGACTTCTTTATTGGCTGAAAGATCTGAACATTATTGAAATTATTCTTGATACTTCTGCATCTTGGTGTCTTTAAATTCTTTGTCCCCATGTTTAGCTCTGTTTTTCACTTAAAATGATTTTTAAAAATCAAACTTACAGCAATTTTTAACAACTTAAATCATTCAATTGATCAAAACTGGTGTTTGATGATATTCCCAGGACAGTTAATTAATTAAAAGCAACCTCATGAGTCTTCCTGAGCTTCTGCAGCTGCAGACTCACGTGCGGATGACGACCATCAGGCTGTAGCCGAAGGTGCCGATCCCGACCATGAGGTAGGACAGAGGCAGCCTGAACTTCAGCAAGCCGATGGTCCTCTGGTTGTTGTAAAATCCGTAGAATAGGACTGAATACTTGCAGTATCCCTGGGAAAAGAAGAGGTGCTATCTTTACTTACTTTAAATGCTTTTATGCTTACAAAAAGTGAGGTTTTTGAATATATTGAATATGATACTGCTTATACAGCTCCAGAAAAAAATGAAGAGACCACTGCAAATATATGTTTTTCTCTGGTTCTACTATATATAGGTTTGTGCTTGTGTAAAATGAACTTTTGCTTTAATGTAAACCACATTTCTCCTACTTCCAAATCAAATATTCTCATTGAGGTCTTTTATTTGCAGAAAATGACGACTTGTTAAGAAAACCAAAGGATGCAAAAAATACGTTTTTCAGAGCTCGAACAATGCGAAGAAAACAAGTTCATGTTTAAACAACAGAATACTAATGTTTCATAATAATAACCTGGTTTTTAATTACAGCTTTCATGCGTCTCTGCATGCTCTCCACCAGTCTGTAACAGTGCTGTTGGGTGACGTTAGGCCGCTCTTGGAGCAGCTCGGCTTTGTTCGATGGCTTGTGACCGTCCATCTTCCTCTTAATCATATTCAGGAGGTTTTCAGATCTGGATTGGGCTGGCCATGACATGTAGAGAGAGATGCTGATTTAAAGAACATTTGGAGTGGTCTCTTAATTTTTTCTGGAGCTGTATGTTAATATTTCACTTATCTAGAGGCAAAACAACTTAGTTGCACATTTGAGAACTGAAATTTTAAATCTGGCTTTTGTGGTTGGGAGAAAAGTATATATATCAGGAGAAACAAAGATCGTGTGAGCTTTGATTTATGAAAGACAAAAGACCTTCCTTTAATACACTTGAAAAATAGACAAAATTGAAATGTTATTTCATTTATCTTTCATAATTTATTGTTTGAGTTTCTTGACATTAGGAGTTCTGCTATATAATTTCTGCCTATCTTTTATTCTGTTTCTATGTCTATTGTTATGCACCAAAACCCAAGATAAATTCCTTGTAAATGTAAACTGACTCACTGATTTAAATACAGAAATGTAACCAATACTGGTTGTGCTTCACACAATAAAAGAAGATGTCAATCAGTTATTTATCAATATATCAGGGTCAGGGCTGCACGGTGGTGCAGTGGTTAGCACTGTCGCCTCTAGAAGCTAGAAGGTTCCTCGTTCAAATCCCGGTTCAGATGAAGGGGGCCTTTCTGTGTGGAGTTTGCAAGTTTTCCCCGTGCATGCGGGTTCCGGGCCCTCCAGCTTCCTTCCACAGTGCAAAGACATGCTCATTAGGTTCATTGGTGTCTCTAAATTGCCCAGGTGTGAGTGTTAGCATGAAACGTCTGTCTCTCTGTGTGTCAGCTCTGTGACTGACTGGCGATAACTCCAGGTGACCCCACCTCTTGCCCCAATGACAGCTGGGATAGGCTCCAGCTGTCATTGGGCGAGATGGGCCCCTATATGGATCGATGGATATCAGACTCACATTGAAGTCCATGAGCACGGAGTAGTCCTGAGCAGTGTCTTGTTCTGCCCTTGGTACAGTCTTTCTAGGAATCGACCCATATGGAAGGCCCATCAGGACCTGGAAAATAAGATTTAAATCTATATATATATACATTTTAATCTCTTGTTATAATTGTTGTGTGAATAGATTATAACACAGCTTTTTTATTCAGAAAAAGGACTACACCATTTCACCTCAGGGATGACCACCAATCCAAAAGTGAAACCAAACAGCACCAGGTTCATGCCGTACATCCAGCGCAGGAAGATAAAGTAAGAGGCCACAGACGACCCAAAGTGACCTGAGGACATGGAGAGGATTATTTAACTCTTAAAGCATCCGTCCACTGGGTGTCACTGTTCGGCTGTGCTGTAGAAAACACTTACTTTCCACCTCTTTGATCTTCCTCTCCCAGGGGATGCAAGCTGTTCGGAAATTCTCAAAGTCTCTCTGGAACTTGATCCATTTCTAGAAATAAAAAATAAAAAAGTTATAAAAGGAATCACACAAAAAGGCAAAACACAGAGAAAAGAACAGAGAAGTTTGTGCCTAACCTTTGTCATCATCACTTTGTAGGCGTACCACTTCCTGCCTTTTCCTTTGCCTAAAGCTCCTTCAAACTTATCAACAAACTGTTGAGCCTCTCTGTGAAAAGACAAGGGCAGATGCCAGAAAAATCTGGTGCATTTAAGTTTTTTCTTCACTGATAAAATACTAGATACCTTATTTAAGGACAATAAAACAGTCTGACCAAGACAAAAAATAATTACATGTGATTTAAACAACTTTAAGTACTCTTTGGAAACAAATATTTCCATATGTGCCGACAGGAAAAAGTGCCCAAAAAAGGGCGTACGGTATATTGAATTGAGTAAAAAATGTCAAAGCTTGAAATTTAGCTCTGTGATTCTGGGTTGCGGTGAATGAATATTATCTAAAAGTGCAAACCAGGAAATGTCTAAGAGGTTACCTTAAGTGGGTGAGCCTCCTCTTCATCCTCCATGGTTTGTTCCTGATGGTGGCGATCAGTTTCTTCTTCTCCTCCACCTCCTCCATCAGCGCGGCCATCTCTCCCTCTGACATGGACTCCTCCTCCTCATCAGAATCCGTGTTAGAGTCAGAGGAACTGGATGAGATAAGGCAGATGGAGACAAAGATCAAATGATGCATATCTACCGTAAGATACAGATTGCATTAAGACTATTCCCCTATAAGGCACAGGGGCAGAATCTACAGTCTGTGAAGGTTCTCGGTCATCCAGGTCATGGTAATTCAAAGGTTTAATGCAAAAGGCAACACATCATAGGACATTTTTTGTTGCATTGGCAATGATATTGGATTTAATGAGGATTGTTTTTACTCAATTAGGTTGGTATCTGACTCCTTATTGGTGGTTTTACCTGTCATCCTTCTTCTTCTTCTTTTTCTTGTCCTTCTCATTGTCCTTCTCTTTCCCCTTCTCTTTCCCCTTGTCCTTCCCTTTGGCATCCCCCTTCTTACCCTTACTATCCTCCTCCTCCTTCCCTCCTTTCTTTCCTCCTCCTTTCCTTCCCTTCTTTCCTTTCTCCACGTCACTGTCCTCCTCATCGCTGTCCTGGGCTTTGCCTCCTCTCTTCTTATTGGCTGCTGCTCCTCCTCGCTTCCTCTTGGGAGCCTCGTCCTCGCTGTCGTCATCATCGCCACCGCCACGTTTCTTTGCAGGCTTCTTGTTGTTTGCTCCCCTGCGTCTCCGGGGAGCGTCATCCTCCTCCTCATCATCCTCATCTTCGTCCTCGCTTGCTGGTTTTTTACCTCGGCCTCTTCCCTTTGCACCTCCTCTGCCAGCTGCCTGCCTTCTGTTTGGTCTCCTCTGGGTGGCACCGTCTACATAAAAAAATCAGCATGAACCCCACAAAAAAACCTTATTTGATATTTTGGTTACTAGATAAGATTCTAGACTATTATCCTTTTTAAATCAGTTCCAGGCAATGATGTTTAATTCACTCACCATCACTGTCACTCAAATCCCCGTCCACCTCGATCCCAACTGAGGAAGAACACACAAAAAAACATAACAACATAACCAAATATTTTTTGGATGCATTGCCCCACTGGCAATTGTGTGGGGATCCCTTTGACCTTATGCCCCTTCCCTCCACCACATCTAACAGACCTCACTTTTTTACCTATTATCTAAGTATACAGTATTAAAGTATTCAGCAGATTATTAGTATCCATTAGTTGTTCATATTGTCAGACCTACAAAAGCAAACAAGAACATTAATTTTCTTCTCCCCTTGAGGACAGACCTGACAAAGCTTCATTTAAACTTTTAACAAATCTGCATCATTGATTCCGCATGGCATTGCATACTGCAAAATAAATTTGAATAGCTCCGTAATACATACTACCGCCGAACGCAGTATGAAGTATATAGTATCCAATTTCGAACACAGCATATGCCAACGTTTAACATGCCAGGATTCATGACATTGTCACGACACGTCACTGGGATTTGTTTTAAAATTAATTATACTGACTGAAGCAAAATAAGGTCTCATTTATTATTCTTTCCAGAGCAATTCGAGTTTAAAATTCTCTAGTTTAATGTCAAGCTAACTGTTAGCATGACCTATGTAGTTGTCAAGCTAACTAACTTACCCTGCAGCAGCTCACAGCTCTAGGTAGGTCAGTATTGGTCAGTATCAGACTTAAAAGATTAACTATATCATGGCTTTTAGCAATTATTCATTTTGTCGGTTTTACTGAGAATTTTGTTTAATTGTACTAACTACCATTTGGGAAATTAGCAACTTAGCACAACGGAATTTGAAGGGTGAGAGAAGCACACTGATGATGTCAGAGCGCTATGATTGGTTGATTGCGATGTCATTCCAGGTTCACAAAGCGCAAAGCAGCTGGTTTTCCCATCTGCCTTAACATGCTATACAGTCATTTTGTAAACATCGTAACATGAACTTCTAAATATCATTTTAATTGTCAGCCCGGTCTTAGCATTTAGCTCAACGTGCCACAAATGCTAGCAGCCTCACAGAGCTGCTAGCATAGCTACCATGTGGATACATTTCTTTTACATTAACAAACAATAATAGTAATAATAATAGGAGAAGTTATGTGAGTCTGACTTCTGATCTCAATAATTGAATTAGGACTCATAGTACATAGTACACGAGTAAATTTCCCCTGTGGGGGATCAATAAATCTAATCTAAAATGCCCTCTAAATTAATAAAGATTATGCTACTTTTAGAATAATGTCAACCTGCTGGCAAAGCTCTATAAAGTTACGTTAAGAAACACTGTATATATTTTGAAATATACTGTATATTTCTTCTTTTTGTTCAATTTTTGATTGGCCAGCAGTGATGTCACAATTTAGGCACTTTTTTCCAACAAGTGTCCTCCATTGTTCTCCATTTCTGAGTCACATTTGTTAGTCAGTTGGTCCACAACTTTGGTCCAAGCTTAAATGTCTCTCCTAGGCCTACCGTATGGATTATCATGAAATTTTGCACAAACAAATGTGTCAACATTATTTTAAGTTTTTTATTTGAATGTCAAACCCTTAGAATACACACTAAACCATATTTTTTGTCATTGTTGGGCAAAATGAGCCCCAAGACATTCGAGATAAAACACACGTAAACATTTTTCCCTTCCGAGTTGAACCAGGTTACATGAAATATTATTATAATCTACACAATTTAAACCATTATAACCCACAAATAAGATAACTGTTCCAGTCTTTTAACCTCTAACTCACCTTCATCCATTGTAGCTGCATCAATTTTTCTCGGCATGTTGGAAAATTAAAATTGTCCGTCCTCTGTGTCCTCTGCAGCGATCGTCCAGTCAACCACCTTCAGCAGGTTGGCTCTCCTCTGCCTGGGCTCCCCGCCAGCACCCAACTCAGGTATCTGATGGTGCCGTCACTATGACGACTGCTGCATGTGACCTGCTCTACACAGGTGCAGTAAACTCTGGAAACCAAAGGTGTTCCACTGTGGCTTATCCAGAAGAGAGGATACTTTATTATCCTTCAGCCGGGACATTTATATTTCATTATTACTTCAAGGAGGCGGTGATATTCAGCTATTAGTCTCACAAGAGGTTCATATTGAAACTTAGAAAATAAAACAGCATTCAGTGTGTCTATTTAGCTAAGATTGACTGTTGCATCCTGCTTTGGTTTTCCAAAATGGCCAAAAGAGCTGCATCATCTGAAGTGCTTAGAGACACTCTCACTCCTCTTGAAACTGGAAACCATACACACCGAGGTAGACCAGACGCCCTAAAGTTTTAATGACGGTTTAGGTTTCTCTATGCAAGAGTCATTAGGCATACAGTAAATACCCTGAGATGACCTTGCAATTGAAGTATATTTTGTTTTGATCTCTCAATAGAATTACAGCAGGTGTAAATCGGCCAGCTGGCAACAGAGCCTGGCAGGAGCTACCTGTGTGAGCAGAGCTGTAAGCGTAGAGAGAAACACCTCATAGCCTCATTGAATAATAGAGTAGAGCTCATTTTTCACATCCAAAATGATTCCATTACACGGTAGTGAGTCCCAACAGGTGAGGCGGGGATCACGGCCTCTTAGACTTGTGCTGGTGTACAGGTGAGTGCGCTTGAGGTGACACATCAGCTGTATTCATGTTGAGGAAGTGTATATGACATCGAAATATCATTAAACAATCAAAGAAGAGGGCCATTCATAAGCCATTACAGAGATGTGGACTTGAGACTTGGTGACTTGGACTTGAGTCGACTCCAGTCACTGTTTTGATGACTTGCGACATGGTGACTCTAATTGCCTGTAGATGTAAGTGCGAGCTTCGAAGGTTGTCTGTCTCTATTTGTCGGCCCTGTGATAAGTCAATGAGGCGATGAGTCCAGGGTGTACCCGCCTCTCGGCCAATGACAGCTGGGATAGGCTCCAGGCTCCTGCGACCCTGAAGATAATGGATGGATGGATTTAGAAGACATGAATGTTCCTGAATCATGAATCACGCATCATACTATAGTAAATGCTGTTGAAATGTAAGTTAAAAGCAGAAAAAGCAAATCTGGAAACATTTTGTGGTCTTGGAATGAATTTCTAAATAGCTGCATGTCTTAAAACCCTTTACATGGTACTGAATCAATATTTTATGCACGATCACAATGAAAGATTCATGAACAATTAAAAGTTAATGGATAAGGTCAGGCAAATGCTGTTATACTACACATCAGTGACTAGTCTACAAGTGTGACATAAAAAAAGGAAAGATTATTTAACCTAAATGTTTTACCTGCTACAGCACTAACTTTGAACATTACCAACTCTTAAATGTTCATATTAGAATCTAAGTCATGTCTGTTTTGGTTGTTTATATGGTTGTATAAATCATTATCCAATTGGTGCGAATGTTTCAGAGTGTCACTTATGCAAAGAAAGTACCCCTTTAGATTTACACATCAGCGCGATCTTTATTTGTTGTTTTAATTTAAATTTTTATGTTTGTCTTCCAGAGTTTCATAATTTTACATCAACTGCAAAGACGTAATGTTTACATTCAGGTTAGTCTTCTAGCCACATTCATCCATCAGTCCATTATCTATACTGCTTATCCTGTTCATGGTCGCGGGCGGCTGTAACCTATGCCAGTTGTCATTGGGCGAAAGGTGGGGTTACACCCTGGAGCGACACATAGAGACAGACAACCTTTCACACTCTCTCACCTTCAGGCAATTTTAGTGTCACCGTTAACCTGACGAGCATGTCTTTGGACTTTCTGGCTACATACTGTATGTTAAATGTGATTGAATGTGTCTGTTGTGCCACCTTGTGGCTAATACTGATAACTGACATGCATACAAACCCACAACTACTGCAGCATAACTGTGTATTACTAAATAAATAAGCATACAGTATGTGAGATTGTGTTTAATACATCTTTTTATCTTTCTCTATGTTTTATTACAATTACAGATAAAAGACATCAGATGAGAAGAGAAGATGTGAAAAGCATTACAAACGGTATTAGATTTTTATTTTTTGTGTTCAGTTTGGACAGGACAGGATGGGGGGAGTGGGGGCTGGAGGAGGCAGGGTTAGTGAGCAGGCTGACTGCTTAAATAACTGAAATAACTGTCCGTCACCCTGGAGCCTTTTGCTCTGATGGACCTGTATCTTCTGCCTGAGGGAAAAAGGTCAAACAGGTGATGAGCTGGATGTGACTGGTCATTGATGATGCCATGTGACCGGCAAAGGCATTACATTTATGTTCTAATGAGCAAATATGCACTTAGCCACAAAGGCTAAGAACAACAGGAGATTAAAGATCTAAAATGTGGAAGAACTTGAACCAAATGTTTTGTAACACGTCAAAAGATGACAGCTGTGTGGTCGATGTTTACTTCTGCAAAGATTATAAGGGGGGACCATTTCTACTCACCTTTAGGGGAGGGGGGGGATGTTTTCATGACACCATGTGCTGCTTGTGCTGATGAATGAGTAACCTCTGCACGTGTGTGTGTGTGTGTGTGTGTGTGTGTGTGTGTGTATGAAAACACACAGTGCTCACGGTGAGGCAGAGCAGCGGGTGTCAGAACGTGACCTGAGGCCAGACTCACTGCAGCAGATCGTGTTTCCCCTGCGGAGACATGAGTCACATGGAGACACAGAGCAGTGGCAGATAGACTGACAGACAGCAGCCTGGAAATGTCCACTGTATGTTTTCTCCACCAACTCGACTAGTTCCACAACTTATCTGAAAACCTGGCTGAGGCGGACTGATACACAGAGTGAAAAGTCCCAGTGACGTTAATCTCTATATCACCACTTACCATATGGAATGCCTCTTGTCCAATCAGATTACTTGTTGTATAATTGTAGACAACGTAAAGGAGAGTCTAGAAGCAGGGGGCTATTGTAGAAGCAGTCGTTGAAGAGATGCAATCTGGTGAACACTGGTGATTACACACTAACAAAGACACGCTTAAACTTGCATTGACACACAGTACTGGCAGTATAAATTCAAGTGTAAGTTCCAATGGAATCGAAGTAGATGTTAAGCATATGTCTTATTGGCACTTTATTGTCAAGTTTCTTGGAAAGTTAACATAAAAAAAACGATGGACCTTTCAGCCAAGAAAATGTCTTTTGACAGTTGGCTAGAAGTGCTAGAGGAAATGCCGAGTAAAAATAATTATGCACCATCTGCTATGTATTTTAAGTTGTATTAATTTGTGCCATTTGACGTCAAATGTGTACACCTACACAGGTTTTTTTTTTTTAACCTTTAATGAAAGGCTTAATGACACGATGCAAATCTTTAAAATGCATTATGTTTAGGAAAAATTATCTGAGTAAAAAAATCTGGTTCTCTTCTTTCAATACACTTCAAACCTTTACTAAAACTGCCAAATGAGACCTAGAGGCACTGAGCTTTCAATTTAAATTGAATTAGATGAGAAGTTCAAATGACAAGGTCACAAATTCTCTGTTTTATATTTGTGAACATAATTTATTTACATCATACAATTATTTCTGTTTTATTGGAGGATTATGCGCACTGCAGTATATAAATAAAGATGTTTGTACAAACTTGCATAACTAAAGGGTAAAAAACAAAACAAACTGATTAAGCAGCCGGACTGAAAATTATTAATAACCTACAACCACATGTCTCACTAAGTCTCCGCAGCAACACTTAGCCTCATACAACAACTCATACAACAGCCGCCCATGTCCACTCCCACAAAAACACACGCACGCTTGTGTTTGATGCAACACTCCAACACTCCCACTGTTGTGAATTTGTCAGCTCACATTAAAAATTAAGGAAAACATTCAACAGTGAAGTAAAAGATGAAAATATTAGTGGAGCTAAACCCTTCCAAAGGCAAAAATTAATACAAGTTTAGGCTACTAGTCTTACAACAACACAGCATACACACCATTTTTCTGGAAAACAAAAAAGGAAACAAATGTTAGCAAAAAAGACAGTCATGTGACGTGCACTGTCATGTGACTTCAGTGGATGGTTTTTAAAGACAGATAAAGCAGGAACTCCATGTGCCTGCAGTCCAGATCCAGGGCACAGAGCGAGTCACAGCATTCAGACCAGGATCAACAGGACGAAAAGTAGTAAACTGTCAAACTAGGTTGTGATTCTGGTTCTGCACACACAGCAGAGGGGGAAGAATGTGAGCCAGCAAGAAATGGCTAGCAACAAAGTCTCTTCTTCAAAGTCTTTTATCTGAAAGGGGAACCGGTGTGGACGAGTTCCCAGCGGCACAGAGAAGCATTCAGTTTGATAAAAACTTACCGGGACGTTAAATCTGACAATTAAGGAGGGTTAGACTGTGACCACAAAAAGGAAAAAATGATAATATCCATATTGCTACTCAAGCCAGCAGAGAGCAAGCACGGCTGACACAGCGCCATCAGCCAACAGCAGTAACAGTCAGAGTCCAAACAGGCCCGAGTGTCTGAGCTCCTTCCAGGCAGAGTTCAAGCAACCTCAGGCGGGTCACAAAATAAACCTCAACAGCATTTTATCTAAAGGGACAACATTTTTTTTCTTCAGAAATCTCCCTCAGTTACATACACATTTGTTCAATACAACCTTTCAAAGTGTTAAACTTGCACACAAACAAGGAGGAAAGCTGAAAACTAAACTTTCATGCACTGGGGGGAAAGTCCAGAAACAAACAAGGGGGGAAAAGTCCTTCAGGAAGAAGGTCCGGCTCAAGTCCACTTTCACTCCCAGTATTCAAAGTCAAAATGAGAGTCCTCTTCATATTCTCTGGATCTTGTCAGCAACGATCACGGGGTTCTCTTTGCGGATCTTGTCAGCAGCTTCAGCTTTGTAATCGTACGGACAGTTGTGTTTATCGGAGTAACGGTGAATTCCACAGAACAGATTCCCACAGCGGCAGTCAAAACCTGAAATGCCAAAGCAAAGGACAGAGTGAGTCATATCAATAATTAGTGCTCAGTACAGCAAAACATTTCAAATTACATCAGACGATTATGAGTTTTCTAAATATCAGCTACTGCATATTTGTTAGTTAATCGGTTACTAGGATTCTTTTGTTGTCTAAGTGACGAATGGTTGAAACGCCTGCTGAGTGATGTCTCTGGTTAGACCAGATTTTAATGACATTCTCAGAGAAAAAAATGCTGCTAACCAAAGCGTTCATTATCTTTCCACAGAAATTGGTCCAGTTTGAACACACAACACTTTCACTTGTAAATTATTCATATTAAACTACGAGAAGTTGAACTTGAATGACCCATACGAACACGAACAATCCGGTGACATTTTCCCATGAAATTAAATTGTTTATCCGTGTCATTTCTTACCTGTAAGGCCAACCTTTTTGCGGCACATAAAGCAGCGATTCTTCTTGGGTTTGGGGGGCTCTGGGGCTTTGGACTCCTCACTGCCAGCAGTGGAGGGATGGGAGGCTGAGGAAGTGGGCTGAATCAACACTGCAGACACACAGGAAAAGTACTTAAAGACCCCTTCCAGTGAAAATCATATGTTTAACCTTGTAAACATCTTCATGTGCTACAAGACATATCAGGGACAACATCAGCAGTCATCTCCATGGCTGGGCCTGTCTGCTTTTAAACAGCAGTGTACCAAGGACAGGCTGAACAACATGTTTTCAGATTGGCAGGTTTGAGACGTCACAAACTTAAGGAGCCAATTGTTTTCGGCTGTCATTTTATGAAAGGAGAAGCGTAGTACATAGTGGGTGGGGACTATGCAGATTCAGGAATTTTTAATGATGGAGAGGGTGGAGATGCCTTGGGAGGACTTTTACAAGGTTATTAAACGTATTTTGCAGAAAAAACATGTCAGCCAATGTATTATTTCAAGTTATTAGTTCAGTTCAGTTAATAATTGTGTGAATAGACTGTAAATATATTTTGTGAAGTTTGTACATAAAATAACCAAATGGAAAGGTGAGTTTTTATCAGGCCCAAATCATTATTTCACATGTGTTTATACTCCTGAAACCTTCATACAGAGATGCAACTAGCGCAGCTGTTGTCAACTCTTAATCTCTCCTCCTTTCACTGTGCTTGATGTGTGTAAATTTAGATAATTTCATGGTGTATAAAATTATATTGACCTACTATGATGAAGATGTATCTGACAGCAAAAAGTTCAACAGTTCAGGTGCTGTAATTTTGTTTGTGTTACTCAGTGAATATCCTCTGATAAAAAAAGAGGTCCATATTAGGCACCCACCTGGCTCTGTGAGCTCTACATTGCTCCCTGATGCTCCTTTCTCTTCACAGGACAGACTCATCTCAGTCATCTGTTGTGTTACGGAAATGGCCGTTGAAACCCCACTGAGACAAATAAATAGGATAAAATCAATACAAAACTTTTGATAAAAATATATTTCAGGAGAGTAAATTAAGCACACGAACATTTTTCCATAAATCCTTAAATCTTTATCCGCTAAAACACAACTTAATGAGATACTAAAAGAAATATAACTCTTCACGTTGAATGGTATCTGAGTATTGAATTCTCAGCTTTTACAACAACCTAATAGGCTTTTTTGAAGCAGTATAACAAACCTAAGTGCATCCCCTCACCTGAGAGCTTCAGCAGCAGCAGCAGCCTCAGCAGAGGCAGCGGCCTCAGCTGCCACCTCTGCAGCAGCGACTGCAGCAGCTGCAGCATTATTCAAAGTGGCCTCTAACCTCTGGATGGCAGATGCTTCAGCTGTGGAGCCGCTGCTGCCTGAGGGAGAAAGTTTCACCGCATGTTACAGTCAGACACAGAGGCTGGGAGTTTTGTTCTATGCTCACATGGAAACAAAGAAAAAACAGAGAGACACAGCAGGACTTACCCACAGGACTCAAAGTGCTGACTCCTCCATTGTTCTGTCTTGACAGGTGCTCCTTGTGGCACACAGAGCACATACCATTAGTCCTAGGGTTGCCATAGAAACCACAGCCAGTGGGACAGAGCATAGGAACCGGGCTCTGATTGGTCTCCTGGGCCATGGCGATGTCTGCCACCTGCTGTGCTGACCTGGAGACACAAACAAAAGACACACGCCAGTGTGATGAGTTGTGTTGTGTGGTTGCGGCAAACATACGGAGATAAAAAATAATGCAAAAACAATAAATAGAGCCCCAGAAATAATTATTTGTAAGTGGAGTCATTCACAAAGCACTGCACTTAGTCAAATCATCCCTAAAAAAATTCTCAAATTATCTGAATGCAAGTTTTCTCATTTGAGCATTTTCTCCTTTTATAGAACTGTAACCATGGGATTCTGATCTTTTCAGAATAAAACCACCATGTATTATAAAATACATAGAAATAGAAATGTTAATTGTGTTCTGAGATTAGATATCTCATGTGGAGTTTATGGTATTGTGATGGCATGTTTTAAGTAAACTGTGCTGTATAACAGCAAAGAGTCACACCAACTGTATATTAATACTGAGCTACTGTATCAAGATATGAAGCTGTTTGATTTTGTCATTTTCTGCCTGGTAACTTGCATCTTCATTGCAATATAAACATGTACAACAAACGCATAACAAAAGACTTCCTGAAACACAATGAATAATAAACTTTTGGATGAGGTTTTCACATTTAAAAAAATTTGATAAAAATGCAATACTAGCTAGCAAGATGCTAAGGAAGTATGGAAGGGTGAGAAAAAAAAGACGTGGTTTAACAAAGACCTCAGCAGATGTGGTGAAAAAGAACAGCACTTCTATTGGGGGTTATTTTGGATTCGGGTACGGTGACATTTCAAACTCAGTGAATAAACTAGCGCGATACTTGGATGATGAGTTTAAATGTTGGCCCTATACTTCTCCAAATCTGTTTTTGGCCCAAAAAGGCCAGCAGGGCAAAACAGGTCAAAAACCAGAACCTTTAGTGAATATTTACATAATTACTGCTTTTTCTAAGTCAGAACACAGAGTGTACTTTTCTCAAGCAAACATGAACTGGCATCAGCCATATAACACCATTAAAGGAAGTTGTGGGGATATCACAAGAGGGGAAGCCTGTTTAAAAAGAATTTATAAAACTACCAAAAAGGGAAGCGTTAACATCACCAAGTTCAGGTTCTGGTGAATTGCACGAGAGGCTTCCTCCTCCACACATCAATACACCACTGATATCAGCACCTTCACGTGTGTGTGCCTGCAGACTGCAGTGCTCCATGCAGCTCCAGGCTCACATGGACATGTGTATGGTGGCTTTCCTCCGTCACAGGAGTGCAATGTGACACTGTGATCCCAATGGCGCGCGCACACACAAACACTCACACACTCATGAGTTACCTCAATACAGTAAGGCTGTGATCACGTCTATTTATAGACAACCTCTAGAGTCCTGCACACAGGGCTGGTATCATGCCAGAAGTTGTATCCCAGTCAGAGTAGGTTTCCCCATCAAAGATAACGTCAGCTTTCTAACCCAAGGGAGGAAACATTTTGACTGTGATGGATTGGGCCCGGGGCGTTTACAATCATATTCTGACATGGCTACAAAACTCAGCACAACACCTGTGGATCATGTAAAGAATTGGGCACGTTTTTCACCGAGACAAAAACCATGATCACTCACTGAGCCCGATATGTGGTGCTTCCTGGACTTTGCCTAGGTCAGGGTTGCATCCTGGCCAATATCACATAGAGGCTTAAAATCACAATCACCAGTTTTATAGGTTCAATGGAGGAAATTTAAGCTATCTGTATAATTTATTTCGGCTTCAATCCTCGGTCGCTTCCTGACAAACACCGGGCCACATCAGTGTCACTTCTATAAATCCACTGAGTCATGCTAGCAAGCTAACGGCTGCTGCTAACATCTTTCTCCCAAAAACTATGTCACACTGGACCTTTAAGCATTGACAGTTTACCAACCGGGTCGAGTTTTAAAATGTTCTAGTTAAAAGACACACAAACAAAGCGACTTTCAACACTATTTAATTAAGCTCTATTCCTCGTCTGCTAACGATATTTAGCCATTATAACCGTGTGAGAAGATTCTCGTGATCTCGCTAATGTTAGCATGCTAAAGGCTAACTCACAGAGATCTGAGAGCTAGCACTGTTGTTGCCTTTGCTTTGTCTGTTCTTTGTTTTGTTCACTCCACAGAAGAACTTGGTTTATGACATTCACTTTTAATAAAGTTTATTTGTGATTTAAATCGAGGGTAATAAGAGCTGGAGGCAAAACGGTTTGGTTGACATCTAACATATTCGTAAAACCTTGATATAGCCAACAACATATTCACTGGAGCAAGTTTGCAGATGCTAGTGGTGCTAACAGATTAACGTGAGCCGAGTTTAATACAGGGTTTTGATGTTGAAAAAAGCAAACAAGCATAGGCTGTTAAGTAGGAAACGTTGTTTTTATTTTTATAACATTGCGAAAGTTGTATTTACTTAATAGCAACCTAGCTATGGATGACGGAAAGTTTACATCGGCACGTGTTAAAACGGAACTTTCCTTAAGATTTAATTCTCACTGGGTAATAAGTCGACTCCATATTAACATCGATGCTAACAACTTTCAGACTTTAAGATAGCTTTTGTTATTGTTTCACGGTAGTAGTTCAGAAACTTCGCAGACAATAACGTATGCTAGCTCGCTTTGGTTGGTTAACTTACCTTCTGTGCCAAAGAAACGGAGACTTTCTTGATAGAGGGGATAAATATGTATTTGGGGGGGCTAACTATCTAGGGCCGTCTAGGTATATCGTTGTTGTTTGTGCCTTTCTTTTCAGTCTTCTTCAGCAAATATACTCCTCTCCGCCTGGGAGTACCTTCGGCCAATTTCGCTGACGTCCTCTGTCGCTGATTCGTGGTGGCATCTGTTTTGCTTTACGTGGTGCGTTAGCGTGCTCTCTTTTCCGGTGGACGTCACGGAAATTGTGACCCTGTGATTGGAAGGCATGTGTGTGGTTGGAGTACAGCCACAAAAGAGTTCAGACTATTAAAGAACAGTACACCTACTTCTTCCACCGAGTAAACAGACATTGACGTTGACCCTGTTAGTGCTCTAGTTAAAACCATTGTACATCTAATCAGGAAGAAAGGGGAAAACAATTACAAGATATGTTGGCTTTAAATGCTTCATTCCCGCGTCAAAGTGCCCATTTTGACAGTATAGAACAAAATACAGTTTGTTTACAACAGAAGGCTGGGGTTTTTTTGGGGGGGGGGGGGGGGGTGCCCTGGTTATAAAGAAGGGATGTCATTTCCATATCTGGGTAATTATAACAGACTACTTTCAGGCCGCAACACAAGATGAAAATTCTTCTTGGTGAGAGCCGATGGCCTCCCTCTTTTTCGTTTGCTGTTAAAACTGATTACTTGTATTCAAACTTTAAAATCATATATTTAAACAGCACTTACACTCTGCAGTTGCTTCATAGATAAGATATGATAAGATAGACCTTATTGATTCCCCCATTGGGGGAAATTCACTTATTACAACAGCTCATAGTAAAGGACGGAAAACCAGTGAAGGATAAAAAAAAATGCAAGACAAAAATACAATAAAATACAATAATTGATAATAAATATATACACAATGTACACCTTTAAAAATTTAGATGAAATAACAGAAAGACAGTGTTCAGTAACATTGTATGGGATATAGAAATTTTATAAGGCCATTGTTGCTTCATCTATTTTCACCAACACATTTAAAATAAAAAATTAGAAAACTCTGGACACTGTGTGTATATGTGTGTGTTTGATGTCAAAGGAGGGGTAAGTACTAGTAATTGAAAAAGTAAAGAGGTGTGCGAACTGATAATTGCTGGTCACTTTGATTTATCCCTTTAAAATAGATGTTTTAAATGTGTTTTAAACATCCTGCATGCTAATTCCGCATTTTAAATTAGGTTGCTTTGAAAAAAAAACACGTAATCAACTAGCATTTTTTTTAAAGATAACCTGCTACAATTTTTGTTTTATTTTGTAAATGTGCCCATTATTTTGTCAATTTCTGTAAGATGGACGACGTTATGATTTAGTTTGGTTATTGTTAGCAAGCAGGACGCAACAGGAAGAGGAAGTGACGAAAATCCCAGTCACGTGACCACCGGTTGTCCTGGGGATGCATTTGAAACAGATGCGCTCGACCAATCAGATACTCGGAGCATTCGGGACACAGCGAATCAGCGTGTAGCCAGCGAGGATTTAAACCAAGACACACAAGCTAAAAACTGCACCGCATCATTCTCCATTACGATTCCCCATCTTTTTGTTGAAGCAACGCACATTACGAAATGGCTCTCCGAGTGACCAGAGTAAGTGATTAAGTTTTTTTTTTTATTGTCTTGTTCCTTATAACTATATAAACTCTTAGAATTAATATGTTAATGTGGTTTTATTTTTTATTACTACCTGCTAATTTAAATGCCCTCGTGCTTAGCTGGAGTTCTCTCTCGTGCAACCGTTCCATAAAAGGAATTCCGCTGTTATGCCTCAGCAACAGTTCTAATGTACTTATAATGGCCAATGTACCTTACCACTAGATGTTTTTGCCTTTCTGCAGAACCGCTTGGCTTCTACCAGGACTGACATCGGTGGAAAGGCCTGCTCGGTGACCGGGCCTGCAATGAAGCCTAGAGCTGCACTGGGCGAAATCGGAAACATCGCAGTTAACAAAGAAGTGCAGAAAAAGGTAAGAGAAAAAAAATCACTCTTATTTAGAGGCTTTTCAGCCTCGTACAATGTTTTAAGTATTACTCATTGTTTGTAGTGGAAAATACCCGTCTCAAAAGTGAAATTATGTACACGCCAAGTGACTAGCAGCTGTAACTTACTCATTGAAAGCCTGTAGCATTTAGCTTAATTTTACCAATGCGCTATATAATGTGCTTGCAGTTTCTGTATCTACTGATATATTCCCATCCAATTTTAGTCTTAACATTTGATATGGCAAAATGCTCTTTTCATGGAAGAGGTTGGTTATTTGCCCTAATATGCAAAAGGGGAACCAGAACATCTTCTAGCTTGAAAAATTACTGGTAAAAATCATGAATTCTGATATTTTATTTTTTTTATCTTTAACATCACTAATCCATCCCTTCATCTTAGGCTGTCAAGACAGAGGCCACAAAGATCAAAGTCACCACCAAAGTTGAAAAAGCAGTTGCTCAAGCACCAAAACCTAAAAATGTTGTTCCTGTTAAACCTGAGCCGGAGGTGCAGGTGAGTAATCTGCAAGAGATGATTGCTATCTTGCCGTATGATACAATGCCTGCTGGTTGGGTGTGGCACTTCTGTTAACTTGGATTTTGATTTCCAGCCTGAGCCAGCATCCCCCACTCCAATGGAGACATCAGGCTGTGAGCCCGCTGACCTGTGTCAAGCATTTTCAGATGTCATCCTTCACACCGCAATCCGCGATGTGGATGCAGATGATTACGACAACCCCATGCTCTGCAGCGAATATGTGAAGGATATCTACAAGTACCTCCGACAGCTTGAGGTAGATTATTCGCTTTTCTTTGGCTAAAACTACCAAATATTCCTTCTCTTTGGTTTGAACAAAGTTTCCTGTCTGCCTAGGTGGAGCAGAACGTCAAAGCCACTTTCCTGCAGGGTCAGGAGGTGACTGGTAACATGCGAGCCATTCTCGTCGACTGGCTGGTGCAAGTGAACCTCAAGTTCCGCCTGCTGCAGGAGACAATGTACATGACTGTGGGAATCATTGACCGCTTTCTTCAGGTAAGTGACTAAATTTAACATAGTTTGATCTGCTTGGGTTATCATATCTTGCGAAGTGCCCTAATCTACATTCGACTGCACCTGACAGGACCACCCAGTCCCCAAGAAGCAGCTGCAGCTGGTTGGCGTCACTGCCATGTTCCTTGCTTCCAAATACGAGGAGATGTATCCCCCAGAGATCTCAGACTTCGCCTATGTGACAGACAGAGCCTACACTACAGCCCAGATCAGAGACATGGAGATGACAATCCTTCGGGTGCTCAAGTTCAAGCTAGGCCGCCCTCTTCCCCTGACCTTCCTCAGAAGGGCTTCAAAGATTTATGAGGTTTGTACCAAAAACTTGACTCACTGACAACTTAGTAGCTGCAAGAAGATGGAACCAATTGGCATACTAACTTCTCTTAATTGTTTAACAGGTAACTGCTGAGCAACACACCCTGGCAAAATACCTCCTGGAGCTCACCATGGTGGATTATGAGATGGTTCACTTCCCACCATCCATGGTGGCAAGTGCTGCTTTGGCTCTCACCCTTAAGATCCTAGATGCTGGTGAATGGGTGAGTCTGCCTTCTGGACACTAGTGCTTCAATAATCTCCCCTTTTCCAAGCTTAAGTTTGACCTTGGCATGATATGTAGCTGTGAACATGTTATGTTCTATCAAAAGCTTTATTTTTGAATAGTGTGTATATAATAGACTCGACTAGGCTACAGCGCATCAGACCTTAAGCATTTCTGCCGAGCTTCCTCTTGGAATACACCATGACCGCATATAGCCACAAGCAAACATCAGCCTCAAGTTTTGGCCATAACTTTCTCTAGTTGCATAGCTGTGTTAGTATAAAGCAGGGGTCTCCCCTGCTCCTGGAAAGCTACCTTCCTGCAGGTTTTGGGTTTCTCCGTACTCTAAGACACCTGATTGGGATGTTTTGCTCTATCTATCCCCTGAGACACTTCAGTTGGTTGATAACGAGCAGATCGTTCAAATCAGGTGTTATAGAGTACGAGAAACTAAACATGCAGGAAGGTAGCGCTCCAGGAGAAGGGATGGAGACCCCTGCTATAAAGAATCCTCAAACATGACCTGTTGAATTCTCTCCTCAGGATGTGACACTGCAGCACTACATGGACTACACGGCAGAGAGTTTGATTCCTGTGATGGCACACATTGCCAAGAATGTTGTGAAGGTGAACGACGGGCTGACCAAACACATGGTACGTTTTTCAGATCTGTAGATTTGGTTATAAAGCACAATTGTGAATCTTTACTTGGATGGTCAATTTCACTGCCTAGTTTTGGATATACTCCTAACAGACTTTCTGTTTCCTTGCAGGCTATTAAAGGAAAGTATTCGACTTCAAAGCAGATGCGGATCGCCAACATCTCACAGCTCAAGTCTTCGTTGGTGAAGGATCTTGCAAAGCAAATCACCCAGTGAGATTGTTTTTTTAGCACCATGTGCTGATTTGTATAGTTGTAACTTAAACTTTTAAACGTGACCGTGGGATCAGCAGACTGAGGAACGAGTCGGTGGTTTGCATGTTTAACCAACTGAACTGTTTATTTACTGACGATATTCAAAACATGCTACAAGTTTTAATATAATCTGAAAAAGGCCCTTGGACCTTGTGTCCACTCAACATGGCAGTTGAGGCTTAAATGACTTGCTCTTCAGTGACTTGAACATGTCACCTTTTTTGTTTTAGTTGGCAGAGATTCAGTCAGCTACTTTACTACTATAATGCAACAACTTGACTTGTACAACATCAATAATTAATGCACTACTTGATATAAGCCAGCCGACATCTTGTTGGATATTCTTGAATATTTCACACAAACTTGACTGACATCACTGACAACTAGAACCCCCTATAACCTTTAAGATTTTGCAAGTTAATTCTAAAGCTTAGTTTAACTGCTGCAAGGTGCCTGCCATCTTAAACCTGTAGCATGCTTTAAAATAGTCAGTAATGTGAAGGGTCCATTGCTAAAGTGTGGCCCTACTTTTTCTTTTAAATTGCATATTTTTTCTTAATGTGTGTATGGCAATGACTGTGTAAAATGTACAGGAATACTTTTAAATGATTTTACTTTCTTAAATGTCTTGTTTTTAAAGCCTTTATTAAATGGTCCAGACCAGATATCTGCTCCCTTGTTGTATTTTGATCTCCACTAGAGGCCGCTCTAAGACTAGGTTTTAAGTTGCTTGCTTCTGCACTTCAATGTGTTTGTGAAGCAAATGTGCTGTTTACAAGCTCCTTGGATGGCCCAATCTCCCAAGTTTGAAACCCCAGCTTGAGTTCCTTAACAATAATGTGGAAACATACAAAGTTACAAGGATGAATATTTCTGCAGAGCTTAGAACTTTTTGGCCATTTTAGTATTTGATTTTGTTGCTGCACTAGTACTTAATACAATGAAAATATTAACCTGACATATTTGGCCTAATGGTAATACATTTTAAAATCTCCTTCAATTGATGTAGGAACAACATGTCTGCCTGTTCTGAGTAATGTCAACCCTACAAGTGTTGCATCAAAGTAGTTGTAACTTAGGAGTGCATTGAAGTGAATCTTCCCAATCAGAAAATTTGAGTGCGCAGTAAGTGGTATTGTTGTTTTTTGTTCTATCTGGCAAATGAGTACCTGATATTTAGTTATTTGTACTGCTCTTCAGGCTCAGCTAATGTGCTTAAAAAAAGCTAACTTAACTGTCTTACTACCCTTTAGAAACAAACATGCCATCCGTTACCCAAAAGAGAAATCTAGAGCTTCAGCCTGTTAGCTTTGCAACGTTGAAACAAAATAGGTAGACTAATATTAATGCCAATCAGTAGTCTCACAATTCTAACCTCACTGTCCGACATGTTATGCACCAAAGTGTCAGAATATTTAATTTCAAGTAGGTTTTAAACATTAGGCATTTGTTTTGGTCCATAAACAATCTTTATCTCTTGGTTGGGTAAATTATCTTGTTGCAACAGGTAAAGTCCATGGTACAAAAAACTGCAACAATATCAATGATAAGAATGAAGATGTAATTCCAAATAAAATTTGGTCAAGATTTGGATGGAAATCTGCACACAATTGTGCAGGTAATTTTTAATACACACATTTTGCTATTTTTAGATTAAATTGAGTGTCACAGTATGAAAACACGGAAAATAATTGCACTGAATTTAATACGTATGCGCATACTTCTACATACAGTATATACACATAGTGCATATAGGTGAGTGAGGGGGGATACTGACAGAGAGAAATGAGATTGCATAGTTGTTGCAGATGGGATGAATGACCTGTAGTAGCGCTCCTTCTTGCAGGGTGGGTGTAGCAGTCTGCTGCTAAAGGAGCTGCTTAAGAAATTAAATTGAACACACTCACTCCCACTGTCAAACTTGCAACATACAATAAACTTTAAATGAGATCACTACTCATCCATCTATGTTAGCTAGACAGAAATACGCGTGCGCAGATCCATCTCTAGGCTCAGAAAGTTTTGAAAGAATTGCAATAGGTGTTCAGATTACTTCTTGTCTGCTTTACATGGTTTGTCCACAAGAGGGCACTGACAAGTTTAACCAAAAACTGCCTCGGTCACTTCATATCTCTGATACAGATGTGTTTAGAAAAACTGACAAATACATACAATTCTCTAAAATCAGTATCAGATTGATAAATTGAATATCCAGGGGGCTCTGCTATCCAGAGTTACATCAGACACTGAAACATTATAGGAAAAGCACAGGTGTTCCTAATAAAATTAATGATAGCTGTGGTCTGTAGTGTTCCAGTAAGCACAATACCAGGACCAGGAAACTGACACAGCTAAATGGAATTCAGCCATCACTCACACCTGTCCTTTTCCCACTGTCGTAAGTCAAAATGTCAACGACCAAGTAGGAAGGTTTTTCAAGCACCTTGAATCTTCTTTTCAGGTATTAAACACACTTGTTATTTAATTTCCAGATAATTTCCTGTATCGGGAAGTGTGTGTGATCCTTTGTTAACCCCTTCAAATGAATGTTTTTTCTCTGTCAAGGTGATAATCTTAAGGACTTGTAAGACATGAAGTCTCATGTAAGCTGCAGATGCAAACGCTCCTCACATCTCCAGTTACATCACATCAAGCCATAAGTATTTAAGACTAATGGACAGAGGGCAGAGTGGGAGCTCTTATCACTTTAACCCTTTCACGGCTCAGACCCCGGGGGAACCAGTGCCCCCTTCTCCATCCTCCCATCCCCAGGGGCACGCCAGGAGAGCTTTCCTGTTTGAGACCACCTGCCATCTGCATGACGTGACTCATTGTGTACATCACCAGGATCATAAGGCCATCACTCCTGAAGGCCTTCTGGAGAACAGCTTGACTACATCTGTTGCTGTTATGGGCCCAGACCAGAGATCATCTGCTGCTGAAAGGAAAACATTATTTGGCACCTTGGGAGTTTGAGTTTATTGTAACTCGTACGGTGAAATATGAGTAGTAATTACACAGATCAGTGGTGCTTTGAGACTTGTGAGATAGAAACAGAACCAAACTAGGCTTTAAAATGTAAGTTATACAATGTTAATTTGTTCGATACAGCATTGATAATCTAAGCGGTGCATCCTTTCCTTGACATAATGACATGCAGGCAGTATCTGACACCTTAAGAGCACATCCCTTTCATCCGTCCAGCTCCAAGCCTTCTGTTGTTTTCCACAGAGACACATGATAATTAGTCTCAGTTATCCTGCAACGCCGGGCTTTTAAACCCACAGATCATACTGAGGATTCATGCTTTGCGGCTGAGGTCATGGCTGGGCAGCCGTATCGGTTTACAAGACAGATTCCTCCTGTGCGGGGCTCCAAGCCGTACACTTGCAGCTGCCTGGAACGCTATTTGGCCTTTTTGACAAAGACTCAGCTGTGTGACATTTATTATGCTGGGAAATTGAAGATAAAAGCAGAGCAGTTCAAGATAACTCAGAAACTGAATACTGAAACTCCCCGTTCGCTGGTAACCTTAAATGTTTAAGGGGTCAGTTCAGCAATATTACAATAACATATTTCATCACTCAATCTGGCCATGCAAATACTTCTGGATTTATGTGTTGGGTTAAAGAAAAGCCTCAGGGATTTCTTCCTTCAAACAAATACAATACTATTTGCTGCCGAAAACATAATATTTCCAAATATATTACATAAAAACGGTGGTGAAAAACAGCAGCAAACATGTAAACCTTTAGAGTGCACTGACATTGACTGCATAGTCAAGAGACCGCACAGACCATGTGGTTACCTAAAGGACATTATAGTGTATAATAACAATACAGAGTAACAAAAGCAAATTCAAGCGTTTTAAAAACTCGCCTACCTCAACCTCCAGGCTGTAGGAGATGCACAATAGCTTCATGGTGTTCACTGATGTTCATGGGTAATGTGCAACACATGTTGTCTTTGGTTATCATTGTTATATGTGCTTCTCTGTTTACATGTTGATGGTTTTAATTGTTATTTTATTTGCAGAATTTCCCAAGACAAATTTCCAGATGGTGACTAAAGTATATTGACTTATTTATATGAATTATTTTATTTAAAAGGGACCACGTACAGTTTACATACAAGTCACCATTTGATGCACCGCACCGATTATAGCTTTAAAGCTAATTCACACCTGTAGTCCCTTGGCAGGTCAGCACAAGACAAAAAAGAGGACAATAACAAACAGTACAGAGTTAAGCATAAGACAAAGTTACACAAAAAAGAACACACCAAAAACAAAGCTACACACAAAGTAACGCATCATAAATGCATGCTTGTCAAATAAAAGCGAGCCATAAAGACCATAAGATGGAATTCAAGGTCAGTGAGTACAGAGCTGAGCAGCTTTTAACAGACTGTTTAAGTTGGTATTGATATCTTTATTTTGAACATGTTGAAATAAAAGTAGATAAAAAAATAAAAAAATAAAAAAAATAAACAAGAAAAGTATTGAAAACTGTGTAAACAAAACAGTACATGTTCGAAAAGGAGTAGGATGAAGTTTACACAGATTTTTTCCTATAACTACCTTTCAAGACTTATAACACAAATATACACCCGGTGTGAATGGTAGAAAGAATAAATACATTCATAAATTAATCAATTTAATAAGCTAGGCAACCTTCTCTATACCTGTTGAAAAAGTATTTTTTGTACAATTGTTTAAACAGAATTAAGTTTGAGTTTTGCTTGAGTGTGTATATCGTATTGTATTATATTGTATCATATCATATCATATTGCATTGTATCATCTTGCGCTGCATCGTATCGTATCATATCGCATTGTATTGTATTCTCCCTGGACTTAACAGTTTACATGTCTGCATCAAAAACATTCTTCTTCTGTGATGAGAATGACAGATAAAATCATGAGAGCTGATCTAAGGTGACACATTGCAATACAGCTGGACCCTGCTCAAACCTGGCTCAGGTCTTCGGCAAGCATACTGACTTTGGCGATCTCCTCGCTTTTCATTTAAGACCACCAGAAAGTTGTGGTTCACAGTAAAATATCTCAACATTTACAGGATGAAGTGGCACAGCCGTCTGCTCAAACACTAACGCAGTAAAACTATGGTGGTTCAGACATTCACTTCCCCCTCAGAATTATAATAACTTTGGTGATCTTGCAGCATTTGCTGTTGCACCATAGTCAGGCCAAAGTTTCAGTTAGTTCAAGTCTTTAGTTGATGACAGTAGATCAAAAGATGAGGTAATTAGTATTTTAGCATGTTAGTGGTGCTGCGCGATTTCGGAGGAGACATTCTGAAAAGCAGTCCACTTCCATGGTTTGGTACGGTTAGCTTTCACACCTCATGCGTACTGTTCCTGAGTACACATAAACCGTACTCGAGACCACCTTTTCAAGTGTTCGGTACACGGTGTTCACACTAATCAAACAAACTGGACTTTAGGGTCAAGTGTACTCGGATCTGGGCCCTGGTCCCTAATGTGAAAGCCCCCTAATTGTCAGTGTGAGATTAGCACAACACTGTTAGCATTTCACTCAAAGTACTGCTCGGCCTAAAACAGCCTTACAAAGCAGCTATCTGTGGAAATTATGAATCTGATTACTGCTTTAGTTCCTTTAAAAGATTCTTAGTCAGTGACTGTATAGTTTGTTCACTTTCTGTCTAAGCTAATCAGTCATATCAGAATCCAAAGGCACTTAAACTGTGTCCCAATCCACTGGCTGCAGCCTTCGTAGGAGGCAGTCCACAGAGGATGCTCCATTCATAGCCTGTGTAGACCGTTAGAGCTGAACTGAAATGAGACGGTCTGGTCTACCCTTGCGTCACCAAACGCCGCTCCTGTCACCTAGCAACGTTGCGTAAGTTAACCAATTATTTTAAAGATAATTCAACTTTCCTTTTCTTAAACATGTGTAACACTGGCTATTCAGTTGAGTTGAAACCAACAACTTTCACATTTTTTATGTGTATTCTTCGGCCGTTTAAAAGTCCGCTATTTCGGGGTGCTGGTTTAGCTCGGTTGGTAGAGCAGGTGCCCCATATACAGAGGCTACAGTCCCCGGTTTACTGTTCGCAGGCTCAACTCCCGGTCTGCCGATCATTTGGTGCATGTCATCCCCCACTCTCTCCTCCTTACATTTCCTGTCTATCTTCAGCTGTCCTATCAATTAAAGGCAAAAAGCCCCAAAAAAAAATCTTTAAAAAAAAAAAGTCCGCTATTTCGTTTGAATTGCCGCACATTGCATCTCGGGATACGGTGGGCCGCGAAGGATGCACCCAAGGGATGCATTTGTCAGCCACATCTGAAGCAGCCTTCAAATTGGGACAGCCTTTGACGTGCTTCAGTGACGCAATCGGCCTTCAAATACGGCCTCTGAAGGCTGCAGCCCCTGGATTGGGACACAGCTTTAGTGTAAGTACATACGGAAGTAAGTGTATCAGGGTTTAAAGTCACTTCAGTACAAACAACAGTTAGTGATCACATTAACATTCAAACGGCTGTCTTCAGTTCAGTTGAATGTTAAGTCTTTTGCTAGTTCCAGCTGTTAAGGTCATTAGAAGAACTAGCATAAACAAAGATGGCTTCTACATTAAATAGCTTCGCAGCAAATTCTGAATTCTGCTTTTCTGATCCTTTTAGTCGTCTACAGGGAATGGAACTTGCCCAGGTTTCATCAATTAATTATACTTTTTTACTGTAATGGAGACAATTTTGACAGGTGGGATAATAATTGAGAAGATGGTAACTCCCGGTGTCTGGTGTCAGATGTGAATTCCACCCTAATATTGCTCTGGTCGAAGATATGCTTATAAAACTAACATTTTCTGCTTGGATAGATACCAATACAACTGAATGATAAAATATGTTGGATTAAGCAACCACTTAAATACTGCAAACTACATCACACAGGCTTGATGGCTGACAAGATCTCCAGCGACATTTAACACATTCTGTGAAAACAATTTGAGAACGTTTTGGTATTCATGCTCAATTCAGTGTCCTTAAAGCCTGAGTTCTTCTGCCCTTTTCCATGTTTATTCAAGCTCTTTCCCATTAAATGAAATTGCGAGTCAGCACTGAGGTCCAGAAAGAATGCAAAGCTCGGTTTCAGACCCCTTCAGAAATACAGATCTCACCCACAAGCGTATCCAAGACCGGAGTCGAGAGCTTGGAACTCCTCTCAGTCTAAACAACGTCCAAGATGGCCAGAGATTTAACAAGTGCACCCTTCAAAATGATTCAATGCCCATTCTCACCTCCCGTCCGCCCAGTCTGCACGTCTCAATTCAGACTGACAAAGTCAAACAAACATCAGGCCCGTGGCAGCACTGTTCGGGTTTCTGTGGGGTGCTAATAGGTTGGCAGCTGGAAGCAGAATGAGGCCTCTGGGCTGGAGAGCGGGAGTGAAGCACAAATAAACACAGGAGCATTCATTTTCACAATTTATAGATTGTCAAATAAAAATCATGTGCTTCCTGAACTTCACTGACCTTGGAAGCTCAGTGTCATATGACGGAAGAAAGGCCCCCATTGTGGCCTAAAGAGGAGAGTGTTGAGCCAGGTGTGAAGACCATGTTAACCCCCCCCCAAACAGGAAGTCATCTTCTCCTCACGATCAAGGAAACACTAAAATGTTTGTTTTATCGTTGTGAGTGATGTGTTTCAGAGCTGCAAGGATACGTTGATCCAAAGAAATGAATTCCTAAAGATTTTGCCAAAATGTTTCTCAGCCCAAAACAGACTGCAAAAATGAGAAATGGATGGTAATATTGACAAAGCGCCGGGAATAATACATCTTTCACTACAGTTTCAATAGAATATGCCACGGATACAGATATTTTTCCAACTCTTCACTGCCTTTATTTGTGTCAGGTTTCAGTCTAAACTTAATATAAATGAAATCTGTGATGAAACAAGATCAAACATCCCTTTTTTCACGTCCATCTTTAAAGGTAAACTCCGGAGTAGCAGCTCCTCAGCTGACACACAGCTGGTGTGAACACCACGGCAGCACGAGCCGCAGCAGTTCAGCGAGCCAGTCGTCACACTTTGGTCAGGCAGAATGTGAACGAGCTGTTAAAGTCCATTTAGAAGCTTATTTCTATCTTGCATGAGAATCATCAGTACTCTTGAACCTAAAGAACACCTCAAAGTGCTGAGGACAACAGTGAAAGTGAAAACAACTTCAATTCCAGGTCAACTGGGCAAACTGCGTCAACTGGTGAACATCATAGTAAATGATTGACAGCTCCAGAACAGCTACTAAGTGGATAAACCAATGAAAACAATCAGCCAAGGTTATCCTTGTCACAGTGTGGATAAAAGTGTCAAACACCAATTTTCATGTTGGTTAAAAGGAACATTTGAGGACAGGATTCCTCCATATTACTTTCAACTTACTGTACACATTATAAAAACAGTCTGGATACACACACACAGAAACTGAGTCAAGTTATACGAATAATAATCCACTTAAAAATCCCAAATTGTATTACCAGCATGCTTTGGCTCTAGGGGCTGTTTTGGGGAGACAAAGAGAAGTGATTATCTTGTTTCAGCCCTCAGAGGTTATTTTTGGCCTGTTTCAGTGAACAGTGTGGTTGGGCGCGAGGACTGTTGCTTCTTCTGTTCACCAACTGAGATTTTTCCACTGGCCTTCACAATGCGACTTATGGTCAGACATATTTTAAGTGCCTGTAGACTTTCTCATGTCTTTAAAGGCAGGAGGGGTTTGTTCCTGGGTGGTATTAAAGCGGGAATAACCTAGATATGAGGCACTGAGGTCAACGTTGTATTTCATTTTTTTCCTTTTAAACTTGGTGAGTTATCTTTCACATGCATTAGCATAATCTGCTTCTGATGTAATGAGGGCTATTTTGTTGGCTGGTCCGTTAGGGAAGCCCCTAAAAACAGGGTATTTAACCCAGATAGGTGCAATTATACAAGATGAAGCAGAGAGCTTTGTGACCATCACAGCATTTAACTTTTATTATTATTCATTTTACAAGTTTAGAAAAAAATGATAAACCTGCAACGTCTGTGTTTAGACCCCAATGCTACGTCTTTATGGACGCCCCGATGGAGTCTAGACACTGGAGTTGGTGGTGAAGGAAGGATGGATACAGGATGTGATGAGGAGTGGACCTCTGAAGAGCTGAACCTGGACGCTGAAGAATGGATTGGAGGTGAATGGGGTGGAACCAATGACTGTATATATAGATGGACAACACGTCTCCATCTGCTCCCATTGTATGAAAGTAATGCCAAAGTAGCCCCTGTGATAGGTGTGCCATCTTGTGATGGTGACATCATTTGGAGCCAGAGTCTGAACAGTAGAGATCGGCGGGTGAAGCGGCCGTGGCCACTTCCACTAACAGAAACACTTCTTACCGAAAAAACAGCAAGGATCCCGCACACTGGCTTGTCTAACTGCAGAACAGCTTCTTTGTGTTGGTCTGAGGATAACAATCACAGGTATGGAAACTTCAATGACTGTAGTGATTGTTATTGTTATGTTTTCTCTCGCCGCTTGTCCTCCACTCTGCTAATCCAGAACAGATCGACTGCAGGAGCCGTATTTGTCAACAGAGCTGTCAATCATCATTTTTGCCGCATCAAATATCTACTTAAAAATAAACTTGTCAGAAAAATGAACACCTGGACATACATCAGCATGATAAGAACTAGCTATAATGACAGAAACCATGTTTGAGAAAAAAACTTTTGATGTGTATATTGATTTTATAGTTTGTCTCATGTCCCATCTGTTAACATGGAGGAGGCGGGCTTTATGACCTATACTGCAGTCAGTCAGCAGGGGGCGATAGAGAGGGTTTGGCTTCACTTTTAGGGAGGGTGGAAATGACAAACTGACAGCAGCAGATTTAAAGTCTGACTGCAGCAGGATGATTGGTTGATTAAGGTCGTGGCCGAATCTGGTTGTCACGGCCCCTCTACTTGGTAGGCTCTACTGCTGTTTTGCTCTCTGTCTCCAGGACTGCAGACCTGGTGGCAGGCTAATCAGGTGAATGGGACACACCTGGGCCCGGTGTGTCTCATGTATTTAAGCCAGAGCAGCAGCAGCAGCCAGTCTCTGGGCAGACCTCCTATCACCACACACCTCTGCGTTGCTCTTTTGTTTGTTCTTCTTTGTTTTTACACAACAACATCCAGGCAACACATTTACACCCATCCACACCCCACACGACTGACTTTACAGATTATTCATATCTACATGTTTTTGTTGGTTTTGATTATTTATGTTGTAAATAAATTAATTCTTTGATTAGTATACCCATGTGTCTCCCGTTTTTGTCGCAGTCTAAGAGCCGGGCTGTGACAAATGGGGGCTCGTCCTTTTTGCTGAAGTGTTCCTGGTAAGTTTGGGTAGTGCTTTTGTCCACTGTTTTCCCTTTTGTGAGGTTGTTATTTGAACTGTGTAATCAGTGGAGATTTGTCTCTGGTGTGTTGGTACCACATGTCCAGAGTTTGTTGTTTGTAAGAAAATGTTGAAAGCACTACAGGGAGACACTTTAAATGGGTATAATGTGCTGTAAGTAATTAAGCCTATAGGTTGTCAGTGTTGTTTTTGTGATTTGGAACTATAGGTTGTTTGATTTTGGGTAGTGTGTGTGTACTTTGGTGAATTAGGTAACTTTTGAGTACAGGTTAGCCATTACACATTGAACTTAGTTTTGTCAGAGCTTCTTCCCTGGTTAGGCTGAAGGACGTTTTCCCTTTGGAACTCGTTTGGGGGGATTTGTAGTGTGGTAGTGAACGTGGCCAGAGGATTGTGCCTCCTGTTGGTTCTGTGTCTGGTGTTGCTGGTTTGAGTTCTAGCTTAACTTTTGAGCAGCAAAAGGAACTTCTGTTGTTGCAGATGGAGCACAGTAGGATTCAGCAACAGGTTGAGAATGAAAAATGGGCGGTAGAAAAACTTAGGCATGAGACAGAACTTAAAACACTCGAGTTGGAGCAGTATAAACTAAGTCTGATTCGTGATGGTAGGGTCACAGCGGACTCTGTTTAATGTCTCATCCGTATCTCCTGAGTTGTCCCCACGGTTTGATGTGGTGAGCAATTTGCGTTTGGTCCCAAAGTTCTGTGAGAATGATCCAGACACTTTCTTTTCATTGTTTGAGCGTGTAGCTGACAGTAGAAAGTGGCCTTATTCTGAGCGTACTCTCTTATTACAATGTGTGTTAACTGGCAAGGCTCAAGAAGCTTACTGTGCCCTTCCTGTGAGTGAAAGCCAAAGTTATTCTTCGGTTAAAAATGCTGTGTTGAAGGCATATGAGTTGGTGCCGGAGGCTTACAGGCAAAGGTTTAGGATGTCTGAAAAGTCAAGTCAGCAGACTAATATGGAGTTTGCTAGGGAGTTAGTAACTCATTTTAATCGGTGGTGTATGGCTCTAGAGGTACAAACATTTGATGACTTGTGTAGTCTTGTAGTTTTGGAACAGTTTAAAAATACTCTGCCAAGCAATGTTGCTACCTATATAAATGAGCGCAAGGTCAAAACTGCTGCAGAGGCTGCTGCACTTGCAGATGAGCATGTCCTGACGCATAAGGTTGACTTTGAGTCCAAGGCTTTTGATGCTGGTGTCAAGGTTCATTCAACAAAGTGGTCAGGTGATCTGGCTGCTAGGTCAGAAAGACTTCCAGGAGGTCAGTCTGATGGAATGTGTAACTATTGTAAGGAATATGGGCACTGGAAAGCAGACTGTCCTGTTTTAAGGGCTAAAAGCTAGCCTACCGGGGATGGGTATGTGAAACCTTCAGCGCTGGCTGCGTCTGTTCGAACTGTCCCAAGTTCTGCTCTGTCTTGTGGCCAGGTAGATGTGAAAACGGGTAGTAAGGGTAAGCTTTCAGATTACCTTCCGTTTGTGTCTGATGGTTTCCTGTCGTTGGTTGGTGGTTTGGCAAAGGTGCCAGTTAAGATCCTGAGGGATACTGGTTCCTTGGATTCATTTGTTTTGGCTTCAGTTCTGCCATTTTCCAACAAAAGTAAAACAGGTGACTTTGTCTCTGTCCGTGGTATGGGTATGGAAGTTTTTCCAGTTCCACTGCATAAGTTGGTGCTAGACTGTGGTTTGGTGAGGGGTGAGGTCAAGATGGGTTTGCGCCCCGCACTGCCCATTGAGGGTATTGCAGTCATTCTGGGAAATGATTTGGCAGGTAGCTGTGTCTGGGCTGATGTTCCTTCATTGCCTGTGCTAACCTTCCCACCTTGTCTTTCAGAACAGGCCTCAACAGGTACTGTTGCGAGGACCACAGGAAGAGGCAAAATGGCACAAACATCATTCAGTAAGCCTAAAAAGAGAGCGAATTGCTGGCATGACCATATGTCGGAGCATTAAAAGAAAAAGAAAAACAGAGAATTGCTCTTAAAGTTTAAATATTTGTTTGCTCACGTCTTGTTTAGAACCCGATGCTTTTGAATTTGTTTTTTGATTTTCTGTTTCCAACTTGCTGGTCTCCTCCCTTCTCCTCTTGCTTTCCCTTCAAGCTCTTAAATTTGCTTCTCCAGGCGCCAGGAGTTGCTGAGTAAAGGGTAGAGCAGAGTGGCCGTGTTGGAGAGACCCAGGAGCGTGGTAACAGTTTATTTACTCAATTTATTTTGAGCACAACTTATTAATGGTAATATTTGCTTATTGTTATTAAGTTATTTGTTTACTCTAAGGTTTTGGTTGTTTCCTGCCGGGGTTCCAGTAGGACCCACACACCTCTGCGTTGCTCTTTTGTTTGTTCTTCTTTGTTTTTACACAACAACATCCAGGCAACACATTTACACCCATCCACACCCCACACGACTGACTTTACAGATTATTCATATCTACATGTTTTTGTTGGTTTTGATTATTTATGTTGTAAATAAATTAATTCTTTGATTAGTATACCCATGTGTCTCCCGTTTTTGTCGCAGTCTAAGAGCCGGGCTGTGACAACACCTAAATGAGTAGACGCCCATGATCAGCCGATCAGAGAAGCAGGAAGAGATGGAGGGCTATGAATGAATGATGAGTCTTCCTTAAACTTCCCTTTGAGTAGATGTTTGTTGTTGGACATAATTCAATCTATCTTAAAGTTAATATATTATAGCACTACTTAGATGTACATATTCATCCTGTATAGTGTTATGTTGCTTCAATTTAGAATTTATCAGCAGTTAACCGCTTAGAGTCAACCAATCAGAGCATTGTCGTTATGGGTTATGTGATTAAAGTGATGCGCCATTCTTTTAGCACTATTTTCTCTCTTGAACAATCCAGTATTGCTACCCCCTGCGACAGGCTCAGGTGACGTGATCCATCAGCTGTTTCTGAGAGAACATGCTGGAATTGGTAACTGGTGAGACAACGTTTGATGTCACAGAGGAAAATACTCTAAATGGTGCAAATTTGTGATTTTCCTGGCTGTACTAATAAAAAAATTCCACCGCACGTATTACATAGTTTTCCTGACACTGATCGTGCCCTTAGATATCCCATTGGATCGGTTGTTAAAGGTAAATCTTCCTCATCACTTTCATAGTCCGATATGTTTACTTCAACGATGACGCGAATCAGTCAGAATTAATGTGAAAAAGCTTCTAGGTCGGCTTACCTGAGAAACCGGCCTGCAGCAGGCGTCGTGATACTGGATTGTTCAAGAGAGAAAATAGTGCCAAAAGAACGGCGCGGTAGATGAAATCCTAGGTCTCATTATGAATTGTGATTGTGTCCTGATATAGAGACAACCACTTATATAATAAAGTTGTTTTTTTTTATCCATCCATCCATTTCCCTCCACTTAACCGGGGTCGGGTCGCGGTGGCAGCAGGCTAAGCAAATTAGCCCTGACGTCCCTCTCCCTAACAACATTTTCCAGCTCCCGATCCCGAGGCGTTCCCTGGCCAGATGGAATATAATCCCTCCAGCGAGCTCTGGGTCTACCCCGGGGTCTAATCTTAGTGACGTGCCTGGAAAACCTCCATAGGGAGGCGCTCAGGAGGCATCCTAATCAGATGCCAGAACCACCTCAACTGCTCCTTTCGATGCGAAGGAGTAGCAGCTCTACTCCGAGTTTCCTCCGGATGTCTGAGCTCCTTACCCTATCTCTAACGCTGAGCCCAGACACCCTGCGGAGGTAACTTATTTCGGCTGCTTGTATCCACAATCTCATTCTTTCAGTCACTACCCAAAGCTCATGACTACAGGTGAGGCTTGAAACATAGATCTACCGGTAAATTGAGAGCGTCGCCTTACAGGTCAGCTCCTTCTTCACAACGACGGTCCAGTCCAAAGGTTTCTATGATGTGTTGAAATAGTAATCTTGCTTATTTAAGGTCTAACTGAAGCTGGCTTTGGTTAACGTGGCCGACAATAATGTTTCAGATATGTATGAATATAGTTTTGAGGAGTTTAAAGTGTCATTTTTCATTAGTTCAGTTTCAAATAGAAACAAAGGACTTATTGGTTGCTGTAATAATTGCTCTTGTCAGCACTGGCTGTGGACGGATCCCTTTAAGTGCATTCTTTGTTTCATTGTTGTCTTTCCCTTTACAGACGCTCAATAAGGAAACCCTTTGTGGATAATGTTTCCTCGTGTGAATGAACAGAAAAACATAATGAACAAGCCCTCCGTGGACTCAAATCAAGTCTTTATCTTGTCTTTAACATTTCCCAATCAAGCTCCAGAAATGCAGCTCACTAACTTCCTCTCAGCGGTCAGGTACAGTTCATCTTGATGTTCACATCATGCTGACTGGTGCACCCATAGTTAGTACTTGTCAAACTGCTCCCTGTATTTCAATCAGACATCACTGTGCAAAATAACACTAAAAGGGTTATTAAGTTAATGTTGTCACACAGCGTAACTATCAGAGGTCCTATCACACTGTTTTTACTCACAGGGAAGTGGGCCAGTGTTTGTGTTTTGATTTAGGAGATCAGTAATAATGAGAACAAGTCTGCCAGTGAAGTGCCTGATGCTGTGATTTGAAGTACAATATTCCTTTTCTGTGACGTGCTTTAGCCTGGTTTATGAGCTATTTCATGCAGTAATGTGGGTTTAAAGGTTGCTTCGTTTATATTGTATAAATATATTTTGTTTAATTTTTGTCGTAACATGTAAAAATCATTATATGAGCAAAACAACAATTTTTTTGTTCACATAAAGTAGGCTGACACATGCCACATTTAAAATTAATGTAAGCACCCAGTACAGTCTTCAAAAATGTCCCCTGGTTTCTACAGTATGTTGTAATCTGATCTGTTTGGTGAGTCAGGCTGCTTCCGAGCTGGGATAAATCCTCAGTGTGCTGGGAGGAGGGGGAGGAGGGGATACACTCCTGCTGACACGCTGTAAATCAACCTCTGGGGTCACTTGGCCACCTCCTTTGTTGTCTGTATGTGACACACAGCTCGACAGAAACCATTGGACACTGGACCTTGGCACCTCTGCTGCCTCTTATACAAACCAATCTGCTACCTGAATCCTGTGTGTGGAGTTTACCATTTTAATTCATTAGTTTATAGAATTTTACCAAGTGATGTTAAAATGTGGATTTCTGCAACCCAAACTATGTATAAGTATGCTACATGCTACCAGAATGTAAAAAAAAATGAAGCCAAAAACTGCAGTTCCTCAAATGGCCACTTGAGGCTGGCTCCAAATGCGAGTTAATCCCCATTAGGTGCCATATTAAAATGCCCAACATTACAGTAAACGTTAGTAAAAGTTAACAGCCTTGAATAAAAGCCAGATATGGCTTCTAAAGCTAATTTCTCTACTATTGACACCTGTATGAACAACTAATGTTTGTGTAACTCTCCTGTTTAAATTATATTAAGGATTTAATTTATGCATAATTAGGGGCAGGGTTGCTTTAAGTGACAGGTTGGTGCTGCTAGCTGTCTGCTTATTCAGTCACTGCTCTTTATCTGTTGGTCTTGTTTGCTTTGTTGTTGTTCTTGTGATTACTTCATGCAAAAATCAATGGCTTGCTTCATGTCTTATTGAACTTTGAATTAAATCATCTCCAGCATTTTAGAAGGCTGAAATTCTAGTATTATTTTACTAATATGTTAGCAATAGTTCACTGTTGTGGGTGTCGGCACTCACCATACCTGGATTGTCACTTCATTCAGTGTTTGTCATACACTGATTTATTTGTGGCAGCACGTGCATGAGAGTGTTGATTGTTTTTGGCTTTTCCCTGTCGAGAAACCGGCTGCTTGTAGTGACAGGGTGAACAGTTCTGTCTAGTGTTGTTTAGTTGTCGCTCACTCTCCCACTGGAGATGTCTGCGAGTGAGCGGCAGGTCACATTTGAATTTGTATTGTGCAGCATATCATCTAGATCTGTTGTTCTCAGGTCTGTGGTGTTGTTATCTGGTTGGTCGGGACCCAAAAGTGGGTCGCAGAGTTGTTTTCAGTGGGTCACAGATGTGTGGTTGAAAAGAAAAAGTTGTGGCAAAAAGTCTGTGATGTGCTTTTATTTTGAAGAAAAGGGGTTTCCTGCATAGACTGTATAAAAAGATGGACGACATGACAGCTCTTTGAAAGAGAAGCAAAAAACATTTTGAGCGCCCCCTGCTGACTTGCTGCAGTATAGGTCATAAAGCCCGCCTCCTCCATGTTAACAGATGGGACATGAGTCAAACTATATAATCAAAATACACGCCAAATACATTTTTCTCAAACACGGTTTCTGTCATTATAGCTAGTTATTATCATGATGATTTACGTCCAAGTGTTCTTTTCTGACAAGTTTATTTTTTGAACTAGTTATTTGATGCTGTCAAAAACAAATACTGCTCCTGCAGCCGTTCTGTTCCGGATTAGCAGAGTCGAGAAGGAATGGTGATAGGAAAAATAAAACAATCACTACAGCCAGTCTGCTTCAGACCAACACAAAGAAGCTGTTCTGCTGTTAAATACGCCGACGGGCCGGATCTTTGCTGTTTTTTTTCGGTAACTTAAAGTGTGTGTTTTGGTTTTGGCAGCACCTATCACGGGGGTTATTTTGGCATCAATCAGTCATTGGTTTCCTATGACATGTGAGCAGTAGTAGTGTAGTTTATTCACACTCTTTGTATCCACTGATTGGGTAATCCTAGTGACAGTGACATTTACATTCTTGAAACTTGATGAGCCCTACAGTAGTTGCATTTATGTTGCACTTTTTCAGTTAACTTCTGTTGAAAAAGGCTGCAAACTGAATGAATTGCAGAGGGAATATTTTCCTCTTGTGCACTGCCACCTGCTGGTCATTTTGCTTGACTAATACCCCTTTCCCACCTAAATTTAATTTGGCACAGGTTTTTCAGACCCGGGAGATGGCCCTTATAGATGATACTTGTCTCTGTTCCCGTTGCCAGTGGAGAATACTCAGGGTTAGTAAACAGAGAAGATGTTACGATGGTTAGGTCTTTATTGTATATTACTCATTCAGTCTATTTATGAACTCCATGCGACAAATTTGGGACGAGCACTGCTTGGACAGAGACGGGCACATTTTTTTAGCTGTGAAGACAAGGAGTTGCAGAAGTTACCGACGGAGCATAGCATCGCGTCGGAGATTAGCGTGTTGACACAGGTTTGGTGTTCGATCGGAGCCGAGGTGATAATTACCTGGATCTACTGTAGAGTCATTTGACCTGGGTTTGAATGCCGATTGTAGCCTTTCCCACTAAGCAAAAATGTCGGCTGTTAGCGGGTGTTAGTGGGGTTTTTGACCAGTGGGAAAGCAGCTTAATATACTGTTGTGTTTTGTGATGTTTCGCTCCGCCTCAGATCCAAACTGCCACATTTTTCATTAATGTCTGAGTGACAGAAAAAGAAAACATTCAAGGCTGTACATCCACATAAACCCAACATAAACACATATGATCAACACTTATGCCTCACAGCATAATTAGGCTCAATAGAGGAAAGGAAATCAGTGTCTGTATTATTCATTTATAGGCATTGTACTGAAAATGTTGCTGCTTCTAAAGATAATTGCTGAATAGAAATAATGAATATTCATAAAGTCCCACTTTAACACTCTTATCAAACATGCTTCAGTACAAACATGCTAATGTCCTAACAATGCTAACGACAGTGTGCTCTCTGTGTGCTGTGCTGAGTACGCACTTTGGTAAATTAAATGGAGCCATTTTCCCCCTCAGCTTTCACCTCATGAAGGTGAGCTCCTCCTCTGAATGAACACGACGAGGACTCTCATCTTACTCAAGAAGCTTTGGATAATCACGCCATCCGTCACGTCACTCTCCTCTCTGAAACGACACTGAATTTACTTGATTATAGAGCTCCTTCCTGCAAAAATGGTCAACTCAGACATGTAATGCATGTCGTCTGCGGAGCTTCTTCTTCTGCATTACTGTGGGGAAATTATGTTTCTGATTGATTCAGATGGCTCCTCAGTCAACAACGTCAAGACACGAATGAATGGAAAAAATAGCTCCGATTACGGAGACGGACAAAATCTGCTCGTCATCTTAGCCGAGAATCAGGGATAAACCAGTTTTCCTTCAAGTGTAATTATGTGAGGTTACTTTTTGCTGTATTTTCTGGTAGTTTGCTCCATCATCCCACACACGCACAGCAACCTCCAGGGACTAAACGGCGAACAGAAGCACAGCTATTGATTATATTAGTCAATAAAGGCTAGTTTCCTCCCCGACTATTATACTAATGCACTTAGGGTGAATGTCCCGGCTAGCCTTGCAGGCCAGGTTATAAAGTGCACCAGAGCTCCTAAATTATTCACAAGGCCCCTTCGCCAGCTCCGGGCCTCCATTAGAGACAGAGGGGGGGAGGGGGAGGGGGGGGGGGGGGGGGTGACGATGATGTCACCAGGCCCCATGGAGCCAGACGAGGGCACCTGGGACTGAATGATGGAGTCAGCTGTGGAGGAGCACAGCTCTGCCGGAAGAGTCTGTCTGAGCAGACGAGAGCTCTGCCTCCGCAGGTCGCTGCAGCAGCAGGAACTGTTGGTCAAGAGGGAACGCTGTGAATGTTGTGTGCGCGTGTGAGTGTGTGTGTGTGTTTCTGTGAATACAGGCTTATGTAACCATGGTTCACAATGACAGATGACTGCTGAAGGGAGAATAGAAGCTGCTGAAAACTGTAAAAAAATGGAGATGTACAGTATTTGTAAAGAAAGAGACGGCCTTATTCAATACTTTCTGACTAAAGTTTTAGAAGAACAGAGGGGTGATCAATTCATGGAAATACAACACTGAGCGTCTTCAAAGGTGTTTTTATTCACAAGCTCCCAGAACAGTTTCAGTGCTTCTTGTCATTGATTTATGTCAAAGTCATTGTACAATAGGTGTTAAACCACCTAAAGGGCCCCTAAAATCTCCTCAACTGTCCGGCCACAGGATCCTGTGCAACTAAAATGTTGCAGAGATTTTTTAACGTTGTCTTCTGACTGCAGGATGATTATTAAGGGTTAAAAGTTTTCAAAGAAATCCACCTTGACCTAATCTGACTGTGGTAGTTCTGCAGCATGATCGACTGAAGAATTTTTTTGGCTTTTTATGCCTTTATTTGAAGAAAGGACGGTGGATAGAGCCGGAAACAGGGGAAGAGAGAGTAGGGATGACACGCTGCAAAAGGCCGAGGGCGGGGGGAACTCCATGTTGCCCATTACATTTAGAATTCATTTTAAAATTTTACTAATTACTTATAAAGCCATAAACGGTCTGGCTCCCGAATACATAAATTAACTTTTAATCCCCTACAGCCCAGCCAGGCCCCTGAGATCAGCTGATCAAACCCTTTTAGCTGTTCCACAGACCAGACTGAAAACCAAGGGTGACAGTGCGTTCTCGGTTGTGGCCCCTCAGCTTTGGAACAGCCTTCCCTTCAGTGTGAGATCAGTAGACTCCACTGCAGCTTTTAAGTGCCTCCTTTAAACTCACTTTTACAAGATGGCCTACTCCTAAGAATGTTTTCCGTTCTTTTTCTCCCATCACTTCATATTTCCTACCATTTTATTGTGTTTTATGTACATTTAGTTGCCACTGTGCCTGCCATAGTATCATCATTTATGTACTTTTTAAGCACTGCTGAAGATCTTTACCAAAGAGACTTAGACACTAAATGACACAAGTAGATGGCATTCTTTCTCTGTCTACGTCTGTTTATTTGCAGCATCACAAGGTTACAACTTCAAATGAGCTGTCTTGAGAACTTGCGTTACATTACATAACACATTCAGCGTAGAACCTAAGTTGTGTTCAGAACAAAAATCAAAGCAAAACTGACGGTCGATTCAAAGACACAAATTTCCCCCAAATGAATGAACTTGAATTTTGCAAAAGTGTGATTTATTCACAGAAGTTGAACTTTTTTTAACCTAAATGAAAGTTTGCCTGAAGCTGTGTCGTGAATGCTTCCAACGGTCAATCTAACCTCCATTTAAAAAACTTTTAAAGGCTGTATCCTTTTCGTTCTGCTGCAGACATGAAAATCCATGGATTCAGAATCAGAATCAGAATCAGGGGGGAAATGCTGAGACTTTTTACAAATCTGCACAATGTTATAATTATGATGTAATTATTTCGGCATCCTTTCTAACCCGTTTATTGCAGTTAAATCACAGCAAAATGTGTTCAGTTTGGGTTTACACAGGTGCAGGTTCAGCTCAGTGGTTAAAGAGCAACTTGCACGTTGGAGACCCCAGTGAATCAATGTGTAGGAAAATGATTTATAAATAACATTTTTAAAGAAATATATGACTTAATACACAACAGTGGCTTCTGGAGTCATTATTTGTAGAGCCTGAGGCTGCTGCTGACGGTGAACCTGACGCTTTGTGTATTGAAACTACTGCAATAATATCTACACAATACGATACAACCACTTCAACTCACTACCACCTACTACTGCATGTTGAGCTGGCAAAGTCGGACACTGCGAGTCCCTCTAGTGACGTAAAAGCCGTTTTTAGCAGCTTTTCAGCCATTTCAGACAAGATTGAGTATTAATGTTGTAAAAAATGTAACCTGCAAGTTGCTGATGCACAGAGGCTACAGATGCAGCTTCCCCAGGCTTGACTTGCTGCATGCCATCCCCCATCCTCTCTTATCCTGTTTCCAACACTATCCACTGTCCTCTCTAAGCAGCATAAACGGCCACATATATAATAATATAATAATCTAAAGTTTTAAATGTAAAAGTTTGGTATAACACCATATAGGTCAGATTACAGCTATTTGGTGTTCATTAACTTTTGACTCACACTGGACATGAACTTTGGTCTTCTTCAAGAAAGTCTCTATGCCATGTCACTTGACTTTCTACAGGATTTGTGCGTCCACCAAGAAAGGGATCCTACTAGACTTTCCTCCAGCCCTGTCTCCATGGTGCAGACGCAGAACTTAAACCAATTAAAGGCCATCTTCACAATCAGTGATCACTACACAGGTTGGATTGGAATAGCTAGCATGGCTTTAATAAACATGTTGTATTTTGTTGGTTCAATACGCAAATATACAAAAATGTTGAAAGAAAAGGGTTGCATTGGAATTATTTTGCAGACATTACATTTGGAACTATCCCTTTAAAGGCTTAAAGTCACATGTGCCAAATACATGGACATTGACTCCCTGTCACCACGTTATCAGTCTTATTTTCGAATAAAAACCAAACATTTGTCCACCTCTTGAGAAGATTGAAAGCATAAATGTTGTCCAGACCAGGATCACAGTGATTGCACGCTATCATCACAACTGGCTGTTCTAATCACTTTGATACTGACAGCGTGTCGGGAGGATAATCAGAAATCACAGTCGAGTGATCCACATTAAGCTGTTATTGATGTTTTGTTCAGGCTTCTGATTGTCAGCAGCACTGATTGAGATGTGAGAGAGGTTGAAGTGGAGGGAAGCCTGATTGCAGTGTTTTTCTGTCACACACAGAAGCTGGTTTGTCCAGGATAATGGCAGGTTGATGTCTTCTTCTGACTACTTATAATAATGAGAAACAGATTCATAACAACACTCATATACGTCTACGTCGCATGTGCCCCACTGTACTCAGACTCATATCATGAACTTGGTAAACCCTTGAGAGAGGCTGTGGAAATGAAAAGAAAAAGCAATTTAACTCGGGAATTTAAGCCAAAATACAGGCAACACACTCCCGCTTATCAACTCTTAAAAGCACATGAAATAGGCCGTGTGTGTGTTCAGCGTAGTGTGAGGTATTCCCGCTCTCCCGCCGGTCTGCCTCAGTCTCATTTCTGGGAAGTTCAGCTCGTACAATACGGAGCAAAAACACTAAAACACAGAGGAAAATCAACACAGTCAGCAACAAAGTCAAGAGAAAAGAAAGTAACCTCAATGCCAACAGTCATCTTTCATCCTCTCTCTCTCCCTCTGTGTCTCCCTGTCGCTGTCTGTCTCTCGCCCTCCGGGAAAAGGGCTTTATGAAGCCTGGAAAGATCTTCAAAACAGGCCACGGCTCTGATATCTGTGGGATATTCAGGCAAGGATGGAGAGTGGAAGAAGTTCTGGGCTCATATCCAGGTGGCTCTGCCTATGGGGGGCTCCATCAGAGGGTTGGCGCCCTGGTGGTAAGAGGCCTAGAAAATAGGGACCACAAATTTGTAATCAGGGAGTGAACGCAGTGCTCCATTCACGATCTATAAATCATAGCATATTGTAAAATAAGTCAGGAAGGTTAAGGCAAAGCTTTCATTTATCAGTCAACCTCACCTGTGGTCATGAGCTTCTGGGTAGTGACCAAAAGAATAATAAGGCAGCAAAATGAGTTGCCTCTGCAGGGTTGCTTGGCCTTAGAGATAAGGTAAGAAGCTCTCACATCCAGAGGGGGCTCGGAGTGGGGCTGCTGCTCCTTCACATCAAAAGGAGCCAGCTGAGGGGGTTGTGGCTTCTGATTCAGAGGCCTCCTGGGCGCCTTACTTTGAAGGTATCTGGGTGGGTCCCAATGGGAGGAGACCCCAGGGTAGATAGAGAACATGCTGGAGGGATTAAGTGAGGTGAAGAAAATGGATGCTTGGATGGATGGACGGATAGAAAAATGTAGAATAAAAATGTTGGTTAATAATGGTTTGTTTTCTCTGTACCATGGCCTTTTGTTGCTAGTTGTCTAGATTTTTTCGCCTGGAGCAAAGAGGTAGAAAGTTCGACTGACAAACACATTGATATTGCGTCCCTTGAGCCTCGCTACTGCTGTGGATTTTAGTTTATTTTTATTTACATTGATTACTGATATTTCTGCTTTTTATGTGTCTGCAAATATGTGTGCGCCCTCGACAGGTGGTGAGAGCGCTAATCTATAAGGTGTACATGGTGCATCAGGAGAGAGCAAGGGATTGAGGGCCAGGTATGAACCATTTGTGGTCGGGTGCAGACGTTTCACTGGTCACTCATTCTGCAGAGTCCTTAAGCAGCTTGGGAGTATGGGACTGCAAAGCAGAAGAGCCATTAAGAAGACCTCCAACGTGGGGGTGATCCATGCAGAATGCAAGCTCCTTGGACACAAGCTCGGGCCTGATAAACCCTGACTGGGTCACCTGGGAGGGCGTCTGATGTTGAAAGACCTGAAACACCCTCCAGGTTACATCACTGATTATGTATCCAAGCGTGCATCTACAGGTGTACATTGAAACCAGAGAAGATGGGTCACAGCAGATACTTTCATTGACCGTAGGCTCAGCACATTTGATTGCAATCTGCAACATACTGTATAGTTAAAAATAAAGACTGTAAAGCCAGTTGCTGTCCCTAAGGCCATGCTACTAATGTGGCAAAAAGAAGAGAAAACAATCGTAGGCATTTTAGTTTCTTTTCTGCTTTTTATGTGTCTGCAAATATGTGTGCACCCTCCACAGGTGTTGAGAGCGCTAATCTGTAAGTTGGTGAGAGAAGGCGAGTCACAGCAGATTCTGTCAGTGAAAGCAGGCACAGCGGATTGTTTGGCATCTGCAACATATAGTTTAAAATTTAAAATTTCTAGCAACTGTGAACAATCAACTCACTCTCACTGGATTTATGTTTTGTAAAGAAGTCTTCCAACACCACACTCCCCATAAGCGGACCTAAACATATTATTTACTCCTGTTTAATTTCCTGTTGTTTTCTCCAGAATTATTTATCTCAGGATAACAAAGCTGGTTTTCTGCGGCGATCTATAAAACAAAACCACAGGCTGGTCACTGTGATATCACAGATCACCACATGCCATGTTGCCACTGTCCACACTAACAGGTTAAGCCTGTTTGTTTTGTGCTTTTGCAAATCTGGGGATACGAGTTATGATCATCTGATCAAGTAAATCCAAAATAAATAAATATGTCAAGACCTCAAAATGTATGGCTGCAGGTCCGCTTAGGGCTTCTGTAATCTAAAAACCATGACATCATTTAACCTGCTGCCTCCAGCCTCTGCTGACAAACAGCTAGGCTCAAAAATGTTGAACTGTTACTCTGATTATTCAGAGTGACGGAGAGGAATTCAATTAGCACTTGACATCGTGTCTGGTGTCCTTTGGCGCCAGATGTCATGTCACCGGTTGACAAGTAACAACTATTGAACTATTAGACTGATCGTTTAAGGGAACAAAACATGAGACGGGCCAAATTAGATTTCAATATCAGGTTTCTTTCACAGTCATTATCACCGCCCTTAATGCGGTAAATGCAGAGATTAAATACAATATTATTGGCCTGAGACAGATGGTGGAGCAGATGCTCACTTAAAGTTGGATAAAATGGCATCTTTGACATCTCGACAAATATAAAGAACTTTTATTTATGCAATTTACCACTGTTGATTTGGAATAAAATGAACAGTATAGTACATATATTAAGAAAAGTAGAGGTCTAGAATCACACTATGATCAAATGACTTCCTGTTGGCCCATAGTATTTTTGCGTCTCACAATCCTCGGGCTAATCGCTGACTCCTGCTCCTCCTGCAGACTCTGTGGTCCGTCTGACCTCTCACCCGGCATGGAGGCAGGACGAGCATTTCCTCCTCAGGGATCAATAAAGCGTAGCAGAGAAAAGCATTATGACTAACACAGTGTTCCACTGTGACCTGCTGCATTTGTCAGAGGTTAACTACGACTGGGCCGCGTTCGTGGTTTCATTTAGCAACCAACTGCCTCATCGCACAAAATCGTTAAGCTTGATGGTGTTATTGTGGAAAAATAGCTTTTATGCTGAAAAGATACAGGAAGTGTTCAGTTTTGAGAAGAAGCAGCTCTTCTGTGAGTGTGGTGACGTCATGGTGGACAATCGTGTCATAACAAATGTCCTGAGATAACATTTGCAATCAGTGGGCGACTGCAGTGCTTTATGCAGAACTTATGAATCATAGCACAATGTAAAATAAGTCAGGAAGGTTATCAGGGTGCCGGATTGAAAGGCAAAGCTTTCAGTTTACCAGAACGTTCCAACGTTCACCTATAGATATGAGCTTTCGCGACCAAAAGAATGAGCTCACAGGTTATGCGGTTGCCTCTGCAGGGTGACTTGGCCTTAGAGATAAGGTAAGAAGCGTAGACATGCGGAGGAAGCACGGAGTAAGGTCGCTGCTCCTTCACATCAAAAGGAGCCAGCTGAGGGGGTTGTGGCCTCTGATTCAGAGGCCTCCTGGGCGCCTTACTTTGAAGGTTTGGGTGGGTTCCAATGGAAGAAGAGTCCGGTTGAGATACAGAACACACTGGAGGGATTAAATAAGGAGAAGACAATGGATGGTGGTGTTGTTATGCCATATTGTGAGCAGGGCATTGTATATTTGGGGGAAAGAGTTTGATATGGATTGAGGAACAGACTTTTATTTTGAAGGAGCTGGATTAGCATTAACACTAGCATGTCTTGTTGTTGAAATGTTTTAACCCATTAATGACTATCAACTAAATTTAGTATGTTAAGGAAAAGTCCCACAGAATTATTTCTGTTGGAGGTGGAAATACAAAATTAGCTGTGGGAACTGTAAATACATGAGGCTACACAAAACAAACAAACATTTTTGATTTTGATTATCATGCCTTAATTGGTTGGCAAAGTTGTGTTTTTTTTAAACACAAAAAATTCACAAAAACAAATTCTACATTAATTTGTCTTTGAATCAATGCAGATATTATTGATTATTGATTTGATCGCTGAGAAGTGGGCGTAGACAGACGTTCTCCACAGCGCAGTAGCTAGCTAACTGACCGAGTGTTCTTGGTGCTCTGCGGCTAAATGTTGCAGATTGATTGGTTGAAATAGTTTGGTGCTAACTTACGTAAGCATGCGTGAAATTTAGTTTTACTGGAAGAAAAAATTATCAAATTTTGAAATGGATTTTCTGTATTTTTTTTTGGCATCTATTGTCAAATAGATGCACAAAATTACCGGGGATGTGATCTAAAAGGATTGAAATGACATTTTTCATTTCACCTCGACTTTAATGTCTCATTAGCATCTTCATAATCCGCTACCTTCTAAATCACACAATACCTTTTATGTATATTCAAGATTACCAACTTAGGTAGAAAATATTAAAGCTAAAGAAACTTTTCCAGCTTGAGATACAAACACTTTTAAACAGACAAAATATCAGTGGGGCATAAATAATAAAACACACTGTAGTTTCAATTTATTAAGACATTGCTCTGATTTTTATCCTGAGTGCAGACAGAATAATCACTTCACCAAAAATGACTTCCAGATGTTCTTTTTTTTCTAGGTGGCCCATTGAGTGTGAAAGCCATTCGTAGTAAACTGTGCAAAACGACCACGTTCGAGCTGTTGAGCAAACAGCAACGTGCAGAGACCGTACACAGATGACTCCCTTCCTTTCATTGCGTCAACTGCAGTCTCTCTGTTCCAAACATTAGTCTCTCTATAACGTAAACATCATTAGTTTAAGGCTTAAAATGTGCAGCAACCTTCCCCAATAATTCTTTTTGCTGGTTTGGTTCCATTGCGGTTGCAATAAGCATCATGCACAACATTTCTTATGTATTATTCACTCTAATATCAGCTAGAATTATGTTAAACCATCCAAAAAAGACATATTTTCTTTCCTCATTTGCATGCATTTGCTTGTTAATATGTTGTCAAGCTGTTTGTTCCTGGACCCAAAAGCAGAACTCGGACTCGGCAGGTAACAGTTACTTTACAATTGATTAGAAATGTGCTGGGTAAGGGGCGCTGGTTTGGCTCAGTTGGTGGAGCGGGCGCCCCATGTGCGGGGGCTGCAGTCCTTGTCGCGCTGATCGCAGGTTCAGCTCCCGGTCTGCCGGTCATTTGGTGCATGTCATCCCCCACTCTCTACTCCCAACGTTTCCTGTCTATCTTCAGCTGTCCTATAAATAAAGGCAAAAGCCAAAAAAAAAAGAAATGTGCTGGGTAGGTATTTGATGGGGTAGAGCAGGCAGAGGGTGCTGGGCGGAAAGCAGGAATACAGGCTGCCTGAAGCACAGCTGGCAGATGAGGTTGATCCTGAGACAGAGGCAAAGGCAGAGTTAGAGACTTTTGAAAAATTCTACAAGCTCAAAAATATACCAGAAAATGTTTCTAGAGGCCGTAGCGTTGATACTAGCAGGTGAGCTGGAAGATCAGGCAAAGGCTGGTGAGCAGAGCTGGGTATTTATCCTGCAGGAGCTTGATGAGTGGATTGTACGCAGCTGTGCAGGTGGATCAGCATGATTACCACGTCCAGACACACACACACATTCACACACCCTTAGAGGACAAACATGGGACCAATAACGCACAGGGAAAGGGAAAGACAGAAACACTAGGAATGAGGGAGAGGCACAGCCATGACATAAGTTTACTTTTCTCCTTGCAAATTTTTCCCATTTCTTTTCCTTTTTTTGGGCACTTACCTTTATTCAGTAGGACATTGAAGATAGATAGGAAATGTGTCGAACCTGTGGCCGATGCATCAAGAACCATGCCTCTGCACATGAGAGAGTTCAGTACTTAGGTTTTCCAGTGACCCAGTCTACATTGAATAGCTTCATAACACAAGAATGACGTTATTAGGATCATAAAATACAAACTCAGCCCGGTGCCGACAAACACTGCTGCTTCTCTTAGAGGATCCTGACTTTGTGAGATGAATGTCACCAGCTGGAGAGACAACATCCATCCTCCTTTCAGTATCTTGTTGCCATGGAAAATGTTCTGATTTTCATCAAGGTAACACTTCTGTTAAGTGGTTTTCTGTGCCGCTTCACACTAACGCTGATTACACGCTAATTTGTGACCTTGCTGTTATTATGGTAGAAATTAATCATGACGTTCTCACATTTCATGTAACTCATTCATTTGAGTCCTGATGCATTAATGTGGTTAAGTGTTTATCTAGAGCTGCACCTTGTATGAAAATGAATCAACATTGTGTCTGCGGTGTCCCTGAGTGTAAACTGTTCTCCAAAAACACTGTAAGTCTAATTCTTTACTTTAAATCCCCACAGTATCAAGCTCATTAAATCCCTCATTTGTTTAACTGTCAAACCTAAAAAGCCTTATGGTCCTTAATGGTATGGTTTCAGGTGAAAGGCGACTGAGTCGCATGTAGCATGAAGGAGGCAGCCGAGCTGTGCTCCTTCCTTTGATAATGAAGTCCAAGACAGTTTCAATGAATAGCTAACCTTTCTCCTGCTGTTACTCGGCTATTAATAGTGCTATTCATCCGGAAGAAAGACAGGCAAGGCAAGAAAGCCTTACGATGTCTCCCTGCAGAGGATACAAAGTGCCTTTTAATCGCTCGATTAGCTGCAGCCGTGTTGAACCCAGCGTTTATTATAAAGTGTGATACAAAAACTAAGTGGGAAATCGCCATCAATTAATGGCCTTGATATGTCTTTCGCCTCATTTATGTTCTGATTAGAGGCTTGATGTCAAGTTTGCTTTCAGTTTAGCTTTACTTGTTGTATCACAGACTGTAGTTAAGGAGCAGATGAAGCCTCACGGACTGAGAAGTGCAAATGCCTTCTTTCTGATGGCCAGCAGGGGCATGCTCCAATAGATGTTAGAGGAAGTTAGATTGCATATAAGTAAATTAAAATAGACCCACTTCTTACTTTTTTATTGCCTCAGTTAACATTTTTCTATTAATTCTATGTTGTCAATCTCTAGTTTCAAGTCTTCTTTAATACAGTTTGCTACCACGGCGAACCAGGATAGAGATGTCACTATGTGTAACTATGTGAGATGTAACTATGTGTATCCTGTTAGAGCTGTTTGTCCCTTTTTCCCTTCTGTTGTCGTCCCAGCTCTTCCCAGGTGATTGCTTAACAAGGTTTACCTAGTCTTTCCCACTGGTCAAAAAACCCACTAACACTCGGCTTTTTTGCTTAGTGGGAAAGGTTACAATCGGCATTCAGACCCGGGTCAAATGACTCTGCAGTGGACTCGGGTAATCATCGCCTCGGCTCCAATCGGCATTGATGGGAACAAAAAAACGGTGGTGACACGCTAATCTCCGCCCCCTTTCTAGATACAATAAAGAACTAAACACCGTAACATCTTCACTGTTTACTAGCCCCGTTTCGGGCGCGTTTGTGACCTCGGATGGTGACGCAGCAGAAAAGAGGCCGAAAGGAGTATACTTCACTGGCAATGGGAAAAGAGACATCTGGCATCTATAAGCAGTCTTCCCGGGTCTGAAAAACCCACGTCAACGCGCTAATTTTGGTGGGAAAGGGGTGTATGTGTATCCTGTATGTGTTCCCTGCACTGTTTGTCCCTTTTCCCCTACTGTTGTCTTCCCAGCCCCTACCAGGTGATTGCTCAACAAGGTTCACCTGGTCTTAGATGCTTAAAAACCTCCATCTTGAGATCTGAAGACAGACACTTCTGGAGTGGGGACTGCTGTGGTTCTGCCTCTCAGCAGGGATTTTGTGTTGTTGTATTTGATCAGTTAATGCTTTGGGTGTTTGATCGTTCTGTAATAAATCCCATGTATTTCAGTGTTTCAAGGTGTTTCACATGGTTATTTTTGTGTCAGATTGTGAAACGTTGTTAGCCCCATAGGGCCGCCTTTAGGGTGGGACGTAACAATCCAACTCTTGAGGGGTCTCGAAGCTTCAAAACAGAAGTCCACAAACTGATGGATGACATCTAGATGTCAACCGTCCTTACCTCTTACCGTTGCTTCAGGACGTCTTTATTTTCTTATCTTAAAACAATCTGTTCATGCTTTTGATTTGTGTGTACTTCAAACTGAATCAGTTATTCTGTCTGTTTATGTAACGATCCTGGTCACTGTATTCATTGTAAAAATTCTGCTTGTACAAAGCTGAGGGGTGGGGTGTGGGTGAATGAGGATGAGTGAAATGTCTGTACTACTGTGTGTTTGTTATGTATAGTTGTTGTATTTTTGTATGCTTGTTTGTTTGTACATGTTTTATAATTTTGTATTTGTGTTTATAGGACCCCCTCGAAAATGAGATGCTGCATCTCAAGGGACCATCCTTTGAATAAATTGAAATTTCAGATGTCTGAGTCTCTTCTTATCAATGGTTATGATAGGGAGACTTCTGGACCAGCAACCAGGCGAAAACATTTTTATCTTTAGGTCAAGAACTAAGTTGTCTCTGCAAAGGAAATATTTTCAGCCATTTAAAAACCCCTATCATACAGATGGATGTAGAGCTAATGGTAGTTTTGTCTTATGGATATGGAGATTCGGCCGATAGAATAACATTTGTTTATATCCCTTGTGGTTAGTTAAAACAATGGTGCATTCAGTTATGTAGGAAAATAAACACGCAGAAAGAAGCACTATCAGCAGCATTGTATTTTACCCTAGAAAAACCTCTCACTGCAAGGAAAGTGGTTTGTATTTTTAACATGCACCCAATAGCACTCTCTCCCTATTGGTGGAGAAGAATAACCCTGTACCCTGGGGCAAACAGAAATCAATAAAACCATTGAAATAAAAAATTACATTCACAGCAATGCTCACATTTTTCTAACAGCCATTATTGCGCAACTTTTTATGGCAGAGTGATAAACCAAGTCTAAAGGGAGAGTGTTTTATTTTACTTCCACTTATTAAAATTGCGTATTGTGACATAAGGGAATAATCATTCAAATTATATTCCACAGAAAAACTCTTGAGAACCATCTTGGGTAAATATTTTAAAGATTTGTCAGACTGATGACATCTATAGTGAGTTCAAATTTAAAAAAACACTGATTTTGAAAAGTTGCCCAACCTTGAGTTGAGCTGTTTCCAGATGCCGTTAATCACACTTATCAGTAAAACAAAACACCTTCCCATAAAGCATTTATCTGAACGGCGTCTTATGAGCTATGTAAATACCAAAGTCTCCCCTTGTAATGAGTCATATTTTTAAAGGTCAAGGCTTTTAGAGTGAAGGAGCTGAAGTATTATGGTAAAGTGTAAAGAGCACGGATGTCACACAGGAAACTACACACTGTGGAGGGTATTTCTACTTGTTGGAAAACAGTTCATGTTGAATAATCTGCTTACACTACATTAGTAAATCCACCCGACATTACATGACTCATTAATTACCCTTTAAGAATCACGAGTGTTAGTGAAGTCCACATGTTAAAACCATTTGTCCACTGATGTAGTCTACTGCCACAGGAGCAGTTCTGATGACGAGGTTGCCTTTATAAAGAGAATTAGAATGAATTCTACGTTGGTTTTTGGTTGTGGTAAGTTTAATGTAAAAATACTGGTGGTTCGTATGGTAGAAGCTGACAAGCTAACAAACTGCAATGACAATGTTACATGTGACTCGGCAAATATAATTGAGGCTTACTAGCTAATTATAGAGTTAGCGTGCCAACTTTACTTGATTCTGATTGGTCAAACGTTGCATTCTGTGGTCTGCTATTTCTGAATAGCTGACTGCTGCTACGAATGAAAGAGAATGAGTGGTGCTAGAGCTGCAGTTTTGATCACAGACTTTAAAAAAGTAAATGTTAACAGACTTACATAGCAACGATAAACATTTTTTCATGGCCCTGCAAACCTTGTCTCACTTCACATCCAAATGGGAATAATGCAAAGTAGGCTAATTCATAAATGCTACAGAGTTTACTGTTGCTAAAAACACAGTTCCAACTGTAGAATACAATGGACATTTTGTTTTAGTGAAAGAAATAAGATCATTTATAAATCCATCAAATAATTTCCACATTAATAGTTTGTCTGAAATTATTGACTTCTTTAGCCCTACAATGTGTTGGATATTAAAGTAAGCCCTTTAGATGTAGCCCTTTTGGTTTATCTCCACTATAACAACTTGCAGCTTGCAGAACAATACCCCTTATTCTGCAAACAAAACAGAAAATACAGCTGGGGCTGTCAAATTTCTTTTTACCTGCCAGTAGTGTAAGAAAAAATGAGACAATTTATCCTCATGGGACCATGAATGTATGTACAAATTGCCATAAGAATCCATCAAACAGCTGTCGAGACATTTTACTCAGAATGAAGAATGTAAAACTGATCGTGGTGTTACAGGAATCACCAAACTCACTGTATAGGGTTCATCCTCTGGGGAGCATAAGTTTAAAATCCAAAAAATCCATCAAATAAATGATCAGCCTGGACCAATGACTGCATATATAGATTGATGACTCGTCACCATCTGCTCTCATTGTACAAAATTCATGCCAAAATAGCCCCCATGATAAGCACTATCATCTTGCGATGGTGATGTAATTTGGAACCAGAGCTGCACAGTAGAGATCGGCGGGTGGAGCTGCCGTAGCCACTTCCACTAACCAAAACACACACTTAAATTACCGAAAAAAACAGCAAGGATCTCTCACGTCGGCATGTTTAACAGCAGAACAGCTTCTTGTGTTGGTCTGAAGCAGACCTTCACAGGTATGGAAACTTCAGTGAGTGTAGTGATTGTTTTTGTCACGTCTCCTCTCGCTGTTCGTCCTCTACTCTGCTCTGCTACTTGGCTTCACTTTTGGGGTGCTGTCACGTCATCCATCTTTTATACAGTGTATGGCCTTGACCAATATGGTGGACTAACCCAATATAGCTAAGCTATTTCCCAAATTAAGACCATTTTCCAGAAGAAGGCAAAGCTGTTCGCTCAAAAGAGACACAAGTCCTTCCTTGATTTGTGTTATAAGAACCAAACAAAATGTCTCATCATCCCCTGGGGACCAGGAATGTCTGTTCAAAACATTTGATAATCCATCAAACAGCTGTGGGGATTTTCAGACTGGATAAAAGTGGAGGACTGATGGAATAACGAAACAACGCTGCCATCCCTAGAAACACTCCACTACCATGACTACTAATCATGTGTGTCCCCATGGTCAGAACAATTCTGTTCTTCTCTTTAGGGAAAACCATTATGAACATTTTATTCTAATATTCATTAATATTAAAGGATTTAACTTTGCACAACCTGTAATCATATTGTCGACCAGGACATTAAGTAGTCTTTTATACTTATAAAGATCCGCGGTTTTCCAAACTGTGGCCCGGGAGTAATTTTGTCAGCATTACATTTTTCTCATGCTGGATGTCTGCAGATGTCTTCAGTTTAATTGTTTTTCCAACCAGCAGCTCAATCTGAAATACCGAAAAGGTGTAGACATTCCCAGAAACACATCCTCCCTTCTGCTGACTCACTGCTCGCACTCTGTATTTTGTGAGGAATGTTCTGCAGTTGTTGGCTGAACCACTTCGACAGACCCACAACAGAAACTTTTTCACAAGTAAAAACTGGACCGCACTCATGACAGCACACATTTCTGATCGACTTACAGCGCTGAGCTTCCACTTAAAGAGATCCTTTCTTTACTGACAGCACCTTTGGTTACTGACAGTGACACTGGGAAACAAAGTAAAATATCTTGTTTCCACCTCCTGATCAGAATTTATGATGCATTAAGTAGTGATTTGATCAATAACACTCATAAATCCTTATTTCATTGAGGTCTTTGATATAACAGAAGATAGATAGACCCTTAAAGGGATAGTTCCAATTTTTGTACACTATGTTGTATGAAATACTTGCTAGTAGTGTAGTGGATGCAAAGCTATTAGCTCACTCACCGAGTCCTGTGGTCGGAGTTCTGTCCGGTTCCGAACATAGATTAAGTAGTTCCGGTGAGCAGGCGTAGTGATACTGAATTGTTCAAGAGAGAAAATAGTGCCAAAAGAACGGCGCAGTATATGAAATCCTAGGACGATGATTTTGTGAAAATGGATCACCATTGCCTGCGTGTTGTTTTTGTAGGGTAGAACTTTTTGGTTTCATAACCCTGGCATCTCACCGGAACTACTTAATCTACGTTCGGAACTGGCCGAAACTCGGACCACAGGACTCAGTGAGTGAGCTAATAGCTTTGCATCCACTACACTACTAGCAAGTATTTCATACAACTCGGTGTGCAAAAATCCGAACTATCCCTTTAAGGGTCTATCTATCTTCTGTTATATTAAAGACCTCAATGAAATAAGGATTTATGAGTGTTATTGATCAAATCACTGCTTAATGCGTCATAAATTATGATCGGGAGGTCGGAGATATTTTACTTTGTTTCCAAGTGTCACTGAAAAAAGGTGACACTTTTTTACAGTTCTCTAGATGAATAACAGGTGATACTGACAACAGATAAAGTTTCTTTAACTATTGTCACTAAATTTCAAAGAAAGATATCGGTGTTAAAAGCTGCCGTACATCGAGGCCACTTCTGTTTAAATCCTGCCTATTCAAAGACAGATGTGAGCAACACATCTTCAAAGCTTAGGAAATCACTTAATCCTCTGGCATTATTACAGTGCACACCTTAAAGGAAGATGACTTCTCTTACCCTTACAAATACTCTCATAAGCCTTTGTTCTAGGGGCATGAGGCCAACATCTCACGTAAGACAGCAGTCATTTACCAGTATGCAGGATCTGATGTAACAAAGTCTTAAGTGAAAGTCTGTTTGTAATCAAAGTAGGAAGAGGAGCTGCTGAAAGTTGGCAAGTCACAGAGGTTATCAGACAACTCCCTACATCACAGATTTTTTTTGTACTACCAGACCAACAAAACCTTCAGGAGTAACCGAGCTAAAGTCTGAACCAACGTGTTACTGCAACAGCTGCAGTTATAAGTAGGCAGGACTCCTCGAAAACAAGGTATTTCAGCCCGATGGGCGAGGTTTGGTAAGAAGTAGCAGTGCATTTTGTTGACCTCTGTAAAAACTCTAAAAAAAAAATAGTTTGGGCCAAAATAAAAATGTATAGGGCAACTACACTGATATCAGAATACAATTCCCCAACCGGAATAGATTAATCATCCATCCATCCACCCATCATCTAAAATGCTTATCCAGTTCAGGGTCGATGGAGCGTATCCTGCTGTCATTGGGTGAGAGGAAGCGTACACCCTGGACTGATCGGCAGTCAATCACAGAGCTGACACATAGAGACGGGCAACCTTTCACGGCTCACATTCTCACCTACGAGCAACACTGTGAGAACATGCAAACACCACACAGAAAGGCCCACTATGTTTGAACTGGAGTCCGAGCTAGGAACCTTCCAGCTGTGAGGCGTCAGCGCTAACCACTGCACCACCGTGCAGCTTCGATGAATCATTATCAATCATCATGACAATAATTTAATCCAAATCTAAATTTCAATACATTTATCAACTCTATTTAGTTGTACATGTTTTCCAGGTTAATGTTATGATGCTGAAAACGTCTGTTGCAGCCGTGTCAACTGTAAAGTTTCAAGGTGCAAAAATCTAAGTGCATCTTCATATGTAGGCAATCACAAACAATAAAATGTCGCAATCTGTCGCAAGTTAAAATCAACGTTAAGATTTAATCTCGGGGAGAAAAGATACATGAAGAAGCTTTCGGTTGCGGTTTTGCTTATGCAAAAAGGGACGAGACAACCCGATGCGAGCCGATGAGAAGGCACGCCAGGCACACAAACTTCTGATGAATTGCTGCGTTTTAAGGGAAGTCCCATTAGTGGGACAAACATTTTGAATGAACACTGCTTTCTTTCCCAAATTCGTCCACTAGCTTTAGATTTCATGACATGCTGTGGAGTTAGATATCACTTTAGGCACTCAGCTGAAGCCTTGTGATGATAAGCCTAGCTTAGGACTAACACGGGAGGGAAAACAGCTGCCTTTACTCTGTGCAAAATTTCAAAATAAACCTACCAGCAACCCGAAAGCTCAATAATTGTATCTCTATATCTTGTTTTTAAATCCATACACAAACAGGAAGCAAGACAATGTGTAACCAAACATGCTCAAGACATAAGGCAGAATTCAATTATTTTAATTCTCAGATCTGCAACAATTAAGATATAGATACATACATTTTTAGATTATGATACAACTCAGTGTGAGACAGGAAAGGATGTCGCGGTGGTCCTCTGTTTCGGCAGAGCAGACCGCCTTAGACCTCCCAGCAGGGCCGGTACACCCGTCCCACCATGCACCTCATCGTATCCCTCCTCAGGATGGGGACACTCAGGTCCTGGCTGGTTCCTCTGTGCTCGAGGACCTGGCTGTTGTCGTCGGCTCTCCGCTTGTAGAGGGGCAGTCCACTGTGCAGCACCCGCAGGTCCCTCCATATGCTGGGATCGGCGATGATTATCACCCTCTGCCCTCTGGTTTGGCCGCCAGCCGCAAGATCTGCATCGCCGAGGCTGTTTTCTGTTACCTCGTCGCTCAGCAGTGAGGGGAAGGCGTCCTGCTCCAAGGAGCTGTCTTCACTCTTGGCCATGGGTAACGCCGCTGACAGAGCATAGCACTCGAATATGAGCGCCGCTGCGAAGATGACAGGCATGACTGATGGTCTCATGGTGAAGATCTTCCAGGAGGTGCAAGGCGTGTTCTGGAAAGAGTTTCTCTCAAATCTGTTGCTTCGTTCTTCTGACTCGGAGATCATATCATGTCCTTTTATATCATTTCAGATTTGCCAGGTTGGCAATGTTGGGTTGTTTTTTCATCATAAGTTCTCCTGTTGTGTTCAGGAAATCAGTTAAAAGCATTAAAAGGCCGTTGTATGGACCTCTGGCAGTGTTGAAGAGTTTTGTTGTGCCGGAAAGTTAATTAAAATCATCTCCAACGTGATGACTGGTATTAGACTCGGGATGGTGAAACAGTGGGAATTCTTTGAACAGGCCACAGCAAGAAAAGCATTAATCCAAAATGACTGCCCTTTAAAACAACAAGGATGGATTACCCTCCCTGTGAAGCTCTATGAGGTGTAATGACAAAAGCGGTCCTTGGCATTGTTGCAACCTTGTTCAATTAGGGATTTAATGCTGGATTAGTCCAAAAAAAGGAAACAAATGATCGCTGGAGTGTTGGTATATTCGTGGCTGCAGCTTCTTGTCGACGTGTCAAAGATAAAGTGAAGTTGGGAAATGTTTCTTTGCAGAGAACATAAAGCAGATCTGCTCCAGAGGCCTTGAGGTGGAAGCTGATTTGATCTCCTGCCGGACGGCAGCATAATTACAGTCCTGCCTAATTAGGATCGCCAGATGGGAGCTGCAGGAGCTGTGCACACCTGGGTTTGCATTAGCTCCATACAAAATTAGAATGTGTAATTTATGCAAGACAGATTTAAGTCTGATCAAACGTGTTGACAAATTAACAAAGTTTTGCCTAATTTCATGTCACTGGCTGTTCCAGAAGTCAGAGAGGCAGTTCCTCCAACTCCGAGCTTTGCAGCAGCAGCAGGATAATTAACACTATTAAACACAATAGTTTGACAGAGATGGATTCGATATTTTACTGATGATTTGCAGCATTGTAAAGCTTTGATGGCTAGACATATAATTGAAGTCATTAAATTGTTAAGCCTATTTTAGTCTCGTTAACGTGCAGCTGGGCAGTTCAGAGGGGAAGTGCTGAGGACCATTTCCTTTTGCAAACGATGTCCGTGGTTTCTGAAACGTCTGGCAGTAGAAAATCATCCATACCCTGTTTTTATGGCCGTCTGAAAGGTCTCGTGTGGTTTTACGAAGGCAGACAGTTTTTTTTTAATCTTATTTATCTTATCTTTCACTCCTAGATGTACCATTGATTGGTCAAGTGAGGCTCTTTTTATGCAGTATACTGTATGTTTATGGAGCCAAAGAGCTGTTTTTGGAAATAAAATCTGGTTGGGTTAAATGGAGCGGGGTGATTTAAGAATGAAGAACCCCGAGAGAGATTTTCTTTTTGCTTACACTTCAAATCCAAGTCTGTCAGCAAGAAGACAAAAAAGTACACTAGCTAGAACATATGCAGAATTGTTTCTCAATTATTCCCTCTCGTATACTCTACAGTTTTTCTGCTTATTCGAAGTTTAGGCAACTTAAATCGGTAGTTGGTTTTGATCACTGAAAGATTGTAGAGTAGGGCTGTGCAAGGTAAAAAAATTACAGCTAAATTTTGACAACTATCCACGTAAATTCAGTGGGAATGCCAGGCAAGTCAACATTATGACCATATGAAGAACTTTACAATGTGACAGTGCTCCAATTTCATTTAGCAGACACTTTTGTCCAAAACGACGCACATCTGACAGTTAATACAACACAAGCAATGATCAAAACAGGAGGGAACGAAGTCAGGAAGTGCAGCTTCAAGTGCGACCGGACACCGGTGCTGACAGGCAGAGCACAGGGTGTATAGAACCAGGTTCATCAGCAACATCAAAAAGGTCAATATCATCATGAATATCCTAATTAACCTCAATGTCATCATCATCAATATCATTAAGGTCAGAGGTGTTCATAAAGAGCTGGGTCTTTAGCTTCTTCTTAAAGGTGTAAGGGACTCTGTGGACCGAATGGAGTTTGGTAGCTCGTTCCACCACCGGGGGACGACTGAGGAGAAGAGTCTAGTTAGAGACTTAGGGCCCTGTTGTGATGGGAGTACCAGGCGCCTTTCATTGGCAGAGCGAGTGTGATTATTTGATTAGAATTGCATTTTAAGTGTCCGTTACTAAATTTTTAATGTCCAGGGGTTGCATGGTGGTGAAGTGGTTAGCGCTGTTGCCTCTCAGCTAGAAGGTCACTGGTTCAAAGTCGGCCTTTCTGTGTTGAGTTTGCATGCTCTCCCTTTGCATGTGTGGGTTCTCTCCTGGGTCTCCGGCTTGCTCCGGCAGTCCAAAGACATGCTTGTAAGGTTAATTGGTGATTCTGCCCATAGGTGTGGGTGCGAGTGTGAAAGGTTGACTTGTGACCAGTCCAGGGTGTAACTCCGCCTTTCCCCCAATGACAGTTGGGATAGACTCCAGCCCCCCCACGACCCTGAACAGGATAAGCAGTATAGATAATGGATGGATGGATTTCTATCCAGACTTTTCATTCCCAGGTTGTTAAATACAAACGCTTTGTCACTCAGGTGCAGTTGTGGCGCCTGTGTGAGACGCACCTGGCTTTAAACTACCTCCACTGTAAATGTCGATGGCAGTATTAGACACACAGAGGAACTGGGTCAGACACAGGACTTTAACTTCGGAGACCACTGTGAAACCAAAGGTCAATGTTCACTTATCATTTAATCCCAAATTACAATCTTTTCTAAAAGCAAACCAAGTCGTTTTGGGGCCTTAACTAAACCAAAATGACTGTTTCACAACCTAAACAAGTGTCAGAAAGTGTTGAGACCAAAGCATCAGTATTTGTTAAACCTGTCTAAAGAGCGAGTCGTTATATCCAACAACATAAATGTCAACCCACTGAATACTAATATGAATACCTTGCAATCCACAGATGATTGTGAAATGATTTCCTTACATTAGGAGAAATCAGAGAAGCCGAAGCAGGGAATATTGCCTCTGGGTGCGGGGGAGCAGCCACTTAGTAAAGGTGTTTGTGTGCCACAGACGGAGCTACACTCGCAAAAAGAAGAGGAAAAAAGCATCTAAAGCCAAGATGTGCTGACCAGCTGACTACACTGACGAGCGCCAACTAAAATACAAGGCCTCGGCTCGTTTGCTGAAGGATGACATACAGTACATAACACCAGCACCTTCAGCACAGCGGCGCTTCAGAGCGGCGGGCCACAAGGCGCAAACTCAACTGTTATTCCAGCTAGGTAAATAGAGCACACAAGACCTGACAGCAGTGAATGTATTAACCGCCACAAATTGAATTATGTTGCTGAAATTCCAACACGGTTCGTCCCGCCAGCCCTGTCTGAGGCCTGAAGGATTGAAATGTCAGTTTTCTCACGGACAGGTTAAGGACTGCTGTACCGCAACATGCACAGAGGACACAATGTGTGATTAAGTCTTGTTTTGTGTGGCTGATAAAAATCTGCTTTTTACTTAGTTCAGATAAAAATGACTTATGACAATTCTCTCTCATATACATAACCCTCGCATGAAGCTGTTACAGAGCAACAGTAATTCACAGACAAGCAACAATAATATTAATTTGGAGCCATTTCTCTGGACGCCTGAGGAATGTTAGTTTTTGGTCTCAACCACCTCTTGAAAAAATGTATTGGCTCTTTAGCTGCTATTGTCACAGCCCGGCTCAGGGGAGGGACAAGAAGGACGGGACCACACATGACTTTTAACCAAAGATTTATTTAACCAAAGATAACTCGAACACTACCAATGTTAAATGTGTTTATCAGTAATGTCCAGTGTGTTAAATGAGTGTAAATGTCTTGTGAGAAACCAAGGACACTAAATAAGGAAACCCAAAAAAACCATATGCCCAGGAAGAGAGAGAGAGACTTGCTGAATCCAGCAGCTTATATAGCTGAGGAGCAGCAGACACATCTGCAATGATTAGATGACTGCACTTCCTGGTTCTCTCCTAACAAAAGAAAAGACAGCCCCACACAGGAAGCCAAGAAGGCTGTCACACTATATTTTCTATTTTCTTCACCTGCTATTCCCCAACATTGTCCGTCTGCTGTTCGTCTACTGAAGCTAATGTGCTAATAATAGCTTCCTGCTTCTGCTGGGCGTAGCCCCTCGGCCTGCTGATGTTCGTTTTGTAAATCATGGTCCAGTTTAGAGTAAAATATATGAAAAATCATAAAGTTTAGGGGATCAAACCTCTGTCCTTCCAACTAAAAGACGACTGACTGTACCACTGAGCCACAGCCGCCCAGTCTGATCTGAAAAGACAACCTGATTAGTCAGCTGTTTAGTTTTCCACAACTACATTTAGCCTGTTTTTTACTATCCAAAATTAGCACCAAATTGACATTACAGTTATGTAGAATTATGACTGCAGCCTGATAGCACTGGCATTAACTGATAACTAAGTGCGTAGCTCTGCACTCTCATCCAAATATGGTCACTTCAGGCTCTAACAAAACAAAATGGCAACTTAAGGCTTCAGATTGGTAGTTTACGAACCAATGGTGTCGTCACCATGGATATATATCTCCGTCACATATACTTAATAGTCTATTGACTGAACTATACCTTAAATGTGCTGTCAAACCCATAGAGTAAATTAAAAAAGGCTTTAAGGTTGAGAGCTTTTATTTTCTGGTTTCTAGACCACTGAATAATTACCCCAATCTCCAAAAGTCGGCCATTGAGAGCTTTTTGTCTTCCCACAACTAGCCATCAAGCTACATTCATCAGTGAAAAATAGCCACGGAAAAATGTGTTCCAAAAATGGCGACAATCCTAGATTGGATGGAACAAAATTTGACAGGGCCGCTGTTTCTGCCTCGACGTTTTCCTTTGATCAGTCCGGGAGGAGACGTGTTGGTGCTGAAAATGGATTTCCAAGAATTCACCACAGGCCCCTAAAACGACCATGTCCTGTCTGTCTGTGTCATGAAGTTGATAATGATGGCACACCACTGCAGACGAACCTTGAGGAGCCAGAAGATGAAAGCCAAATTCTGCTTTTAGCTTTTTAAGGCTCATGCTTGTAATGGCAGAGGGTGTCAGAGCTGGTGTGGGGGTCAGGATGCGACTGGAGGGGAAGATGAAAGTAAAGAGATGAAAGCTGACCTTGGATCTGGAGCTTCGTCACAGGGTGATAAAAACAGAAATGAGAAATTTCCACTGAATGTGACATCTCCAAAGTGGGTGCCCATCTCAGCTCCCAGACATAAATGCAGGGTATCTAACAGAGTCGGACACGTTTTTATCCCAGCAACACATCTGCAGAGATGCTGGTAGTCATGCAGATGGTTAGTCAACATGTAATCACAATGTGATACAAAAATAGCAACATCCGTGCCCTGTGTGTTGTTTGGGAGATACAGAGAGAGAAATCCCTGTGAAGAAGTTCTTCCAGCATGATGTTATTTAATGAAGGGCTGAAATAATGAACTATGTCCAGCTCACACTTGCCTCAGTGACCACACATTAGCAACTGTGCTAAAGCTGTGTGAGGGGACGTTTCTGACTTTCAGGACATTAAGCTTAAGAGACGTTTTTCTGACAAACTGCTTCAAAGTTTTGCTTTGGCAATATATCCGTAATCTGTTATTCGTCTATAAATAGAGAAGGACTTTTTGTGATATATGCAGTTACAACAAGGGCCTAAAACCGACTCTCTGATCGGAGAGGAAGAATGAGGAATATACTGGTTATTTCATTTACTCATATCAGTTTGTGTTTGCCTTTTTATGTGTTTTTCTTACTGGTTTGAAGATGAACACTTTCAGGGAAAAGTTGTTATTTCCATGGACAACCACAAGTTTAGTCTGTGTGGTGTTAATACGTTAATTTGCTGAACTAGGGAGTTGCTAGTCAAGCAAATTACAAACAATTGAGAACAACTTCTTAGAAGTAAAACCTTCTTTTAATTTCTTCCTCAGCTCCCTTGAAGCTCAACAGAGGAGCGAGCTGAAGGACAGCGAGGCCAGGCTCACCCAGAGCACAACCAAGGGTAGAGTCCTCTTAGAGATCGAAGAGGACTCCCTGGTCAACCTACTGGATCAGCTTCAAGAGCAGCGAGGGAACCAGCAGTGGCGCTGTGAAAGAGAGGAGCTGCAGAGAGAGATCTCTATCCTGAAAGCACAGCTTTGAGAGGCTCAGCCAAAACATGTCCGCTCTGCTCAGAGAGAAGAAGACAGTCTCAGATCTCAGCTGAAGAAAGTCAGGGCGAGCCTGGAGAAGGCTACCATTGATCTGGAGCTGCTGCACTACAAGATCCAAGATTTTTTAGTGCAGCTGGAGAAGATGAATGTAGAGAGTGAGGCCCTTTAGAACAAGATGGAGGCAATGAAGGTTGAGGTCTTCATTGTAAAAGAGATGAGAGTGATGGCTGAGAACGACGCCGAGAGGATGGATCACCGCCTGAAGGAGCAGCTCGCTGGAAAGGAAGCAGCAGAGGTGGAGGCTCGCTCAAAGCAAAAACAACTGGAGAGCAATCTTCACTCTGAGCGCCTCCGCCAGCAGCAGGAGAAAATCTCCCTCCAGGACGAGATGGAGAAAACAAGAGCCTCCTGTGTCTCCAGACTGGATTACCAGAGACACAAAAACAAAAAGCTCACGTCCGTTCTGAAGGAGTCTGAGAAGGAGCTGGACAGACAAGGCAAAAGGAGAAGGAGTGGCTGAAGGAGAATTCAACCCTCCTTCCGACCACAGAAGGCCTCAAGAAGACTCTGCAGGAAAAGGAGCAGCAGTGGGAGAAGGAGAGCTCCATGAGGTCCCAGCTGACAGACCTGCAGAGACAGGGAAGTGAGAAAATGATGAACCAAACCTTCTTCTCCTGCCTGGATCTCTTTTAAAGAGAGCGTAGGCTGCTGCTGACGGCTCAAAATAAATAAGCATAAAATAAATAAATACAAATTTTATTTAATTTTTTTTAAAACATTCAAATTAATGTTATGTTGTTGGTCAGTTGTTGTTGAGAATGTAAAGTTGCATTAAAGTCAGGTGTAAATTTAATCCCTCACCAGTGTCTCCAAGGTGCATTATAAAGTGCTGAACTTACATGAGCTCCTTGTTTATCACTTGTTACCTTTTTACACTACAAGTACTTTTTAACTCAATAAATCCCTGTCTCTAAATTCATTGTTATGCTCACTGTGTCCTCATGCTTCTTGTTTGTTCCTTTAAAAATCGCCTGGTTAAACTTTGACCTTTGACCCAGGGTGTCAGTATAACACAGATGTAACACTGGCTTAAGTTGACCCCAGACCTGTTTAGACCCTGATATTTAACTTTCTTAGTATAACCACAAGGAGTTTGGAAACGGAGGACGAGGACTTCCCACAATTTATCTGGTTGAGGCGGCAGATATGGACTTGACTCCGGTAAAAAAGTCAGGCTCTGAAGAAGAGTTAATTTACAAAGGCTTTATTTTGCTTGCTGCACATTGGGTTTAAATCCGTGTTGTGGTCTATAAGAAATAAATAAAAAATACAATATCAATGTGAGCTAATATATTGTTTAGCTATTATATATATAATAATGATCACAACTATGAATAATAACAGTTGGATAATCAGAATGGTTATAATAATCACTGAACTAAACAGTAGCCATAATATTTCAAGGCACAAAATGCTTAGCTGCTAATATTGCCTTGGTTTCACTTGAAACGAGAAGGTTGAGAGGATCCAGATGCAGACAATGATATATTTAACTAAAACAATATACAAAACAAAGCAAAACAAAAGGCTTACTCAGTAAGAGTCCAGGTATCAGAATCGAGGGAGAAACACAAAGAGCCGAGATGAAAATCCACACAGGAAACACGAGGAACAAGGTTACTGGATGAAGGAGGTCATGGACTCAACATAATACATATAACATAGACTCAATGAACTCACGCAGAAGGGTAGGAACACAGAGACTAAATACACACAAGGTAATCAGGGACAGGTGAGACTAATTAAAACAGGTGAACACAATGGGTGTGTCCGGAACCGCATAGTAATCATACTAACCGTGACGTAAAATTGAGTATGTCATGCGTTCCCATCTCATAGTATGCAATTTTGTGTATGCGAGAAATGCCCGGATGTATACCAGATTGGCCCGGACGTTTGAGTATGAGATGGGAGCTCACTGGTTGTACTCAACCGCCCCAAAATGCATTGCAGCTATTCAGCTTCTACTATGGACCGGAGATCAGACCGGACATACGTAAACAATTAAGTCACGTGATATGGAGAAGACGGCTCTGAGTATGATGCAAACCATATCCTAATAGTCGGGATAGTAGGCAGGATGCAGCACATACTGTTTGAGTATGTAGTAGGCATACGTTAGTATGTAGTAGGCATACGTTAGTATGCGGTTTCGGACACAGCCAATGAGGGCAGGGCACACGATCTAAAAGGCAGGAAACGGAACAAAGGAAGGAAGTAAAACAAGATGTGACATACAAGGGGCAAGAACTACAAAATAAAACAGGAAACACTAGGAACCAAGCTCAGGACTGACAGGGCTACAAAGTAAAACAGGAAATTCATAACTAAACCAGACTAAATCAAGACAGGAACACAATATACTCAATACAAAACTAAACAAATGACAACTCATGACAAATATCAATAACAATATCAGACTTCTTTCTAACAGCCAGCAGGGGGCGATTCTACTGGTTGTGAAAAGTCTGATTGCATACAAGTCAATGAAAATTACTCGTTTCTCCCTTGATTAATTACATCAGTAACAGTTTGCCAAATAAGTTCATGATTATCCTTTTGTAAATTACGGTCCCATTTAGAGTAAAATACACGATAAAGCAGTGTATGCTTTGGTTTGTCGCTACCTTGTGACAGACAAGTCGCTAACACTTAATCAGTCAACCTCAAGGCTTCAAAACTCTCCACACACTAAGGAGTTATGCCATCATAGCTACGTACTGTACACTTCTTTTATCCAGTGGTACGGCCTCTCAGAGCTGCTAGAGCCCCATGACAAAAAAACAGCTCTGACAGTGTAAGGAACTACTTTACTGCATGTTTTTTGTGCTTCTCTCTTTTATCTATATATAATAATCAATGGAGATTCTTTGTCATTAAATGCTGTAAGTTCTTTCCTACAAGAAAGAATGACTTGCTGACTCCTCCATTGACAAGACTTCAGCATCACATTGTGCCTTTGTTGCAGCACAAACCACAGCACAGTTCTTGTGTTATTTACCGCCAACATAATCACACATGACTGTAAAATAACTGGAGGACGCCGATTAGTTTGCGTAGCATGACGAGGCACAGTTTGACAGTCTCGCGTCCATAAAAGATTAATTAGATTTCTGACTGAGCGTCATGCTGAGCTGTTACACTGATCCAGACACGCTGGCTGCCTGACAGTGAAAAAACTCCTCTGCTGTTTCTCAGCAACAGACTTGGCGGTTTGTTCTGTGTCTCATATCCACAGTAACAAGCGAGTGTTAAATTTAGCCGTGTTTTATTCGATATGAATAAATGGTTTGTGGCTCTCAATGAAGGAGTGATTCAACAAGGTTACTGAGCAAATAAATGTATTCTCAAACTGAGAGCTTTTAGCCCAAATGATGATGTTTTTCTTTGGTTTGGCAGCAAATGATTTTCACCTTCAGGGTATAAAACAAGAAGAGAGTTGCAAACACACAAATACCAGAGGTTCTGCTCTAGACAGACAGAGCAGGTTGCAGGTAGAGAGAAAACAAACAACACAATTAAATGATGTTAAGTTGATTTATCAATAAATGGAACCTAATGCTTTGGATAACAATTAGCTTTATATGATATTGTGTTTAATTCATTTTAAAAGCCGAGCATGATGGACTTAAAGCTATTTTGGATGCTTAAAACTCCCATGTCGAATTTGTTAACTTTTCTTCACAGGAGCAATTCGCCACTAGAAAAAGCCGCTGTCAGTAACAGCTGGTGTTCTCTGTAAGCGATAAAAGTAATAACATTTGAAATTGGCGCCATAGCTGTGGAGAAAGTTGTTCAAACAGCTTGCGGTTTCGCCCATTCTACATTCCTACAACACCCAGCATGCACTGCGCCCCTCCCTCTGAAAGGAAAGACCCAGCGAGAGACGCAGGAGTGAAATACTGCCGTTTTCTAGTCAAGGACATTGATCGCTGCAGGCAACAGCTCAGAGCGGTACTGAATCTGAAAGACGACAGGATTATTCAGGTGGATCGTCTAAAAAATCTTCAGGTCTGCAGTTTACATTTCAAACCTGACCTCCCTGGCCTCCACTAGATGATGTGTTTAAGTAGTCTGGTGGAGGTTTTCCAGGGCCAGTTGGAGAAGCAGATAGCGTCCTCCAAAGGCACAAAGCGAAATTTCATTTGTTTTCTACCATAATGGCACATAACAGCACGATAGGACTGAGGTTGAAAATCGGCAAACTAGCCCTTTAATTAAGAAACAATTTAAAAGAAAAGAAATGCACAAAACTGAACTAGTCTCATGAAATTTAAATGTAAATTAAGTTAATGTGTATATTCTGGCAAACTGTATTTTTCTAAAGCAAGGATGTTTGAGCTTGGGGACAGTATGTGTGACAAAGAAATCCCACCAAGGTCCCCTTACTATATTTTTGAGTTTCAACTGCCGTGCCACAGTCTTCATTGAATTGAACTGGCTCAGCAGTCATTATGTAACCTTATTATGAAACCAGGTCAATAGGACATCTATGACAACAGGTGGTTATTTATTTGTCTGTTCATATGGTTATGATGGTCTTTTTTTTCATGGGACATCCATTGAAAACTTAGGAAAGGTTGATTCTGCATATCCTTACCCTGAAAGCATACATAGATGGGCTGGTATTGTATTCCAAGTCTCAAAATGCCTAGAAGCAAAATTGTGTTACTCTTCAAATTGAGGCATTTTCACTTTGAATGGAGCTCTGCCTTATAATGAAACACGAGAGTTCAATCAACAGAAAAATATGTGGGCGCAATGTTACTCCAGTTGCCACCACAACCCAGCTCACCAGGATGGACATACAGTAACAGCGAGTGATAATTGGATGGTCTGTCTGTAAAGATGTTTTACCAGGTGATCTAATGGGGGGCAACACTTTAACCCACTGTTACCTGGACGAGAGGATATGAATTCCTCACCTGAGAGAATGTGAGGTCATTAGGCATCTCTTCATCTTCATAACTGAAGTCAAACAATCTTTTAAAGCTTTGGCTGGTATTTGATATATGACCCATTACTTTTAAAGATGAATAAAATGTAGGCCAAGAAATAAAAATCAGTAATATTTTTTACAATTATAAGCAGACCGTACATATAAGGTGAACCATTTTACATTTATTCTGCTTGTTCTGTTACACTTTTTATGTCTTTGAGACATTTAAAAATGTAAGGCAATTTTCGTCATAATGCACATTTCAAGCCTTTATATAAAGTACGATTTTTTTAAATGAAAATAAATACAGCAAAAACATCAACAATGTAAAGAGGAGAGAAAAATAGACATAAACTACTGGTTGCACTTCTGCCAGATGTCTTCAAGTACAGTACATACAGTATATCCCATATAGCTATGGATGTCATTCAACAAATTAAAAAGAAGAGAATGCAATAAGTTGACCTATACTTGAAGAGCATCAGTTAATCCTAAAAAATTTAATTGTAGTTTTTTGCTCTTTCATAGGCAAAGTGAAAAAAGTGCCTTAAAACAGTTGTTTGGAAAGGTGATACCTGTTTAAAAAATGTATAGTTACGGAAAGAAGAACATTTAGGAACAAAACTGGTGATTTTAATTTGAAAATGGCTTTCATTTTTAGATGTAAAAAAAGACAAGTATTCCATCCTTTATTTCTTTCTGTTCTATAGCTTGCATTATGTTTGTTTTAGTAGTATTAAGTTTTGTCGCTCTTTTTCTCTTTCCGGAAAAAGAAAGACCGTTGTCATAGCGACACTTCCGTCAACTGAATCCTGTTGCCAGGTTCGTCGTCACTCATTCAAAAGACGGAAGATACCGTTAGAGAGGTTCAGCATAGTTTTAGTCCAGTTTAGTCGTTAACTTGGTGCTAAAATGACCAAACAGCCAGCCACTGTGGAAAATAAAGTTGGAAGGTGTATGTTGCGTAATTGGGCAGAAGAGGTGAGTGAAGTTAGCTTAGTGCAAAACGCTAATGTTAGCTAGCAGCCAAACGTTACAGACTGCTTGGCAAACTGTAAACAAACTATAAAAGTAACTTAAACATTAATGTGGAATGTTTATGATTGAGGCAAATATATTGTAAGTTAGACTTTATCAAATTAACATAGTACATTTTTAAAAAACTGAATGGAAAGTACAGTATTATTATCTAACACCTAATATAACTGGTAAGTGGTGTGATGCTGTGTTCTGTGACCACATAAAGCTACACATTTTAGCAATAACGTTAGTGCATAGAGCCTCAGAAGACATTTGGGCTATTCACTCATAATTACAGTAATAAGTTACACCTGTGTTTAGAAAATCAAAATGCTTTGGGAAGTTATAAATTGTGTTTTATTTCAACTAGTCACTTGATACTTTTCTATAGCTGTAGCCTACATTTTGTAATCAAAAGCTTTTGCATAGAAATTTTGTTTCAGTAGGAAATCATGTTCATCATCATCATGTTCTAATCCAAATCAAATAACAGATACAGAAGAATGTGAGGTTTTTTTTTTAATGACAAAAATAATTGAATATTATATCACCAACAACATGAAACACAAAGAAAATGTTCAACAAAATCAAAGAAATACACAGTAACAAGAGTACTATCAAACATTGTAGGCTTTATTAAGGCTGTATTTATTGGATGGCTTCAGATTGCATTTGTATGTTGTCACGTTAATCCTGCATGTCCCTGTATCCAGAGGGCCGTTGCTGCTCTGGATGCGGATCAGACGAGGATACAGATCCAGAGACAAGGACACAGAGGGATTCTCACATTGGACCAGGACTCTAAAATGGAGACGATCACCACGCTCAAAGCAGCTTTCAGCCCTCCGAAAGGTCCAGGTGTGAGGCAGCGAGGTATGTGAATTTCTCTTTCATTGGCCCGATAAGAAACTATTTCATCTCATACCAATATAAACCATATAACTATAGACAGCACCTGTATTTCAGAAGATTTATTCAGGTGGATGTGTCATAAAGAACATGGGGTTAGAGCTGTTATGTTTTCTATAAATCTTTTTTAGATGATTTGCAATACGTGTTCAGTTCATCTCTTCTTTTGTGTTTCCATGGTTCAGGCATCAGAAGGGAGCTTTTGGAAAAACACATCGCCATGATGATAAGGTAAATCAACGAGGAAACCAGTTTTTTTTTCATGCCGGATAAATTATTGCTGGAAGCGGTTTGTTTATGGAAACGAAGAACACTGCCTGACCATGCCGAGAGGGAAACATGTCGGAGGAAAGTGATGTAATATTTACACGTCTGGGTTTGTTTCACTGTTCAATCACAGCTGTAATACCTTTTAAATCACATTTTATGATGTTATTTTACATGGAGGCCAGTCATCCTAATGGGGTTTATGGAGTCTATCCCCACAGATGTGGTTATTAACGTCCCCGCACCAGTTAACTGCTCATAAACAACACAAAGCATCATGTCTTCGATGAAAACGGCTTATGCTGCAGTAGACGCTGTCTCATCACTCAGTCCTGAGCCATACACTACATTTCCTGGACTTTATAAGCACACACCAACGCTACTTGATTCAGACCAGGTTATGTTCAGCAAAATCTTATAGAGCCTTTCTAGGCTGATTGGTTTTTATCTTCAGCCCAATTCCATTAAAATAGTTAGAAATCACAGGTCAGAAGTAAATCACACATCACAACATTAAAATCTCATGTGCAAGGATTATGCATTTCTTACATCATCAGTCCCAACATACCGTTGTTTCACCCACACAGTTGTTTGCACTGATTAGACCTCGTCTCAGGACTGTGTGGGCATTAACAGACTCGGCTGGTATCTGCCTCAGTCTACTGGAAGTGTTCTTACACAATTATCATCCATCTCTGTGGATAATGGCTTCTCCTGTTTTTTTGCCCTTTTGTTTCAAAGCTGATTAGCTGGTGTCCAATCAATAACAGATTACAATTAAAGGGGAGTTAAAGTCAGATAAAAGAATCCCTGTAAGATGTTTTATCTTTGCTAAAAATCATCTTTTCCTCACGCATCAAATTTCAAAGCAGTTAGTTATTTTGACTAAAACAAAATATAATCCACAACTTGCGATGTACTATTATAAGTATTAAGGTAAGATAATAATAATACATTAGACTTTATGATAGGCTTTTCTTCTTTTTACAGTGAGAAGGTTCACGCTGAACGGAAAACAACGACCCCAGAAACCGACTTCAGCTCCACAACACAAAGGGATTTCAGTGTCGAGGGATTTGTGCCTCTTAGCCCTGAAACAACACAAGTATCGGTAAGTGTTTATATGATCTATGTGTGTATAGTAGTTCATGAACAGTGATGAGAAATAACCTTGAATATGGAGCCCAGTCCATACAGGCTAACAAGACAATAGATGACAGCAACAATTGGGATGGATATACAGTTCAGTACATTCAAAAAGGGGACATTTGAAAATACAAATTTCCATCACAGAACTGTCTTATTATGAGGGGACAGTGTTCTGTGTTAAGCTGGAAAACTTTCTAAAAATCTCACCAAGACAGAAATCGCCTCATTAAAGAGACACATTCACATCTGCAGTATATCAATGCACCCAAAGAAAGCACCTAATGACTCTGGATGGCATTACGGTCAGGGACAGCCATTTTACCGACAGCACAAAATATAATGGAGCCGACCATTATATCAAAAACGTATTCTAAAGGTTGAAAGCCAAGGTCAGGGCACAATTTATGTTATTCATCACAGACCCAAAAGCTTTTCTTGCTGGCTTACCAATGCTCCTCTTCTTCCCTTTGTAGCGCTCATATTTCAACTTAGAACAAAACAGAAATACATAAAAAGTGTTGTACCTTTAAAGGAATAGATTCAAATTGGAATATGTGTGCTCTGCTGCTGACATTGATTCTAAATTAATTATTAAATAGTATTAAAACTGTTTCCAATATGTTGCACCTCTTGCATATTTTGATAGTTCATGTCCTTACTTTTATTTCACGTATAATTTACTCTGTTGGTTTGAAAATATTTGTCAATTTTCATTACAAAAAAGAGAGTGAGGGAGAGATTATTGATACTACAATACTAACAACAGCATCTACTTTAGTGTGAACAACAATGTAGCTGTACACACAATCATGTGAAAGAGGCACAGTCCTTAATTACAAGCCAATCAAAGTAAAAGCTTTCTGCAAGAGAAAACAAAATGAGCTGTCTGTATTATCAGGCTGCTGGTGAGGTAAACTATAATTATCACTAGGCTGTTAGTATGAACTAGAAGCCATCGGATTATTAGAAACAGGTACTGAATAGCTGTACAGATGTAGCTGTAATCTGTACAGATGTAGCTGTACAGATGTAGCTGTAATCTGTACAGATGTAGCTGTACAGATGTAGCTGTAATCTGTACAGATATAGCTGTAATATGTAAAGCTGTAGTCTGTACAGATGTAGCCATAGTCTGTAAAGATGTAGCCGTAGTCTGTACAGATGTAGCCGTAGTCTGTACAGATGTAGCTGTAATCTGTACAGATGTAGCCGTAGTCTGTACAGATGTAGCTATAGTCTGTACAGATGTAGCTGTACATATGTAGCCGTAGTCTGTACAGGTGTAGCCATAGTCTGTAAAGATGTAGCTGTAGTCTGTACAGATGTAGCTGTAGTCTGTACAGATGTAGCTGTAATCTGTACAGATGTAGCTGTACAGATGTAGCTGTAGTCTGTACAGATGTAGCTGTAATCTGTACAGATGTAGCTGTACAGATGTAGCTGTAGTCTGTACAGATGTAGCTGTAATCTGTACAGATGTAGCTGTAATCTGTACAGATATAGCTGTACAGATGTAGCTGTAGTCTGTACAGATGTAGCTGTAATCTGTACAGATGTAGTTGTACAGATGTAGCTGTAGTCTGTACAGATGTAGCTGTAGTCTGTACAGATGTAGCTGTAGTCTGTACAGATATAGCTGTAGTCTGTACAGATATAGCTGTAGTCTGTACAGATGTAGCTGTAATCTGTACAGATGTAGCTGTAGTCTGTACAGATGTAGCTGTACAGATGTAGCTGTAGTCTGTACAGATGTAGCTGTAATCTGTACAGATATAGCTGTAGTCTGTACAGATGTAGCTGTAGTCTGTACAGATGTAGCTGTGTCGTTGTGTCTCTCAGTGATCAGTTCTTTTAGTTACCTTCCTCCAGCTTTTTATCCCTCTCCTCTTATTTCATCCTTTCTTTTTTATGATCAATATATTTTATTGATAAAACATGACACACGAACTGAAGTTCAACAGACTAAACAAACAAGAAGCTCATAAATGAGACTTCTTGTGAATGTTCAGTCAAGCAAAAGCAATGCAGAGCAAAAGTAATAACAGTGACAGCAGTCTGCTCTTCAGGTCCTTTGAGAAATAAAAGACATCATGTCCTTGAACCAGAAATGTGTGTTATTGTAAGACTACTTTCCAAGCAGCCATAAAAGCAGAAAGGAATGTTTCCTGTTGTGTCAGCCTCACACTGATCTGAGAAGGTTCAATTAGAGGACCGAATATGAATTATGATGTTAAAAAATTTTCATTTGATCAAAAAATGTTTAAGTTAACTGAATTTCCATTTTTGCCTTTGTATCAGGTCACTGTCAATCATGTGAATCATTTTTGGGTTTCTATATCTTAAAGGGGACTTATGTTAGCTCTGCAGTCAATTTTCTATTATTCTAATGTGTTGCTGAATCATGTTGGTAAAGTTTTTTTCGTTTTAAAAATTGTTTACATTTTTAATTTCATTATTTTTCAAAGCGTCTCCTTCCTCCTGAAACGAACAAGCCGTTTTGCCATTCAAAGGTTAGACCTTAGCCCTATTGGCTGACAATATTTGACCGTGTAGCCCCTCCCCTAATGTGTGCGATCCCACGTGGGGGAACAGCCGCACTGCACTGTCACTCCAAAGTTGTAGTAAACATGGCTGCTCTAGGATCGGTTATTCAGCCTTATATTTACGAGCCAGAATCACCAGGCGGTATCGGAATGGTAAGCTAAAATCTTGATGACTTGACTACAAGCTAGTGCCAGAAGGAAGCCTGAGGTGAATGACGGTGGTCGATTTCAGTGAAAGCAAGGTTCTATGCAGAAACCTGCAGCTGTTCTGAACGGCCCATTTCAGAGGCGACCTTTTTAAACATGTAATTCTGTGAACAATAAACACCCAAAAATGTGAAACCCATGCAAAATATGAGAATACCCATTCCAAAGATATGGCCCCTTTAAGATATGGAAACTTAATTCATCATATAGAGTATATTATTTTATTCATAAACAATCAATAACAAAAAAAAATAGATTAATCAATGAAGAAAATAATATTTCAGGCTCATTGTGGATTGTCTTTGCTACAAATATAGGAGCAAGAAAATGAAAACCAACCTCGCAGTGCTCATTTGAGTTCTTGTTGTCTCATTTGCAGACTCACGATTATAAAAACGAGCAGGCCGTCACATTCTGGAGTGAAAATCGACAGCGTGTTCAGGTGAGTCAAGTTGTTCCACCTTTTTGAAAATAGGATGTCATGTTGCTGCTAAAACACATTTATTATCTTCAGCTCTGAATGACTTTATTGGGCTAAAAGGAATATTTGTGTTTGTCACAGTAGCTTTCCTCTCTGATGCTGAACACATAGTTCTTTGCTTAGTGTCCTTTTTACCTGCAGTCACTAATGGCGCCACATAATGTCAGAGGAGAACACAACAACAGCAGAGATGCACATTTGTACCTCTGTCAATAGGAGGATGATTATAGAGTTAGTTCAGAGCGCTTACCCACATTATCCCCTCTGTGTCTGTGCAAAGTGACCTTTATTATTACTTCGTGTCAGATTCTTCAGACCCTTCATGTCTCCAGCTCAAACAGCATGTTTATTTGAGTACAGTAAGATTCAGAAAATAATGAATCCTAGTTTAACATTAGTCTTGTGTTTCTTTGTCTCACAGGGTGTGACGGCTGTTCAGTCCCTCAAAGCACCTTTCAGGAAGTCAGCGCAGTTCAGCACACCCATCAGTGAGCGGCTGGATGAACTCGAGCTCCCACTTGATAACTGACACATTACATCACATTACATCACTTAATTAACAGTTTATATTAAAGAGCTACTAAAGTGATTCTCAGTGAGATCTCTGGTGTGGTGATAATGCACATTTTAAACTCAAGGTAATTTAAAGGAACACACACAATCAATCAAGTTAGAACACAATGAACTGTTAAAATAAGATTAAATGAAATATGTTAAATGAAAAGGTTGATTAAAAATAGGATTAATATTTCGTTACAGTTAATCCGTAGCAGATACTCCAATGTGATGTCAGCAAAGCAGAGACAGCAGCACGCTGACAGTTAAACTTTAAACCTGCCAAACAAACTGAAATAAAACACAGTTAGCTGGACTTGCTGAAAAATGTTTGCCCGTGTTTAGTTTCCTTGAAGTAATTATTTACTGTTTCTGTCAGCTCCCTGTGCACCTCTAGTCAGTACTGACCGAAAGCATTACACACACACACACACACACACACACACACACTGTGCAGACGACAGCCAGTAAACAACATCTAAAATAATGAAGCGCTCGCTCTTTCTGCTTATCTCTCTCCATGTTGTGCAGCGAGCTGAGCATCTTGAATTAAATGCTGTCAAAAATGCTGTCAAACTTTGTTTTTATAATTTCCATCTTCTATCTTGAATCCTCCACTGGAAAAGATTCAGAAGACTGCACAGATAAAACTAAAAATCTTGCAAATAAAAAAAAAGAGCTTATATCACCAAGATGCCGATTTGCAAAGGACTCATATTATCACATGACCTCTTTTCGTGGTGATTTATGTTTTGTTAGTCGCAGGGAGATTTACTGTAAGAATGGACTTAGCTGATTCGACAGGATGATGATAACAGAGGACCCCAGCTATTATAACAGATAACATAAGATAAGCTTTATTGATCCCCCACAGGGGACATTTACTCATTACAGCAGTTCACATGACAGGCAAATTAAGTAAAGTACTCAGGTAATAGAAAACACTAAAAACCACAGAAAGTGGGACGGAGCTGCCATAACTGGCTGCCACTCACACGGCGCCGGAACCAGAAAAGATGAAAAAGAAAGAATCAAATTACATGAAGTCCCCAGGTAATACTGCTCACGTGCAAATAGGATATTAGTGTGGTTAATTGGTTGTCCCCTTTAAACTTTTAAAATTTAATTTTTTTTGTACTGCTCTTCCATGTTGCATTGTTTTGTGATTGGCTTACGCTACAGAAGGTTCCAGCAACTGATTCACACATTTCCACAGTTCAGTCAAACGCACATAAAAGAAATTGAGTGCTTTAAAGCAAATCCCTCTTGTGTGATGAAACTCTCACTGAATCTGAGCAGCAATGAGGGTTCTACAGGAGAAATAAACCCACTGGAAACATATACATGAACAATTTACCTCAATTGAATTTACAATACCAAGGAAAGTTGAGCCCATCAGGAAGATGTCGGGGTTATGAAGGTGGACAGTGCAACAGAAGTCTCCAAGTGATTGACTTTCAAACGACTGTGGTCTTCACTGGCTTGGATTAACTATGGTGTCTAGACTGTTCCTCACTTTGTGCAACTTAATAATTAAAGTTGGATTTGTCTCTCAAACTCACAGCAAATCAATATTTTTGTAGCTGGACTTTTGTTTTTTACTGTGATTTGTTCACAGACTCCATTCAGATAATTTCTCTGTTGCCTCTCCCGCCTTCTAATAATTGCAATCGAATGGTGCAGAAAAGGCTGCGCTTTCCTCCTACATAGAGTAAACATGTTGCCATTGTCCTTGAAGAAAAGATCTATCTAGCTATCAGGACTTCTAGCAGAGGCTTCTTTTCGATCCTAACAAAGGCCGGCAGCAGGCTGATGTAAATCACCATACATTGATTGGAGTCACACATTGTATGCTACAGATTTTCATGTGTTGTGGCAATTAGAGGACAATACAGCCGCTGCTGAATCTTTGTAAAGCTGTCAGTCGGGATAAGGAGGCGGTAGCTATGGCGACTAGTAATTTAAGCTTAAATTCATGCAGTTTGTCTTTCCAAACATTTCATTATTTTCATGGGATGACACTGAGACAACAAACTGTCGTTGAAACAAAAGACCTTGGAGCAAATGTGTACTAAAAATGACAAATTAAATGCAATACAGTTTTTTCCGTTTCAGTTGTGTCTCTCTTGTTTATGTCAGTGTTTCATTTTGGTCTGTTTTTGGGAAAACTTCAGCCTTCAAATAAGAGTTTTAGAGTCACGATTTCTTACTGTGTATGTATTTCTCTGATCTGAGCCGTCAGATGACCCAGTGAGCACTGACTTGGTCATTTGAGGGTCAATAGATATTTTCAGATGCACTAAGAGCCTTTCATTCAACCACATGTAAGTCACTAAGTCACTATATTTAAACGTAAGCAGGTCTTGATTGGTCTCAGCTTACCATACATAGAATTTTTACAACATTAGGCAATATTCAAAGTCCTATTTTCCATTATTTTATATCTGTAATAAGTTTGATTTTATGCACAAATATGCATTTATATTTTTTATTTATTGAAATTGTGTTAGGGGATTTTCACTTCTGTATTTGTTTGGATTAGGAAACTTAGGCAACTTGACAAACTTTTAAAAAGACATTTTTATTGTTCAGCAGACAGAAAAAAATGTTGTGGACTGAGAAATACCGTCAGAACAGCAGGAAGTGACCAAAGTTTTGCTAAGGATTTATTGTTCAGAAAAACTGAAGCTTGGCTTTTGCAATCAACAGTAGTAAGGCTGTCAAGCCTTATAAACATTGACTTTAGTACGGTGGCCAACAAGGACAATCGCGTTGAAACGACCCAAACGGTTTCCATCAGAAGAAACAGTCTGGAGGACTTCTGTTGTGTTGACTGGATTTGCAGCATTTTTCTTTTGCATGTGTTTTCTGTGTTTGTGTGTTTTGGACTTTGCATCGTTTCTGTATTTGCAGCGCGTTTGATGTTAAATGGCTTTGTTTCGGCCTTTTGCATTTTTTGCACGTTTCTGTCATTGCGTTTGTTTTGGACTCTTGCATGTGTTTTTGAATTTGCAGCCTGTTTTTTCTAATGGAAACCGTTCGGGCCGTTGCTGCACAATTGCTCTCGTCGGCCACCGTACTTTAGGCATGAAATTAATTTTTTTTCAATTAATCATGAAATGTGATGACTCACTAATATTGCTGTTAAATTAAACTTATAAATTTTGTCGGGATTACAAAAAATGATAAAACTAAATGTACTGAATCTAATTAAGCTCTAATAGACAGAATATATTAGTTTCAGTCACATTAATAAAGTATTTCAAAAATCATGTTTACTTAAAAAAAAAAAAAATCTTCCTGGTTTTCTAAGAATGAAATAATTTAACCGTAACTTCTGGACACTTGTCAACATCTTTGAAATCAGGATATAATTTGTCTAAACAAAGGGACACAAATATTTTCAGGTCAGCTACCTGGTGGTTGGGACCAAAAATCTGTCCAGTGTAGTGGACGCCATGCATGAAAGCTAGATGTCTTTTTTTTTTACCTGCAAGTCGCCACCAATCACCACTACCTATATACTGGTCAGTCCTGGTTCAAGAGGTGAAATTAAGATGTTGAGTTAATTTACTTATGTACATTATTTGTGCAATATGCTTGGTTGCTATGCACTTTAAGGTCTTGGCTGTGTGTAAAGGCAGAAAATAACACAGGACAGGATGACAGACAGCCCAGTGGGTCATGAGGAGTTAGCAGGTCAGCGCTGGGTTCAGCAGAGACCTTCACTCTGCTCGCTGAGCTGCTAACAGGCGCCGGCTGTGTGTGTCGCTGCGAGGAAGTGGGCGGTAATTACAGCCGTGCAGGAGGAGAAGATGTTCTCCTGCAGAGATGAAAAAACCCACAAACACACACACCAACACATGGCCACACACAGCGCCCATGCCCCCGTTCCACGACTGATAATGAGCACCTAATGAGCGGTGATGTCATTACAGCAAACACACAGCTGCCTGCTGCCGACTCGCTTTTCTGCACTTCTTTCCTTATCTGTCCACCACGGCCTGCAGTTAATTAGGCTGCAGTCTCATTTCTCTGTATCTCTGTTGCACATGTGTTATCTTATAAATACATTTATCAGAACAGCCCAGGCAGCATCATGGAATTTGAAGCTACAAAGCGTATACATGTCTGATAAACGTGAACCAGTTGTCACGACTCTCAGAGCTAATATTTAATAGAAGTTAAAAATAGAAAATAAAATCTTCAAGGTGCAGCAGACGTTCTTAAAAGGTGACATCCGGTAGACTGCCCCTCTGATGAACTTGCTTTTACTCTTGTGCATTAACACTTCTGCGAGCACTTCCTGACTTTTAAATTAGCAATCCCAGCAGGACATCCAACATTTCAGGCTGGGACGGCACAAGGTCATTTATTAATTCTTTCTGGGTTGGATTTGGATGAAAACATCTCGGCGTCAGGAGGATTCGGCCTAGATATTCTCACAGAGTTCAAACAAGTTTTGAGCAGCACGTCACAAAGCTTATCCAAACATGTTTGTATCTTCTTTTCTGATCTATCTTAACTTTTAAAGACACAGAGACAATTTAACACGCTTTTGTCTCATCACACAGCCTTTTAACTTGCAAGAACAAAGAATCTATTGATCGACTGAAGACTGTGCAGAACTCAGCTGCCAGGCGTTAACCTGAATCAAGAGACATAATTGCACTGCTGCAGTTTTAGCTTCTTTACCCAGGCTCCCAGTTCATCAAAGAAATGATTTTAAGATTTAACTTTACTTTAAAGGATCTTAATGGTCATTTTCCCTGATATATGTCTGACCTCTTAGTACCATGAGCAATGTTACATACTTTCAGGGCTCCATGCTTCGGAAAAATCTGCCCAAGGAAATCTGGTCGGCCTAGTGTGAGATCCTTTTTTAAAACATACGTCTATCAGAGAGCCTCTCCTCATTTGACTTCAGTTTTTCTGTTGTCGGGTTTAATTTGTTGTCTTTGTGAAGTAATTTGTGTTTGATTTACAAAAGTGCTTAAAAGTAAAGGTTATTTTTAGGATTATTTTTTTGGGCCTTTGCCTTTATTGTATAGGACAGTGGACAGGGTTGGAAATGAGAGAAGAGAGAGTGGGGATGACATGCAGCAAAGGGCCGAGGGTTGGGGTTGAGCCCTGGGCTGCTGCGTCCACATCCCCAAATATTATCATTTCTATTATTATTAAACTATTATTAGTATAAACAGCACAACTGTGAAGTTAAGGTTGAAATAGTTGACCAGATACAGATACCAGTGTTGGTATCGGCCTCCAATACAGCCTAAAATATGGTATTGCACATTGGCGATTGGGCTGCACGGTGGTGAAGTGGTTAGCGATGTCGCTTCATGGCTAGAAGGTTCCTAGGTCAAACCCCGGTTCAGACATAGTGGGCCTTTCTGTGTAGAGTTTGCATGTTCTCCCCGTGCATGCCTGGGTTCCCTCCTGGTTTCCTCCCGGCTTCCTCCCACAGTCTAAAGACATGCTCCTTCGGTTCACTGGTGACTCTAAAATTGTGTAATGGTGTGAATGTGAGCGTGAAAGGTTGTCTGTCTCTGTGTCAGCCCTGTGATTGACTGGATATCAGTCAATCTCACCCAATGACAGCTGGGATAGGCTCCAGCACCCCGGGACCCTGAACATAGTATAGATGAATGTATAGATAATGCATGGATATCTCTTGTGCCAGTCACTGCACAGATCCGATACAATCATTTATTGGGCCCCCCAAAATGGTCATGTCATGATAACACACATGTTAGTCAAAGCTGGCAGAATATCAGCAACTGGAGGTTTACACAGGTAATATGTCAAATAATATGTATATTTTAAATCACATTTTCTGGGTTCTCTGTATCAGACAATTCTCAAGACTGGGTATCAGAATCCTGAGCTGGAAGGAAGTAATGTTGTTGCAGCATCTCCAGTATAAAGAACAGACCCATTAGTGCTTCTTTTTTGCTCCTTCTCATAATACACCCTCTGTGGATCCAAATATCAATAATTAACCACAGTCCAAAAAGCAAAAGCATAAAAATACAGACTGATCTATAAATGGAAAAGAGTGTTTTACTCAGTTTATTGAACAAAATATCTTACAGTATCTTGGATATACATATATACATATTATCTTGTACTGTGTAACACGGCTGATGAACCCCTGCAGTGACATCATAGTAACGCTGTGCCTCCAAACTTCAATGGATGAAATATTACTACATCATTGACTTTCAAACACATTATACAAATCTTAATATAGAAAGCACAAAAAATAAGAATTTATCAGTGAAAAGTACTCACTCTGTGGACAGAAAGCTTCTTCATACAAAAACAACTTTTACAATTTCTTTTTTTTTCTTTCTTCTTTTGCAGTTACAGTATGCAGGTAAGAAAAATACCTGGACTTCCCTTTGTGTTTGTCACATGGTGTCGTTCTGTTTTCCTCTGCACGGAAATCACCAATAAGGACTTATTCTAGAACAAATAAAGAAGTGGCTCGGCCACCGGAGCTCCTGCTGTCGTCTCCGCTGCTGCTGTCGCGCTATCAGCGGACCTCTCAGATTACATACACATCAGTCTTCTCCCCGAGAAGCCAATACGTTCTCATTTTGCCTTTGCCCTGGAAAAACACAGAAATCAATAAGTTCATCAATGGAGATGAAGACGGGGGTGTGGGTGAAATCCTCCATTAGGCTGCCCTTCGTTTAAGGGTGACCCTGATGGTTACCACAGCTCAGCTTGCACCTCCACCTTTCTACTTAATGAGAGTTATGGGTAATGAGAGGGAAATTTCCACATTGCCATATTTATCATTTCAAAGTAAGGATATTAGTTTCCAATTTAGATTGATATCAGATGTCATAATATAAAGAAAATTGTACTGTCTACTCTTAATTCCTACATTTTTTTTTCATCGGCTATTTCCAATAGAAATAAACTTGTTTAAGGGTTTTGTGAGAGTTCTTGTTGCTAAAACATGTCTGAGAAAAGCTGTGGCAACAACCACGGACTGTGTAAAAGAACGTTGCATCTTGGTTTTAAAAGTAAAGCTAATGCGGAAGTGCCTTAGACCTGCATTTTTCCTATTGGCCAGCAGGGGGCAATTTTAGCTATGCAATCAATTTTGTGTTTTTGAATCACGTTGGTAAAGTTTGTTTTGTTTTCTCCTTCCTCCTGAAATGAACAAGCCGTTTTGCCATTCAAAGGTTAGACCTTAGCCACGATTGGCTGACAGTATTTGGAGTGACCGCATAGCCCCTCCCCCATGTGTGCGATCCCACGTGGGGGAGCGGCCGCACTGCACTGTCACTCCAAAGTTGTAGAAGACATGGCTGCTCTAGAATCGGTTATTCAGCCTTATATGTACGAGCTAGAATCACCAGGAGGGATCGGAATGGTAAGCTGAAATCTTGACAACAACTCGACTACAAGCTCATGCAAGAAGGCAGCCTGAGGTGAATGACGATTGGTTGATTTCAGAGAAAGAAAGGTTCTACGTAAAGACCAGCAGCTGTTCTGAACGGCCCATTTCAGAGGCAACCTTTTTAAAAATGTTATTCTGGAAAAACACAGAATTATGCAGTTTTCACTTTTTCACTGTGAAAAATAAACACCCAAAAATGTGAGAACATCCATTTAAAAGATATGGCCCCTTTGAGAGTGAAGCCAATGCGGAAGTGCATTTTTTTCTATTGGCCAGCATGGGGCAACTCCACTGATTGTAAAAAGAAGTCTAATTATATAGAAGTCTATGAGAAAATGACCCTCCTTCCCACTTAATGTACAACCTCAATAAACCTGTTTCTTACACATGTATGGTCTCATTCACGAGGTTCATGTCTTTGTTTGATGCAGGATGATTTTAGTCCCATTTAGAGCAAAACAGAAGATAAGGCAGGGAGCCTAATGTTGAGGCTCTCTTCGGACAGGTCACTACAGCAGCAACCTGTCACCCAGAGCCATATTGTCATATAACATTTTCTGGACAATCAGGTCCTGACAGCATCCTGACGTACGCTTTCACACATGCCCCACACAGCAGGAGACTGTGTGAGAGAGGTTGAAATCTGTTTAATGTCCGGGTCCAATGATTTGTACATTTGCGTTTCCACATGCAGTCGATCTGGGTAATGTCAGAATACTTTCAGGACTGCATGTGCACGTGTGAAAGGGGCTCAGCATGAGCTCACCTCTCATCCAAGTATGGCCACTTCCGGCTCTGAAAAACCAAGATGGCAAAGGCCAAACTCCAGGCTTCAAAACTGTAGTCTTAAACCTATGGGTGACCTCATGGTGGCTACACCTTATTCTTATATACAGTCTATGCCTTTAACACACGTGATTATTTAGCTCTGTTTCCAGAATTTTCTGTCTACAAGTCCGACTGTGAGGTAAGATCTGAGACAGTTTTTCTTTGCAGTGTGAGCGCACTATATTCAGCAGTCCCAAACCCAAGCAGCACAGCCTTTGATCCTTTTCTGGGACTTCAAATTGGTCAATTCTGAAAAAGCAAAGAAAGGGTTCTTACCTTCATTTCTACATCTCCTCGTAACTGGAGATCAAAGTAGCCGAACTCATCCAGCACTTCTTTGGTTGCAGAGGATACATGGATCTTTAAGGCTGCAAAAACACATCAACAGGACAACAGAGAAGAATGTGAGTGACAAAAAACAACTCTACCAATGTTTGAATTATGCCTACACCGCTTTTATCTCAGGTCTCAGGATTTATTGCACATGAGGAAACGTCAGACACCAGCAGCTGAAATGCTAACAATGATGAAAATCTGTATTGTTTAGCCAGATTAATGCACACAGTGCAGAGATGTGAGACGTGATTCCTGCCTGTGAAGCTTCGGGCTGCAGTTTATCGCTGGCTAAGGGCCCTTTGCTGTAAGTGCTATCAATTATTTACCAGAGGAAGAACAATACAGGAAGCGGCTCAGTAGTTAATCAATACATCTGATGATTCGCTCACAAAGGATCCAACCACAGTTTCATAACACTAGTTCCTGTCACGGCCAGTTAAGAACAGAAATGTCAGAGTAAAAGAAGAAGTGTTTGACTCAGCAGGTCAATACGTCTTATATTCAGCTTCGGAATCATATTTTACTACAGAAGGTTCCTTTAAACCACCTCAGAGGATACTCGTATCTTAATCTTAATACAGATGAATCCAGAGTATGTTCTGTTTACAGCACCACAAATACAGCAAAGTAAAAGGTTAAGTCAGTCAACCAAGCCCACGAAAAGCCAAACCACACCCAAAGATGGATTGATCTCTTAACAAATAGTATGTGTATCCAAAGCCTGACAAATCTCTGTCATAGTCACATTGTTCAGTTTTTAAAAAAAAAGTTTATCCAAAATATAGCATTTATGCACCGCCCCTAAGATCTGTAAAAACAAAGGGAAGTTTGCTAAACTTTTTCATTTTAAATCCAAATGTTAAACTGCTATAAACTGTCAACTACTGAAGCAATAGCGATCTGGTTCAAGTTCAGGTTCATTTGTTACTCTGTTTCTGTATTGAACAACACAAGAACTGAAATATAACGCCAAAACAGAATTTAAAATACCATCAGTTACAGGAAGAATATGTTTTATTTCTAGTTGTAAAAACTCTCCAGGCTTTGTGCTTTTTTTCAAGGGAGAAATTAGCAAACAGTTGCACAGCAAACAGTGTTTGTCAGTTTCAAGGTTGTTGTTCCACAACGACAAAAATATCAGGGCCACATTTTAAAAAAAGAAAACAAAGATTACGAGAATAAAGTCGCAATTCTGGGCTATGGTTAGCCTACGTTATTTTTTTTTAAAGATCATTTTTTTGTAGAGAAAAACGTTGCACATGTGTTACATAGAACTGGTGCATAGGAGAGGAAAAAATCTGTCAAAATCGCAAGTAAACTCCCGTTTTGCCTGATGAAGGTTGAGTACTGAAACGCTGCAAGCAAATAAATGTATTTTCTGCAAGTTGGACAGTGTGATGGAGTTTACTTGCAAAAGATAATTATTTTGGCTTTTGCCTTTATTAATGGGACAGCTGAAGAGAGACAGGAAATGTGGGGAGTAGAGAGTGGGCACCAAATGATCAGCAGACTGGGAGTCAAGCCTGCGATCAGTGCGTCAAGGACTGTAGCCTCTGAATATGGGGCGCCTGCTCTACCAACTGAGCTAAACCAGCGCACCAGCCTAAGTTATTTTAAAGGGGAATATCAGAAAAGCCTGAGCTAAAATTACCAAAATCCCGAGTCAATTTCAGATAAAATCTTTTCACAGTCCTTATACTTGTGGTAAAGTGGTGCTGATGTTATTTGTGAAACCTATGTTTAAGTATAACTTCACAAGATTCTCCACGTTCCTCATTTTAGCGCAGACGGCTGCTCTTGTGATATTCCCCTTCATAATAATGTACAGGCTAATAATCCACTAAAATTAAGACTTTATTCTCGTAATATTAAAACTTCCTTTGTCGTAATATAACTACTACTTTTTTCTTGCAGTCTCACGACTTTCTTCTCTTACGACTTTCTTCTTGTTATATAACTTTATTCTTGAAATCTTTCCTTTAAAGTTGAACTTTTGGTTTGTGTTGATTTTGGCGCCCCCTGTGGACAAAACCGTACCTCTTATCTCTTTGCTGATTTTGTCCTGTACATGCTGAAGTGGTGGTTTTTAACAAGAAATCGAATCATGCTGTCTTTAACAGTAATTTGTATCACTCACTTTAAATTTTTGCTCTGGAAAATGTAAACAAAGGCAGCGTGCAGTTAATCGCTTGGTTTGACACCTACCCCCCACCAGTGGTTTCAGGCATTAAAAATAACTATGTAGCTATCAATCTTGTCGCTGATGCTCTGGTTTGCTTTTGTAGGTCATATAGAGTCATCAGAATTAATTTCAGTCTGTTTCATAACCAACAAAAACTCCTCACAGGAGCTTTAATGTGGCTCTAATACTCCATTGATTGTGCATTAATATATTGTTCCACTTTATACAGGGCCTGTTTTCTACCAAATATATTCTGTGCTGGAAAAAAATATAAAAAAGGGAGAACATTACTGGAAAAAATTAAGAACCACTGCCTTAGATGATCTTAGACGATTTGTATAGGAAAAATTGTTCATAAACAAACAAACAAAAACGTCAACAGAAAAAGAAGGAACATCAGGAAAAGCAACAAAGAAGGAAAGAGTATTAAATGAGTGGAAAACTGAAAGAACTGAAACATATGAATGAGCTACAGTCCCTATAACAACCTGACATGTGTCACCAGTACATACATTTCTATGAAGCACTGTGTGGAGGCATCAAGCATAAAAGTGTAAAAACATGAAACCAAAATAAGTGACAGTGACAGTGCGACTCACCCTCTCCATTGGACTCCATCCGAGACGCCGTGTTGACAGTATCTCCAAACAAACAGTATCTGGGCATCTTCAAACCCACCACGCCGGCACAGACTGGACCTGAAAAACACAAACTAAATATAGTCACATTTTACAGTGGAAAAAAACCCAATAATATCTGGCCCACTGGGAGCTGTAGTCATTATCACTCAGCCACCGCAGTGAAAATGTTTTTTAAATAGGACGACAGGGGTGAGTGAATTGAAATTGCGCTGTGAATGCTTTAAATTACTCTGACAACGCTAAGTGCCAGCCTACGCACGCTGGTCCATTTCTGCTGCATGTCAAGTGTCTGGATAAGAATATAAACAGTGCCGCCATGAGCTGATACAGTCTAAATACTCTGTCAGTATCTGTTGGAACTTACAGCAGAGCAGACACTGCAGACAGATCAAGATCAAACATGCTGTGTTTATTTCTAGTCAGTACGTTGGTATCCTGAGGTGGGAAGTTACGCATCACAGCTGCATCATAACTAGTGTACTCCGTGCCAGATTGTAGGAAACCCAGCTAAAACTAATACAGGCGAACTGCCCTGTAATAAACTCTACTTTGAGTACTTACTTTCTACTTGAATTTAATGGATGTTGAATTTAGCTTAAGCTCCCAGGATAGATGAGTGAAAGCCATATGTTTGTGCCTTCTGTGCTGTGTTGAGGAATTTTAAGTACAAATATATGCTAACTAACTGATTAAAGAAAGACAGAGCCCACATAAAAGTGACACAAAATAGTCCTCTTGCTTTTGGAAACATTGGAACAAATGTCAATATTTGTTTTAAGTGGACTTGTGAACTGTAAAGATTACTTTCCTGTGTTGTTGTCCTCGTGTTGTATTTGATTATTTCTTAATACACTAAACTGGAAGTTGACAGGCTGCTATTACGTCTCCCTACAACATCTGCATGCCTGAATGCAAGCAATTTTCTACTTTAAACATTACTTTCTATGTAACTTTACTTTTGACAACGGTGTAAAGGACTTCGGGAAGAACCTGTGGAGTTAACCAGCTGCTTGAACAGGCGTGACAAACTTTAACTTTGGAAGAAAAGTGCACGATACACAAGCCTCTACGTCACGGGATGCCCCTCTATATGAGACCGGACACTCAATATTATAATTATTATTATTACAGTAATTGGGTCCCTCTCTGAGTGACCTGTTGATGCATTTTGTTGTTCATTACCAGGCGATTAATGACATGATTGCGTACATAACGTTCATCTACTAGTCAATAGTCATAGTCAAGTAAGAGCTGCATGTGATCATTAGAGAGCAGCTGCATTAGCACATGAATAGAAAATATGTGCTTCATGAAAATCTAAAAATTCCAATGTAACTAGTCTGTGATGATTAAATTCAGCAGTTCATTGATTGAGCAAACTAGCTAGTAGGATGCCGTTATATTACTCAGCACTTCATCACAAACATGTGGAAGATTTTCTTCATTTCTCTGTTATGTAATCAGGCTGTTGTTGTAACTGATGATATATAAAATCTAAATAATGTAAAGGCGGCATTATTAAGGTCCCTTCACAGTCAGCGGGCAGCAGGCACTGAGTTGTCACTGCAGTAATGGTGGCTCCACAAGATTGGTCGCCGGATTCATCTAAACTGATATGGACCGATGTGTCTGTGTAAAGTTAAAAGTAAAGTTACACTTACAACACTACAGCCTTGTGAGGGGTCCTAAACTTAGGATCAATTTGGCAAAATAAACGAGATATTTTGAATGTTAATAATAATAACAATAATAATAGCTAGAATATTAAGTCTGCATTTAAGCGCACTATTCAAGGGCACATTAGATTTCACATTTAACGCTTGTATTACAATTGATTGTCATATATCAGGAGCACAGACATTCCGATATCTGTGCAAACCTTCAATAACACAGACGAGGAGATAGAGAAATATGCTTCGGTTCGTCCAAGTTCATGTGGAAAGTTGTTGCTCAAACTTTTGGCAAAATGTGTTGCAACAAAAGTTGGATCAGACCAGAAGCTTCTTGGAGGGGAAATGCATTTTTTTGTCCGTTTGTCCACAAGACAGCAAAGTGTTTCTTCTTTGTTATGGAGGCTAAAACTAAACATGTTCTCATGCTTAAAATATTCAAGTCTGGTTTAGACGTCTGAATCAATGCCTGCATCTTATATTATCACATTCATTTAAAACGTCTGATGTTATGCCGTTTACCACTGGAAGCAAATCAGTTGCTGATGGACAGACGGCAATATTAAGAAGGGGCCAGATCATGCAAGGGAGACAATAGACACAGAACAGATACATCAATGAAAAACAGCAGCAGAAATCACAGCTTTGGTGGAGAAAAGTAGCCATTATGAGCGACCCTTACCTGTGTGTATACCTATCCTGAGTCTCAGCTGGTCGTTGGGTCTGTGTCGGATCTTGAACGTTTTGACCTGCTCTAACAACGCCAGCGACATCCCGGCGATCTCTCTGGCGTGGAGTTTTCCGTTCCGCACCGGGAGCCCTGACACCACCATGTAGGCGTCCCCGATCGTCTCCACCTAGAGGACAGATTAAAAGAGATCAAAGCATCAGAAAAAGTAAAACCTGAGTCATGTCATTAGCAGTTTTACTCCAAGGAGGCCCTCAGTAGTTCACAGAAATAACATTATTTGTTTTTGAGTTTGGGTATCCTTCTTGGGCTATAAATCGCATGAATTCTAACTGCTGAGTTGCATATTTTAACATAAAGAAAAAAACTCAAACGTTTGGAAAAATATACAGCAATTCTTGTGTTAAATAAAATCCACCATTATTATTATTTACTCACTGATTGTCCTGACTTACCTTGTACACATCAAAGTTATCGATGATAGCATCGAAGCAGGTGTAGAGATCGTTGAGCAAAGTGACAACCTGTTGAGAAAGACAGAATGAATTCAGGAGTAAGGAGATAAGTATTAAAATGTTAGTAAAATGTATGGATGGCATTTAGACAACAAATCAACCTGCTTTCTATGTCAAGCAGGTAGAACCGATTCTGAGTAGGGCCTTAAACCTGCGCTTTTTATTTTAAGGCTAGCCATTGGTGACTCCAGTGGTTTTATTGTCACATTGGCATATAGGATGCACGCTGATATCTTTGTTTTCTTACATGTCACTCTACACAGAGCAATGCAGGAGCATCAGCATGTCTGAAAATGGCCACAAAGGACAAAACGAACTGTGACGGAAGCAGAGCAGGTAGAAAGAAACAGAGGTCAGCATGATGCCGGACAGGGTGAGACAGCGCACCGAGACTACAATGTGCTGTGTGCTCCGACCCTCTCTGCTCTGATGATGATGTGTGGCAACAACAGCGGTGCTTAAGATGCAGCAACTCTCATCAAAATATGGTCTATTCTAGCTAACTCCGAAGTATCAAGATGGCATCAGTCAGAATTTCAAACCGTCATTGGGCGGCAGGCAAGGGGACAATCACAGGGCTGACACATAGAGACAGACGACCTTTCACTCTCACATTTACACCAAAGGGCAATTTAGAGTCACCAATGAACCTAACAAGCATGTCTGTCGACTGTGGGAGGAAGCCGGAGTACCCGGAGGGAACCCACGCATGCACAGGGAGAACATGCAAACTCAACACACAAAGGCCCCCGACGTATGAACCAAGATTTGAACCTAGCTGTGAGGCGACAGCGCGAACCACTGCACGGTGCAGCCCAATTCCAAACTTAACATTTAAAACTATAAACTCAGAAAAGCTGTCCATAAATCAGTGGGTGACGTCACGGTGGCTGCGTCCATTATTTTTATACAGTCTGAAAAAGATTCTGACATGAGGAGAGGCCAGCGTTTCTGCTGAACCTCTCGGTCTCCCACATTATCTGTCTGTCTGTAGCTGGACGGTTGCCCGCTGAGGCTCACTGACAAACGTTTACAGGATCATAAATCAAACCCGTGGATGGAAAATAACAAACACAATCTGGATTAAATTTAGCAGATTGCAGGGCGTGGTTGGCTGTTTATTCAAAGAATAATATATTATTCAGTCATCTTCTTTAATTTTTTAATTTTTTTATATAATGTCTCTGAACTTTAAATAAAACCCAGCTGGCTCCAGTCAGGACGCTGTAGTCAGAAGTAATGAGAACACTTTCTCTGAATTGTGAGAAGCTTAAGAGCCTTCAAATAAAACTCTTAAAGGCAGAACTGCAGTTGAAACGTGGACTTCAATTCTGCCATGTCCAACAGCTCAAAACACAGCCTACTGTCACTCAGATGATTGACTGGTTTAGATTGGTCTTTGATATAGCTGCAAATCAAGTAAGTTACTCATGTTTTTTGGTGATATAAAAGGTCTTTTTATAGCACAACTGCATTACAATAGGTGTGTATTTTTTATTGAAATTAATTATAAAACACAAACATTTTCATTAAGAATTGCATCAGATTTTTTTGAAGATGAACTATACTTTAAATCGCCAAATTAAATTTAAATTTCTTCCCTGCCTATTCTGTCTCATTGCTAAATTAGCTGGTGTTGTACTGCCACTAACAGTCAATCATGAAATACAATGAAACCATCTGCAGATCTGTGCAGTGCATCACCAGTATGCGTACAGTAGGTTTGGGTGTACTGTGCAGCCGGATATAGCAGGGACCCACTGATTAAATCATCGCTCTGTAGCGCCCCTGGTGGAAAAAACTCCACATTACCTTAAAGGAACAATATGTAATATATTTACTGGAATTGATTTTAAATGGCCATGATATGTCAACAGAATTTAAGGAAACATGCTTATTTGAAATACTGGCTTCTCCGACAACAACGCTGCAGCCTGCTCCTGAAATTTCCCATGCCCATTTCGTCACCCCGGGTTGCCAAATATGAAACTAATAAGCACACAGGACTTGTTGCTTGCCATAGTCAAATCGCACGTCTTGCACTCGAGTAGGTTCAGTGTCCTCAACCTGGCAACCCGCGTGAGCTAGCTTTGTGTTGTACTAGAAGCGTAACTCTGTTTGGGAATAGCTGAGTGCGTGAGAGTGGGTGGTGGAGCAAGTGAGTGAGAGAGACAGGAAGTGAGTGTGTGCGCATGAGTTAGGAGAGTGAACAGGGATCGGAGGGGACCAGCAGAGAGTGTTATCAGTAACTGAAAATAACAGAACATAACTCCCGTGTCTTGCTTCCTGCTCGCTGCTGTGTGTGTAAAGCTAGCAGCAGCTTCGGCCCTGGTGCAGACCGATAAGTCTCCCTTGTGCTTAGCGACCACGGTCAGAATGCTGAAGTGGGAAAGGCTAACATTCAAATCTGGGGAGGAGGGGGCGGCGGGGATTTGGATTGCAGTACCCTTTTTAGACGCTAGTGTCAATGTTAGATATTGTTCCTTTAAATATACAGTAAATAACATTCTGTCACTGAACAAAAAGATGCTTTCCATTTTTTATATTTGTACTTGAAAAGGTGCAAAGCTTTGGTAAAGAAACACTTGCCTGAGCACTGTCTCATGTTTTTGCCATTCTTATACCTTCAGCAGTAAATAGTTCATCACACACAGCTTCATTTTACTGGAAATACTGCATTATACTGTTAAACTAAAACTGCTCTGGATTCAGGTGACATCCTTCACATGTGTGCAAACAGCTCTGTACTCAGGGGAGTGATTCATTTCACTAATGCAACTCAACATTTTTAAAACGGCTCTCATGGTACAAGGAGGACCACTGCAAGCGCTGCCGAGCACATGGTGGAGCATTTGATTGACTGACAGGCTGACAGTGAGACTGCGGGGAAACATGTCCACTCGAGGTGTCTGGGTGGGGGCTGGAGGGTTTTTGGGCCTGTGTTGCCTGACAGGAGCAGCTGCAAACACTACTGACATTTCAAAATGTGCTGTTTCTTTTTGTTGTTGGTTTTGTGGGTTTGAAAAGAAGTGCGTTTAATCATTCAACATTCAACATTTTGATTTACAGCGAAAAGTTCCTCAAAATCGATTGCAATACTAACATTGCAACTTTCAAAGAATGTTATGGTAATTTATGGTAACACCCCACTCGTAATATTTTTGCACACACATCAGATGTAGCTGTTTCATATCAAACTTCCATTTTTCCAGTTCATCACCACATCAAACTCTATAGCAGCCTAAATGAGTCTGACATTTTACCTTTAAGATAACAATAACAATAACTTTATTGATCCCCAAAGGGAAATTCACTTGTCTGGCATCTCATCTACCATTGTTGATCCATTCCTGTTTCATAATACAGACATTCAAATATTTCCAGCTGAAACCTTTATCATGTCAGGTCAGTGTTTCAGCACAGCTCACTTTCGTTTTTAACTACATCTTTTATTCTAATGAAGAATTTTAATCAGCCAGTGAACTGTTAGCGGGGACTCAGCTGGCAGCACCAGAAGCCCCGTCACAGAGCATTTAAGCCACACTGATATTTAATACGGAACAAGGTTATTAAGTGTTGTACCGGTTTAAAACACCCGGTCTGTTTGTTTTGAGGAGGGGACCTCGGGAGACAATTCCAGTTACATTTTGGATTAAACTTTGAATTATGACCTGGATGACTGGCATGGAACAGATTTTTAACGTGAATCTGTTTTTACCGTTTTTTATCACGGTTTGTTTTTTCGGAGAGGAGAAATCCTCTGAGGATAATTTGGTTCCTGAAAAAAAAAAAAACCTTTGGCGCAATGAACACTGAAAGGTCATTTTGAGTCTTGTTTTGTTCAGTTTACAGTCGCTTTGTTGCTCCAGCATTTCTTCGTGTACATTAACCCTATTTTATATGGCTGCCATTTTTATAAAAACAGTATACCCAGTTCGACCACATTGTGTTGTTAAAATCATTAATGCATGTATATAAATGCAGAAAACAGGATTCATATTGTTTCAGTTGGAACTTATTAAGAAGCTTAACGTAATAAAAAAAAACAGATAAAAGTGAAAAGAGCCAGTGTCAGTTCTCAGTAGATTCCACTCCATCTGGTAATGTGAGATTGTCCATCATCACTTTACACCCTCGGCATGGATCTGACATCCTTGCTCATGTATTTGCTCTAGAAACCTCCCTTTGGTATTGATGTGAGATGGAGATACGTGGTGGCATAATGTGACTCAACTCTGCGTCAACACACTCTCCCATCTAACAACTGTACTATTTTGAGTTGCAGCCCGTGTGTGGGAACACACACTGTGGGAACTATGAGACACACCGTAGGTAGAGACCTGATACTGGTGAGCACTTTTATGCATGAATAGAGAAAGAGAATCTGCTGCAACTGTGATCACGACCAGTGAATTTCAGAAGCTTTAAGAGGTACATGTTGAGAAAAGTCAGCAAACCTGCAGAGTCAGAAAAAGCCAGTTGCAAAGTGGAAATCATCGGCAATCGCTGTTTACCTGTAGAGGTGTGCTCTCTGCAGACATGGACGTGAAGCCCACAATGTCGCTGAAGTAGATTGTGACGCTGTCGAATGCTTCAGCTTGCACCGTCTCCCCTCGTTTTAGCTGCTCTGCTACTGAACTGCAAGAAAACAGAGGGTAACATGAGGTCACAATGTTCAAAACCATAAATATGAATCCAGAAAGCCAGGGTCCAGATGTTTGGAAGTTTCTGGTTGGATTTTTGCCATCAGATTGGACCAAACATTGAAAATTGGTTGTTATAAAGAAGAAAGGGTACTGAAATCTGATTAGAATACCTAATCCAGTTGGTTCTGATTGGATCAAACCTTAAGTATGTGTTGGAATCAAATTAAAAACTCTTGTTTGATTTTATTTTTTTCTTGTGGGTCATATAAAGGGTCTAACTGTTATCTGTATTGTTTCATTTATTCTGTCCCTTCAAACAAAAATATGCCAAAAATAAGATGGATTAGCTTTTGATAAACTGGGCCCTGGGTATTTGAATACTTAAAGTGATAATCTCGAAGATTTTCATTTAAAAAAATGTCTGTTAAGTCACTATCTATTGTCGAATGCGGTAACACGATGGTGATTGAGCCTATGGCCCACTGAGGAAAGCCTTTGCATTTGCAGTACTACAGACTGGGTGCGACTTTCGCGGAAAAAATCACAAGCGGCGCCCAGTTAGTGACGCGTTTTCCATCAGCCAGCAGTGGTTGGTCTGACAGAGAGGGTAGGCAGAGCTAAGCGGCTGCACTCCCAGTTTCTGTAAGCATTGCGAGTAATCAGTAATCTACTATGGCTGAACAAACAAAGAAAAGATCGCTGACTACAGATACAACTTCAAAAATAAGTGAAAATCCAAAGAAAAAGAAACAAATTGGACGCTCAGATGAAGGCAAACTGTCTGAAAAGTAAAGCGACCATCAGCCAGGAAAATTAAGAGTTACAACTGGAGCAAACCGTGGACATCACACGCGCAACGCTGTCTGGATATCTGGGAAGTGTGCTCCCGCAATTACTGTTTATCGCCATAGGTGCCGCCAAAGAGAACGAAACGGTGCTCTTTGAGATTATAGCTTTAGGTTACTGAAGAAACTAAAAATTAAGGTCAAACAAACAACTACACACTGTGAGAGTTGAAGAGAGGATGATGGTTATTTTATTAATGTCAGGTTTAAATAAAAGATTTGCTTCTTGCAGCTACAAAACACCTGGCAGGTTCAATTACCACCATCCACACACATCCATTATCTCAATCACATAAAACCAAAGGCAAAAGCAGCGGCAGAAGTTATTAGTTTGATTCACAAGTATGGTGAGAAATGATGAGTGTCCTTTCTCTCAGGCTTTGAAGTAGAAAGATTCTGCAAGAGGATAAACGGGTGAGAAAGACGGGATTTGCGACTGTGGTGATTTCCAAGCAGCTCAACTCCCTATCAGGTCTTCTCTTCTGTTTCCTCTTAATGAGCATTTCGCCTGTCAGCTCTCTCTGTTCCCTTTCATCTACAGTGAGATTGCAGCACAGGGAAATGTGTAACTGTTAATAAAACGAGGTGTTGGGAGTGATTTCAAGCTTTTAATTAATTCAGGGATTTAACACAATTGACAAAGTATCATTGAATCCTACTGCTAACACTCACCCTGCAGTTTTTCTGGGTTCAACTTAATTGGAGTTTTAAGCTTTTTGTAGGAAGGACAAAAGTGTGAATGTGAACTGTAATATTTTTCTTACTGTGGTAAAATTTGATAGAGGAGGTTTTCAGCTTTCCTCTTCTCCTCAAGGTAGGCTTGTGTTCGCTCCTCCACCAGGTTCTCCAGGTTGTTGGCGTACTGCTCCATCCTGGACAGCAGGTTGTTGAGGATACTGGTGCTGCCCTCCCTGTGGGAAACACACACAAACACAGAATAGAATAAGGTAAAGGTCTGTGAACCCAGGAAGTTGCTGATGAGAGCTGCAAAAGGCTGATTAGTCGATTGAAATACTATTAATACCCAACTATTTTATATCTCATTAATCCTTTCAGGGAAACAGAAATTCGCCAATTCTAGCTTCTTGAGTGTGAGGATTCGCTGCTTTTCTGTCATTTATAACAGTGAAGGAGGTGTCTTCTGCTTTTTGATTGTTAATTGGACAAGTGGTAGTTGACGTTGTAGACGTCAGACATTTTATAGACTATTAGGGGTGGGACAAAATATATCGATACAGCAATATATCATCTTCCTGACTCGTGCAATACAATTCTCGATAGGCTGGCACCATATATCCATATTTTAATTTACAAATATAAGATGCTCTAAACAGATTTCCTTGCGATTTTGACTCACCTGTCACTACTTGAAAAGTGCACCTGACATGAATGACAGTAACTTGAACAGAAATGTATTGGCCGAAGAAGAAGTTGACAGCAGGATAAAAGAAGAAGAAGAAGAAAGCAGGATAATGTCAGACACATGTATGAAACACGTACGTTGTTTGATCTCAGTTTCTGTCAAATTCTGTGAAACTGACACCAAATAGCAGTAAATAAATATATTAATCCTGCACTTTACCTTTTTAAGGGCATTTTGTATTCAGATACCGTGATGTATCGTTATTTGATTGTCTTTCAATATATCAATTATCACAGAATCGCTGTGTCGTGATACTATCATTATTGTGGGCCACGTATCGGTTATCACATAGAATCGTGAGTTACCCTGCGATTCCCACCCCTAATAAGAATCATAAGCCTTATTCGCATGGGACTAGAATTACCTGGGGACCTCCAGCAATTTATAATAATTGCAGAGGTTGTCTGTGATCTTAATCCTGTGCGAATCGGCCATGTCTGTAATTTGTAAAATAAAAATTCCAGCGCAAATTACCGACCATATTTTGGCAAACATGATTTGATAATATTAGTCCCATGCAAATCGGCATCGGCATATTTTTTATTTGCAATATTTTTGTTGTCTCCAGGCCTTTTTCCTGCCTCTTTCCCGGTCAAGAATTTTGGAGGCTGCAAGTTTTTGAAGCATTTTGGGTGCAAATTCAGGAAGCTAATCTCGCTATGTAGCATGGGGGCCTATTTGCTGAAAGAGGCGAGCAAACTCAAATCCATCACAAGAGAAATCTCAATAGATGATGATATGCATGGCAACATGCGGTAAGGATTGTTTTTCTATCTTTCAACAGACTGAAGGCTTTAAGCAGATGTTACGTGAAGCCTTGACATTTTCAGTCTGGGTTGGTAATGCCTGTAAATGAAAGTAAAATATAAACTTTGCTTATCCCGTGCGAATGCGCCGCACGAAACACAGGTGTGATGGGACATTTCTAAATCACATTAGGTCCCCAGGTAATACCAGTCCCACGCATATAGACCTATGGATTAATGGTTTAAAAAGTTGGCAGATTAATCAACATAATTGTTAGTTGCGGCCCTATTGCTGATAAAACATCACCTTAAAACACTCAGTAATCAAATACTAATACATATAGGCAATGCACAATGCTGGTACAGTACCTTCAGTTAGCCCATCATTATTTAAAGGTTTGGGGTTATCGAGAGCGTCCTAACTGGGAGAATCACTGGTTGGTTCTGAAACAGAACCGAACAGGACCACAAGGCCCAGCAAAGAGAGGTTTGTTTGGCTGTATATATAAAACTGTGCTGTACTCTGCCTAGAGGATATTTATACCAGGCGCTGCCAGAAAAAGGCTCTGAGAATCATTAAGAATCCCAACCAACCGGATAATGACTATTCTCCCTGCAGCGGTCAGGAAGAAGATATCGGATACACCAGGCCTGGGAGGCTTAGGATGAGCTTCTGCCCTCAGGCCTGAAGGATCCTAAATGAGGTCACTGCCTCAGACTGGCCTGTCCCCTGAAATCCTGCAGATATTTTTTTCAATTCCAGGGTTTTATTTGCATTAAAGTTTTAGGAACAACTTTGCCAAAGCTTCAAAAACAGAAAGATCAAATATTTTGGTCGAGTTACAAAAGCAGAAATAAAAGCCATTCGAAAATGATTCGACAATTCCTGTTTTATTTAATCCCTTTAATGCATAAATTAAAGGGTAAGGTTGGATTCCATTTCACTGCAATTGTATCTTCTATCATTGCAGGTGACTAATACAATGTTATTGATTAAAAATAATAATACTGCAGCAAGTTTACTGCTGATATCTGGTTTAAAAATCCCCCCTTCATTTATTCATTTTCAATCAGACGTTTTTGTAAGGATGTCGCTGTCATAGTTTGGCAAGTACAATGTTATCCTAACTGATGAAGCTACGAAAAGTACTACAAAACTATGAAATCTAATCAAATCTGGCACCCTCATTACCCACAATGCAACTAGGCCGCTAACAGTTCAGTCAGATAGCTGTGTCCCAATTCAGGGGCTGCATCATCTAAAGGATGTACTGTATTTGAAGGCCACAGCAGCGTGTGGAAGGCTGTCTCATTTGAAAGCTCCTTCAGATGCGTCCAACAAATGCGTCCTTCTTTTCCCAGGCCACGAAGGATCCATCATGTGCATCCTTCATGGCCCAACGTATCCTGAGATTCATTGCGCGTCAATTCAGACGAGATGGTGGACTCTCAAGCAGGTGAGTAATACACTTTAAATTTAAAGTTTTTGGTTTTAACTTACCACATCGAATTTCTAGTGATACAAAAGTTAAAATAAACAAAAAGGCACCTTGAAAAAAATTGTTATGATAGCTAGTTAGCCCGCTAGCTACCTGTCGCTAGGCCACAGGAGCGATGTTTGGAAGGCAGGAAGAGCTGGTGACACAAACAGGAAATCCTCCGTAGGCCAGACCGTCTCATTTCAGTTCGGCCCTAGCGTCTAATGACTCATCCTTTGTAGACCGCATCCTTCGAAGGATGCAGCCCCTGAACTGAGGCACAGCTCGAGATTCAGGTGTATTATGCTATTATGTAGCCCTAACCTGCTAACCTCAAGCAGGTATGAGGAGTGGGCTCTGGAGAGTAAACTCACTAAGTCCCTACCATGGATTTCTTTCGTTTTCAAAGTAGTACTTTCCAGATCCAACCAACACTGACTTAAGAGACGTCACTAGAGGCAATGTCGCAGACTTCATACAGCTCCCTCTGCAGCCACAACAGCTGTAGCGTCCACACAATGTCTGTAACTGCACTCATTTGTGTTCTTTGTAAATAAGTCAATCAAATCTGTTGGACCAAGAATCAATATTATCACCACTTTAATTATAGTTTTATTAAAAATGAATGAATAAAAATGTATATGTAAAGAGAAGAACTGTTAATGTCAGAAAAAAAGGACCGACATCTCATCTCAGCACATTTCTCTCAGCTCTAAATAATAACTGCAGTGACCTCAGAGGTGAAATGGCAGAGGACATGATGGAGGTAAAAATCTAATCAGTCAAAGGTCTCACTGAGTCTTCGAGTGCTGTCGCTGCCTCTCCTGCAACATGGGCCCCTTTACCAGAAGAGGCAGGCAAAAACACAAGGGTCTAACACGAAAAACATGTGAAATGAATATTCCTGTTCCACGACATCCAGGAATGAGATGTCACAGCATTATTTCTGTTTGTATACAGTATCTCTCATACAAACACTCAGCAGATGTTGTTACCTTCCAACATGAAGGAAAAACAGACCAAACACTCTGAAGGGTCTCTATTCACGTCTCCGCCGCTGTGATCCCAGCATTTCACTTATATCTTTAAAATTATATAATACAAGTATTGCATAATGTGTGTGTCTCGGGAGGTTTCTACATTCATATGCTTACGCACACACACAAACACACATGCACGCCCACGCATTTACTCCGACAGAGCAAGAAGGTGAGTCATCCACACCACCGTGGCGGCTAAAAGCATCAATTCCTGGCATGCCGCCATGTTTCTTGTGGGTCACGGATCCTACACACACCCACACGTTGTTTAAGTTTAAAGAGCTAAACATCAGAGGGAGACATGAAAGACAGTGATGAGTATCAACGCCGTGAAGGCAATCACACAGGCCATGCACTGTTTACTGCACCGCACAACACAGACAGCAATATTTTACCACCATTCATCCAAACTAATAGTATCAGCCTTGGTGATGAACATGACGCTAAAGAGAGGGAAACAATAAAATCATTTAAGGGATTTAATAGGGATATGATAAAAGTTTGACCATTCCCCTTAAAGTTTGTTGAAATTCAGCCATGTACTAAGCAAAAACAGGTTACTTTAGGTGTCTATACTACCTCCATTGGTCAACTTTTTACTTGAACTTTAAAATCATAAAGGTTCTTTGTGGCTGCGAGCGGTTGCTGCCGCCTCCATTGTTTCCTTTGTCAAAACTATGGCAGCTACGACACCAAGGCCAGTGGAAAGGAGAGGGAGGGAAGTCGGACGTCGGGGTTGACAATGATTGAACTTTTGTGCCGCAGCGGTGAATAAAAGAAACAATAATGGAATCGCATCAGCCTAAAAACTTCAATAACAGCGTAAATCAGCTACATTTGTGATATCAACTGTGCCATATAAGGGAAGAAGGAGAAGAAGAAGATTTGCTTTATTAATCCCAGAGGGGAAATTACATTTTTTTCACTCTGTTTTTACAAAAAAGCTACACACACAAAGGCCCAAATACAGACGTGCACAAACAGGAACTGGAAAGGAACTGGCACCTCTCCAGCTACCAGCCCCAATTCCACGCTTGGTCCACACCAGGGCTTGAACCTGTCAGGAGTTATTCTATTTTAGTTGTGGTTGTGATTTTGTATTTTGGGGTTCAGATATTATTTCCTGTTACATTGTCTCTAGTTGTCATGTATTCTCGTTGTTAAGTTTTGTGTTTAGTGTATTCCATGTTCTTGTCAGGATTTTGTGCAGTTAGTTTTTAATTTGTGTTTTATTGGTTAGATCATTTCCTATGTTACCATGTCACCTTGTCTCTCGAGTTGGTCCACTTCCTGCCTTGTGTGTTTCCCGCTTGTTTGATTATGTGCCCTGCCTTTATTGTTTTGACCTGCCCCTTGATTGTCTCACCTGTGTCTGATTAGCCTCACATCCTAGTTATTTAGTCTTTGAGCTCCCCTGTGTCAGTGCTGGTTCATTGTCTTTGTCTTTGTGAACCCAACGTACGTCTACCCTCACACTACCTGCTGCTAGTTCCCTTGTGGCTCTTCGTGTTACTTGGTGTTATTCTGATTTGTAAGTTTTTGCTCTGCCTTTTGGTTTTCCTTGTTTGTCTTTTTAAACTCTTTACCTTTGTCTGCACCTGAGTCCCTACAGACTGAGCAACCATCTACCCCATTACAAAATCACTAAACATTACCTCTTTAACAACCTGCACAGCTGAGTTCCTGTATGTAGCTGCTGCAAGTATTTTAACTAATAATCATAAGATTTTGGTTGAGCTTTCTAGTAATACTTCAGTTCCAATAATTTCCTAGAAAGGAACTGTTATGTAAGTGTTAATTCAAAGGAAGGCTACAGGAAAGGGTTATGTAAGTCTGTACAAAGGTCAAGGAAAATGGAGACAGTAGACATTTGGTTAACTTAAGGTTAAAAAAATGTCTGAGTTATTGCTGGTACATTGTAGTCAGAGAACTGAAGGTCAACCGAACATGTAAAAATGTGAAATTAGTCTAAAGCCATGCGTGAATGTAATAATATATAATTATTTATGTGTGAGTTATTTTAAGGAAATTTCTCTGGATCTGAGCCACTGCATTAACCTCATCACAACTCGTCAAACTTAAAGTGTTAATCTCAAAGATTTTCACTTAAAAAATGTCTGTTAAGTCATTAACTATCGCCGAATGAGGTAACACAATGGTGATTGAGCCTATGGCCCACTGATGAAAGCCTTTGCATTTGCAGTATCACAGACTGGGTGTCTGTGGCGACTTTCGCAGAAAAAATCCCAAGCGGCACCCAGTTAGTGACGCGTTTTCCATCAGCCAGCAGCGGTTGGTCTGCCAGAGAGGGTAGGCGGAGCTAAGTGGCTGCTTTTCCGCTCTCTGCAAGTGTTGCGAGTAAACAGTAATCTACTATGGCTGAACAAACAAAGAAAATATGGATGACTACAGATACAACTTCAAAAATAAGTGAAAATCCAAAGAAAAAGAAACAAATTTGACGCTCAGATGAAGCAAACAGTCTAAAAAGGAAAGCGACCGTCAGCGAGGAAAATCAAGAGTTACAACCGGAGCCAACCATGGACGTCACACATGCAACACAGTCTGGATATCTGGGAAGTGTGCTCCCGCAATTACCGTTTATCGCCATAGGTGCCGCCAAAGAGAACGAAACTGAGATCTTCCAGATTAGCACTTTAAATAACTGTCGCTGAATTTTGACTTTTTTCCTATACGTTGTTTCCAGCTAAATTTACTTACTGACTTACACTTCTTTAACTCTCGTGAAAACATGTTACAAATGAAACAAAATATAGATCACACACACACACACACACACACACACAGGAAATCTGAGTGGAAAATGTTTGACAGGAAAGTGTCAGGAAACATGGCTGCCGTCAGCCAGTCAGCAGGTGTGTTTATCACTGTGTGTTTTGATGCTCAATCCAGACGCTGATTAAACATTAAAAACATTCACTACTATTTAAAAAACAAATGCAGAGGGCTGTGCAGTCAGTACAGGAAGTATACACTCTCTTCTTGTTTACAAAGGTGCTAAACATGCTTCAGAAAGAGACATTTCAACTAATATTTGGACGGATGTGCCGAACAAAAAAACACAAATTAGACAAATAGAAAAACATCTAATAACAAGTAAAGAGGAAAATTTATGAAATAAATATTTTTTGCTGTCTAACTAGAAATGACAAACATTGAGAGACTTGCACATGCGCAAAGAGATCAGTTCCCAGTGGCCAAAGTCTCAGCTCCTTGTGTGTTAAAGCGAACCAATCGGCGCTGCTAAACATCCCTCTTGTTACTACACCCTTCAAGCTTAAACTCACACACACACACACACACACACACCAAAAATAACAGCCCATCCATCACTTCATGTCCACAACATACATTTACCTAATGAAAATAACAGTGCATTAAGGCACAGGCCACTGTGGTGAACGGCTTGAGACACATGAGGAGGGGCTTTGCATGCGGCTGTCGAGAGCATCCTTGAGTGCCTCCGAGGATGTCAATCATACAGAGCTCTTTACTCCAAGCCAGTACAAATGGAAAGCCATACATCACCGGGCTCATCCTGACTTACAGAGCGAACAGAGGAGAGGTCAGACTGAGCGGAGGACCACACCAAGCACGCCGATCTGTTCAGAGATCCAACTAACCACCTGTTTTAGACTGCTAATCAACCACATCAACACAAGCAATTACTTTAGTGCACGTGTCGTCCACTCATCAAAAGGAGAGATCCTGTCTGTCACATCTGTGGGAAAAGTGTTTTTCTTCAAGGTTCAAGGCTCAGCAGCAACCTTACGTTACAGAACTGCACAAAGAAATGCAGCTGTATGGATTTGGTTTCATAACAATGTAGCACATGATGGTCTGTGGCATCGAAGTGGCCTTGAACTCACCGACAAGGAGGTTTTGAGGCTCAGTATGAAAAAGAAAGAACATAAAGGCAGTGAAATCTTCAGTCTGATGGATTACATCTTCTGAGAACATTTCAGAACATTTTATATTTTAAAGAAATACTGACTCTTTAAAGCGCTAACAAGGAGTAGTGAAAAGAACTGTGAAGTTATCTGAAATTATTACACAACCTAATGGAATACTCGATTCTGATTGGTCCATTACTGCATTCTATGGTCTGTTATGTCTGTATAGCAAACTGCCGCTATGAATGACTGACCACTGCTGTGGACGCAGTTCTGAACAAACCTTATTTCAGGACCACATCCAATAATGATCTAAAGATCAGGGGCCGGTTTCACAAAGGTGTTTTAGTCTGGTCTACAGTGCTCAAAGATTAGTCTAATGCAAGTTAGACCGGGTCACAAAAATAAAGTCTGACTCATTTTAACCCAAAAAAATTAGACACCTTACCCCCAGGCTAACTCAGCTCTCAGACCCATGTTACCATGGTAACAATCAGTGACACCTGCTGACCAGTAGAACCAAATTTTGAACGTCTTTGATGGTCCTTTCAACGGTCAGTTACTGCAATTTTTTCTATATTTTTTGTTGTTGTTGTTACACTCTCCGCTGAATTTTCCAAGTAAAATGCCATTAAAACTGTTGAATTCCTTCACTAGACAAACATTTTCTGCTGGGGCAAACGGACTTGAGCCTTATTTTACCCAGAATTCAATGCACCATAGTTCTACTGAAGATAGTCAAGAACTGCTTTGTGAGGGGATAAATTTAGACGTCTATCTGAAGTCTGACTATTTGTTATATCTAAGCCATAGTCAAAGTCTATCTTTGTGAAACCAGCCCCAGGGCTTATAAATTTAATGTCAGCACTTATAGAAAAATGTTTATGAGCTGTTGACATTGTGCCTAAAAAGAAAACAAGAAAAAGAGGGAGAAACAGGAGAGAAAAAACAAGAGAGGTTTAAAGACACGCTTCGCTGGACAACAGAGACAAAAGTGACAAAATAGACAAAAGTGAGGAAGAAACAAACAGAATACGGACTATAGCAGAGTTTAAATTAAATTAATGGAAAATAAAATGTAAAAGGATCGTAAGTCTTTTTGGACAGGACCGTTTCAGGTACAAAAAAACTTCAATTAGCTGCTAGGGATCATTCATGCAACCCGGTTTATCTTGTCTCACTTCACTATCAATGGAAATATTCAGTTTAAACTTTAACAGCTAATCAGGCTAATTTTAAGAAGGCTCCCACTTTTACCATTGCTATGGACGCAGTTCAAACCACAGACAATTTGTTTAAGCAAAAGAAATAAAATATTTGTTATCTTTTGTCAAACTGTTTACTGATTTATTTGGGAACTGCTGTGTAATACGCAGGACAATGTGCAGCAAGAGGTCTTTATAACAGAAATAATGCCTGATGAGCCTCCACTGGGCTCCCCTTACGAAATGCACACGTTCTCTCTAAACACTGAAAAACAATACAACTGAGAATCATCAGAGACGGACTAGAAGCATCACCTCAAAATCGTTATCTTGACAATCAGTGATCACACGTGGCTAAATATCGATTTATACCTTGGAGCAAAAAGGTTACAGCGTAGCTACCATAATGACGTGTTCCACCTCATACATGTAATTACACGACTGTGCAGCAGTCAAGGACAGATCAGTGCTGTGTTTTTTCTAGTGGACATAGTTGATGTTTAGGACAACATGAGACAAGGTGAAGGATGTGTCTGTGATTATCTCCTTTTCAATAACACACATCAAAGAAAGCCATTTCCACCTCAGACCTCCTCCTGCTCACTGTGATTGCCTCTCTCTTTTAGAGTGAATGAACGAATGTCAACATGATTACTTTGGCTATTGATTGCAGCGTCCCATTCAGCAGCAGGACGGGGGAAACCTCCCCTCCATCGCTCAATATCGCAGAGTGAATTAAAGAATGCACACATAACAACCATAGCCTGATTGTATGTGACACATCTGTGCAGATAAAAATCAGCACTGAACTGCGGATCTGTTACTTTGCCAGAGGCAGCACATGCACAAGTTTAACTCCGTCTTAAGATAAGCCAGATCCCACAAAACACGACCATGTAAGAGGCAGAAAGGCTCCAAGTTGCCGTTCAGAGTAACGAACCGTGACCCGTGTTTTGATCTTCATGTCAAAACTCACAGGACGGGCTGACTGCACCTGGCAGGCAGGACCTGCTTTCACTCAGGCCCTCTGCTTTAACTTGTCAGTCCCGATTTTACCCTTATATATAACATCCAACACATTTTAACTCACATCGGTATCATATGGTATATATTTTTGTATACACCTGATCCAACTTCTTATTGAAGTGAAATTTTCCAGACGTGTATTACAGAGAATTTTATGCACATTTCTTCACAGTTTGCCATCATATATGATGTTTTAGGAAACCTTTAGGCTTAAAGTAGCAATGTGGATAATCTCAGCTTTGGCAGCACCTGTAGTGGTAAGAAGCCATCGCAGGTGTGTGTTTTATGGAGTCAAACAATAGTCAAAAAGATTTTGAGCTCACAAGTGTTCGCAAATAATTTCACAGCCCGCAGTTGTATATCATGTTTTGTGTGCATGTGAAATAATTTGCACGCAGGTTCCTAAATTTGTGAATGCGTTAAAAAAAAAGTTGTGAATTTGTATAAAAGTTTTGCAGTAGTCGAAATATGTAGTCCTCACAGATTTGTAAACGTGTAAAAAGTTTTTGTAGGTGTAGAAACGATTTGTGTATGTTTACTTTAAAGTCAGAGTTACAGACACACAAATTTCCTATCTGCATGTGTGACCCTGAAGTTACAAACCACGAGCTACAAACGTTTCTTTACGCCTCAGCTAATCTCTATTTACAGATTCTTCACAGAAACGTAGAATCTGTAGGCAGGGACGTGGATTTTAGGGATGTCAAGTGTTCTGGTTTCCGTTTATAGTACACTTGTAGTCCGAGTAATATTGACCAGTCACGTATCAGCAGGTTGCGGTGTATGCAGGAAAAAGAGTCCAAGTTGTTCAGTTGCTCAGCATTCAGATTTCCCAACACCCTCGAATGCATCACAAATGATTGATCCGACCTCCGTTCAACAAACGAGCGTTTTAAATGTAGTTTTCTCCTCCTCTTGAGGACAGACCTGACAAAGCTTCATTTTTACTTTTTACTAATCTGCATCATGATGTTGTTATTTCGGCAAAGGTAAGACCCGTTAATTAAAGTAAATCACAAGAAAAAGCTTCTTTTTTTTTTCTGTGAACAATGCAGCACGCGGAAAAGGAAGTCTTGACTGGCAGTCTTTATCGCTAACCGCTGGCTACACGCCCCGCATGTTCACAGTTGTCCCAAGAGGCTATATTGTCGTGAGACTATAGCTGATTGGATCCGAGTTTGTGACTCAGCAAACTAGCCAATCAGGTCGCCTCAACGTTGACCACTGACCATCCAATCAGAGGAAGCTAAACTGTTCAATCAAGGCGCAACTGATTCTGGCATGCGCGTTCTACAGATCCAGTCAACACAACGGAAATGCTCCAGGCCTGTGAGGGTGCTCGGTGTAACAGCTAAGAGCAAGAGCTATAAGTTAGCTGTGCAAAACCCAGAACATAAAACACCAACAAATACTGCAAATGCCATTTATCATTATATTAACTAATTCACAAGAGACTAATATTTCACAGAAAATCTCCAAGTTACAAAGTTAAAGGCCCTGAAAAGGTATTTTAACTATTAGCTAGTTACTACAAGAGATGGGGTAATGCTTCAAAACAACAAATGTAAGGTTGATTAGAACAGTTGTGATTTTTTGCATGATGAGATTAATGTTAATATTTCATGTTTTTCTCTATGCTCATCTCATTGATTTGAAGTGGCCATTACAGCACCTTTGAATCACAAATCACTGTTTGGAAAGATCTATAAGAAGAACTGGATACAGTGTTGGAGGCAAGCTGCCCAGTGGCACATGAGCCAAAAAAAGTCTGAATTAAATTACCCAGATCTCCCAGGTAGAATCTGCATCTAAAGCATAGAGAGCAAGTGCATAAACATTTCCTTTATCCCACTGCTTTGATTTACTATGCCAATAAAAATAAGCTTTGGTTCGAACTGGGAAGTACATCAACCTAAAAAAAAGACACATGCTATCTATTTTTAGGCTGCATAATCACACTAAAGTGGAAATGACAGCGTTGACTAGACATGAGACAAAGAGTGTTAAAGCGGCAGAGCTGCTTTTAGCAGGTCAAAAACGTGTGAATGTGTGGATACTGTCGTCCTGTAACTCTTTCACACGGTGGGAAAGAAGTCTTTTGGGGCCAGTGTGCTTCACATGATAGACTCCAATCTTCTAATAACATGGTTTGGCCATTATGTGGAACTTTTTCTCTTATCTGTTTTTATTTATTTTTTAGCTCCTTTTTTTTGTGCCTTTATTAATAGGACAGCTTAAGATAGACAGGAAATGTAGGGAGGAGAGAGTGGGGGAAGACATGCACCAAAGGACCAAGGACGGAGTCGACCCAGCGGCCGGTGCAGTATATGGGGCATCTGCTCAAACTTCTAAGCTCAACCAGGGCCCACTGATATTTTTATTACTAAAGTGCTAATCTTGAAGATCTCAGTTTCGTTCTCTTTCGCGGCACCTATGGTGATAAACAGTAATTGCGAGAGCAAACTTCCCAGATATCCTGACAGTGTTGCATGTGTGACGTCCACGGTTGGCTCCAGCTCTTGATTTTCCTCGCTGACGGTCGCTTTCCTTTTTAGACTGTTTGCTTCATCTGAGCGTCCAATTTGTTTCTTTTTCTTTGGATTTTCACTTATTTTTGAAGTTGTATCTGTAGTCATCGATCTTTTCTTTGTTTGTTCAGCCATAGTAGATTACTGTTTACTCGCAACACTTGCAGATAGCGGAAAATCAGCTGCTTAGCTCCGCCTACCCTCTCTGGCAGACCAACCACTGCTGGCTGATGGAAAATGCGTCACTAACTGGGCGCCGCTCGTGATTTTTTCCACAAAACGCCACAGACACCCAGTCTGTAATACTGCAGATACAAAGGCTTTCATCAGTGGGCCACAGGCTCAATCACCATTGTGTTACCACATTCGGCGATAGATACAGACATTTATTTACATGAAAATCTTCGAGATTATGAGATTATTACTTTAAGCTATGTATATAAGAGATGTGGATAAAATGGGCTTAAAGTACAAGCTGTGGCTTTGAATAACTAAGTTGCACAACAAGTATTTGTTATGATACATCCCTGAGGATTTGTCCTACAGCCGCACATTTAATCAACGGAGAAAATAATTACTGATTTTAAATTTGGGACTGATTTACACATTACTAAAAATACTTATTTTTCTCAAGTAGAATTCTGAGGAAAGGACTTTGCTAAAAATGTCTTCCTGGTTTTCCAGCGCTCCATTTTTATCCACTTCTTTATTATGTTTATAATAAGTTTTTACAGTGAATAATAAGAGCAATAAAGTGTATACAAATATTTTCGTTTTCCCAAACAGCCATAAATAGTGTACTTCCATGTGTGTGTGTGTGTGTGTGTGTGTGTGTGTGTGTGTGTGTGTGTGTGTGTGTGTGTGTGCTCTAGTGTCACACTGAATCAGCAGGGATGCTTTATTCAGTAACTCTCTCTGACAGAGCTGCCACACACGAGGGAAAACTTCCCTTCCTGCTTCGACATAAAACTCAGACACAAAATATGCATATGAATGATTCATGGGATCATTGAAAACAATACCAGAAACATGGACTCACACACTCCTCCTTCTTACACAAACACACACACACACACACACACACACACACACACACCCAACGATGGAAAGGCAGCAAAGAGCACTTCCTGTCCAGAGCTGCCTGTCAGGAATTACAAACAGCCCTTTATCTGAAATTGTCCCGATGATTTCCACAACATGAATCTTTTTCCTGTTTGTCCTCTTCAATCTCTTAAATGTATAAACCTCACACGGCACTCAGAGGGACGTCGGGCGCTCAACACAGTGTTCACATGTTTAGCTTGAGAAGGCGGACACTGATATTCTGGGAAAGAAAAGGCTGTGTCGACTTTAATTTGTCAAATTACCTCTGCTTTGAAAAGAGAATGAAAGTTTAGGAAATGTTAAATTAAACAAGAACGCTTCCAACTCCTAGTGTTTTGGTATAATTCATTCCTGTTATTAAAAAGGTCCCTTTACCAGAATTACGAAGTAATATTTTCTCATGTACTGGTGACGTAAGATTATTAAGGCAAAGCAGAAGGCACATTGTATTTTGTTTGCAGAAAAGAGGTTAAATGTTGATAATAAAGTTGAACTTTCATTATCAGGTATAACAAAAAAAATAATCAAAGGAGGAAGATTTTTTTATTTCAAGAAGTATAAATGTCGACAACAAAGTCTAAATGACAAGAATATATTTGAAATGTTGAGAATTCAATCAAAATGTTTTATAATAAAGTTTCTGTATTCGGCCAGGTATAAGTTCATAGGAAGATTTTTTTTAAATTTTGCACTACAATAATAAAGTAAAAATGCAGCGATAATAAAGTTATAGTTAATAAATAAAGAGACCCCTCCCAGCAGCAGTGTGTGTGCTGCATTGGTGTCGCAGGGATGATTGAGAAGGAAGTTGCATTTGAAGGGACCGCCTTGTTGTGAGAGGCGGCTGTGATTGGTTTGTTAGTAATGATGATGCAATCAGCAGGCTGTCAGCTGAATACAGCTGGTGTGTATGACTTCTGTGTGCTGCATGAACTAACACAAACCTTCATACATATGTTGTAAGTAAAGTTGAAATGTCCAGAATTTGGAAGAATGTTTTTCTGAAAGTTTTTCTTTGCATTTAAAGCAAAAAGTCAAACTGCTGGGACTACAGTTGTATGCCAAGAAGAATGTGGAAATGAATACAGTTCCAAAAATCTTCCCACTCTGAAGTTTTCTCATGCCTTGTTTTTGTGCTCCCTGCAGGTCGCTTTAGCTTTATTAATCAAGCAGGCCCTTAAGACTGGGGTGAAAAGGGGGAGTGAGGTACACACTACTCTTTTTTGATTGTTTTTAAGATTATCTTGCCAGATGTTCCTGGTAAATATTAAACATATTCAATATTTACGATCCGTTATCCTGTTGTGTGTGGGGAACCCCGAGGACAGCCGAGCACGCAGTCTGTGGATTGTCATGTGGAACGAAACGAGAGCCAATGGGGAAGCAAGCTGACTGAAGAAAGAAGCACAACAACCACAGACATGGCAACAAAAGCAAACGGGGAGCATAAAGTAACATGTACAACCCACTACTTCATCCACAGTTTGTTCTTCTGTCTTCCTGAATTTTCAGTAAAAAGTCCAAAAACTATCCTTCCTGCCTGTCGTCTGCCATGTTTGTTTCCTCTAAAGTCTCGTTTGACCGCCAGAGGTTTGCAAGATTTCCAGTTTTGAGAGTTGGACTCTGGTTGTTGGTGAATGAATCTGTTAGTATGTGGTGTGCTGATTTGGCGTAATCATTGCTCTACACACACTATAAGAGAGAAATCTTTTAGTGTGGGCCAGGCTTAATGTGAGAAGGACCCACAAAGACACAAGAATGAATAGCAGCCCGTCTCGGGCCAATAGAGAAGGATTTTTCACAAGGCCCAGAATATTCTGCAAAGAGTCTGTCTTTAAAAGGTAGTTTTATAAACAGACATTGCTTAACCAGGTAATAAAAAAGAAGTGAAGTTTGGTACTGACTTGTTGAGTTTGGCCATGTAGATCTTGATGTGGCCGAAGTCGGGCCTCTCTGCGGGGTCCTCGGCCCAGCAGCCCTCCATCAGGATGGTCAGCTCCTCCGAGTGACATCTGTTGTCTGTGGTCGGCCGAAAGTACGGCTTCTGACCGTTCCTCACCTTCTGTACGATCTCTGCAGCGGAGAGGACAGAGATGGAGGTCTGTGTGTGAGTGTCTGAGGCATCTTCACACTCACATTTCATTCTGTTATGTTTGACATGATGAACCTTGTAACTGCATCTGTGTACATGAGTGTGGCGAGGTGGATGAAATGACTGGAGCACCAAACAAAAGAGCAAACCTGCAGTTAACAAATCTTGACCCTTGAACCTTTGAACCACCAGAGATTTTATTTCAACTCAGTGCCCATTATTTTTTTCAAGACAGCGATTAACGATCAAAACCCTGCAAGAGGCACTAAAGTTGCTGCTGCAGATCAGCCTGACTAACAACAACACCATCTTTATTACTTAAAGACATATCTCCCTGTGTCTCAGCCCCAAACCAAACTACAACAGGATTTAACTCAACAGGCGGGAGCTTTTCTCATAATTCTGTGATAATTAACTCGTTCATTCGGAAAAACAGAGCAGTGAATGCAATACACTTATGTAGCAGAGAGAAAGGAAGTATGGAGAGATGAGAGTGGGGGATGACATGCAGCAAAGGGCCAAGGTCAGAGTCAAGCCTGTGGCCGCTGCTTCAGGGCCTGCAGCCTCAGGGCCTGCAGCCTCAGTATATGGAGCGCCCAAACTCAGTGCCCAGAGGCAGAATTGCTGATGTCCAATGAAATCCATGTACCTCCAAAAAGGAAATTTAGATTTTACTCAAATATGCATTCATGCTTTCATGTATTTTGCCAAGCAGCACATTTTCTTCTCATGTCACACTCAACATAAATTAACATTTACATATTTACTGCAGCTAAGGGTCATTTAATTAGCTTGTATTGAACTAAAAACGCCTTACTAGACATCATAGACTGTATAAAAAGATGGACGACATGACAGCAATCTAAAAGTGAAGCCAAACCCTCTCTATCGCCCCCTGCTGACTGGCTGCAGTATAGGTCATAAAGCCCGCCTCCTCCATGTTAACAGACGGGACATGAGTCAAACTATTAGATCAAAATACACGTCAAATACATTTGTCTCAAACATGGTTTCTGTCATTATAGTTAGTTATTATCACGCTGATTTACGTCCAGGTGTTCATTTTTCTGACAAGTTTAGTTTTTTGATTCTGTAAAAAGGATGATTGACAGCTCTGTTGACCAATGCGGCTCCTGCAGCCAATCTGTTCTGGATTAGCAGAGTGGAGGACGATAGGCGAGAGGAAATGTAACTAAAACAATCACTACAGTCATTGAAGTTTCCATACCGTTAACCTCAGACCAACACAAAGAAGCTGTTCTGCTGTTAAACACGCCACCATGCAGGATCTTTGCCCTTTTTTGGTAAGTTAAGTGTGTGTGTTTTTGTTAGTGGAAGTGGCTACGGTGGCGCCATCCGCCGATCTCTACTGCGCAGACTCTGGCTCCTTATAACGTCACCATCGCAAGATGGCAGTGCCTATCACGGGGCTATTTTGGCATCACTTTTGTACAGTGGGAGCAGATGGAGACGCGTCATCCATCTATATATATAGTCATTGCTAGTCATAAGCTTTGCATACAAAGAAATCCTCGTGTTAATAATATCTCTTTAGGAAATTCAGTACGGCTCAGAAAGTACAGGAGACTCTGCACTCTGTGACTTCTGAACAGACTGAACTCTCAGACCTAGATTTGCAGGAATATTGATCGTCCTGTATTCCTGCTGAATGAGCCTAAACATATTCAGCTTTGCAGATCAATTCTTGCAGCTTCTTTCTTGTCTCCGCTCCATAAATCACGTCAATTTTTAAGCTCTGTAAAGCACATTCCTTCCGAAATGATACCTCCACATCCTCTCTGTTATTATAATCATCATTAAAAGACCAATTAAAGTAATTAAGAGATGCTGCTGTTAAACTCTGATTAAGCGCCGTATTTAACACAATCTGACACTGGGGAACAGGTGCCAGCTGTCACTGCTCTCAGCCTGTTAATGGTTGAGTATCAGGCACTCGTACAATCAGCATCGAGCGTGACTGTGAATAAAAGGCTAATGAAAGTAATCACATGGAGGAGGCACCCAGGGAGGCTTTCACACATCCACTTTATGTCTTCTAGTTGAACTCCTGATCTGGAAATTGCTTTAGAAGCTCAAGTTTTTCCTGCTGCCACTGACCAGAAGCAGCGGTGCGGGTAAAAGTCTATGCCAGCGAAGAAGCTGGTCAAACCGCAACATGTGTGCAGGAAGCTGAAGAGCCAAAGTTTCAGCAGTGATTAGACTCAGTAAACGGCTGAAGAAGATAATAACAATGTGTTGGAGTTTTGCAGGGAGAGAGAGCTACTGAGAGAAAAGATCTGTCGGGAAGGCTGAAGTCCAAAGACCTTTAAAAGAATTATGTCATGTTGGCTCTAACACATCAACAGCTACTGTCGATCAGCAGGTACCAATCCAGCACACGATTATACCCTCCGTTCTTTTCTTCTTTTAACACATTATAGTTAAAGTCACAATCTCAAAAGATCCAGTAGTTCTCTGTTGGGGCACCAGTGGCGATATGCAGTAATTGCAGACGTGTTTTAAAACTGACACTAATGCTGGTCCACACAGCTCGCCTGAGAAGCTCGTGGGAGATGGATAACGTCTTGCTTTTCATTTAGTGGCTAATTTTAACAGGTTAGACGAGCCACACAGCCCACGTGAGCTGCTGGTTCTTAGCAAAAGTACTATAGAAATGACTTGTGCATGGTCGTATTAACACAGTACCAGCACTACTTAACCATAGTTTCAACATCAGTATCTGTAGAATATCTCACAGGTAGGAAAAAACTTTGCCCAAGTGACGAGTTTTCTATCACCCAGCAGTGGTTGGTCTGCCAGAGAGAGTAGGCGGAGCTAAGCGGCTGCTTTTCCGGTATCTGCATCTGCATTATCACCATAGGTGCCGCCAAAGAGAACGAAACTGAGATCTTTGAGATTATAACTTTAATAATAAAAAAATCAGGGGGCACTGGTTGAGCTAAGTTGCTAGAGCAGATGCCCCATATACTGCACCGGCCGCTGGCTCGACCCCGACCTTGGTCCTTTTGATGCATGTCTTTCCCCACTCTCTCCCCCACTCTCTCCTCCCTCCTTTTCTTGTCTGTCTACAAAGGAAAGCGACTGTGAGCGAGGGAAATAAAGCGTTACAACCGGAGCCAACCGTAGACGTCACACGTGCAACACTGTCTGGATATCTGTGCTCCCTCTATTACTGTTTATCTCCACAGGTGTCGCCAAAGAACAAAACTGAGGTCCTCGAGATTACAACTTTAACTGAACTAAGCATTTCTTCACTTGTGTTTTTAAGTTTGATTGTCAGTCTTCATCTTCAGCAGAGACTGAAGAAACCATTACACCACTTCTGCCCTCTCTCTCTCTGGTGGAGAAAGCACTGACTGAAGAGGTTTGTGATGTTTCCAGGAATGTTGATGTTACACCCAGTGTGTTTGAGATTCTGCAAATGCAAGGGCCTTTAGCAGTTGGCAAAATCACTGCTGTTTTAACTCATTGTACAAAACGTAGAGACTTAAAAGCCATTCGTTTTTTAAGGAAATCTGCCAGATTCTTAATTGAACATATGGATCCTTTCAATCCTATATAAAATAAATACATTTTAAAAACTGATTGCATGTAAGGTGTAGATGGTGGAAAACATCCAGTCATATTTCTGTGAAAAATATTTTCCAAAGTTCGTCTGAAACGACTGTGAGGCCTGAACAGTCTGAGTCAGACGAATCGAGTGGATATCTTTCAAGGTTAAAGTCTCTTTAGTACCAAATATCCTTGTGTAACCTCGGACAGTGTTTTCACTGCTGAGCTGCAGAGGAGGGATCCGGACAAAGAGAGGAAATTTTGTATTAAACACACTGTAACTGTGGAAGACACCCGTTTGATTGGTCTGACTCAGACTTCTGAGGCTTTAGTTGACCTTTGGAATTAATTGACATAATCCATAGAAATAGGATTGTGGATTTAGTTCCCCATCACTCCCATTAAAACAACCCTAGAGAGGAGATCTTTTTTCAGCCACGGAGGGAAGAATAATTAATGGGACCAGTGTACATCAGGGCATGAGAGGATGTTTTAATTTGAACAGTGGGTGCCTATTCTTTGATGTTTTGTTGAGCAAAAAATTCCTACTTGCCTCTCAAGCCATTTACAGAATCCTGATGAATTACACCAATGATAGATTGGTAGCACATGATTTACGTCAGTGTCAATGCAGGAAACAGTGTTTCCCTTGAGTAGCGCGCGTGCGTTCTGTCTCAGACCTGAAACATTATTTATGGTGACAGGGTTGTTTTTGTATAACCAAGAGTATCAGCTTTGGTTCCCTTTTTACGCTCTTTGATTTATTTTATCTTTAAAGACTTACATCCCAATCTACCTTAAAAGGGAATTCTCTTATCTTTAAACTGGGCCCTTTTTTTAAAAAACACATTTTGGGCTCTAAATGAATAAAGGGCACAATAAGTTTTGGACTCGCTCGAGTAGATCAGGCTGTAATGGATGCAACTTTATCTTTTAGGGAAAATACGATCGATTAAAGTAAGTCAACTAGGAGGACTCTTGTTTTTCCCACTGATTGACTTCTTTGTTATTAAAGCTGTCTGACAACATTACGAAAAAGATCTTAGCAGATAAAGACCTTTTTTTCTAAGAGTAAGATGCTTTTTTAACACCAAAAACTGCCTTGAAGGCCACCAGACTCCATTTAAAAAAGCAGTAATTTTACCCCTCAGAACATGAGAGTCGCTGGTCTACCGCTGCTTCAGTTCAATCTTTTTGTGTGTTGCACAAATATTGAGTTTGATCCAAACTTACCATTAAAGTTTTGGTCTATGAGGTCTGCTTTGAAAATGTAAAATGTTTCTGGTTAAAAATTAGGATCTCATCTTAAAGGTGTTGTATCTCCTGAGCACTTTTATATCTTAATTTAAAGTGATAATCCCAAAGATTTTCATGTAAATAAATGTCTGTTAAGTCACAATCTATTGCCGAATGAGCACAATGGTGATTGAGCCTATGGCCCACTGATGAAAGCCTTTGCATTTGCAGTATTATGGACTGCGTGTCTGATGTGGCGCCAAGTTAGTGACGCGTTTTCCATCAGCCAGCAGTGGTTGGTCTGCCAGAGAGGGTAGGCGGAGCTAAGCGGCTGCTTTTCCGGTCTCTGCAAGTGTCGCAAGTAAACAGTAATCTACTATGGCTGAACAAACAAAGAAAAGATGGATGACTACAGATACAACTTCAAAAATAAGTGAAAATCCAAAGAAAAAGAAACAAACTCGACGCTCAGATGAAGCAAACAGTCTAAAAAGGAAGGTGACCGTCAGCCAGGACAATCAAGAGTTACAACCGGAGCCAACTGTGGACGTCACCCATGCAACACTGTCGGGATATCTGGGAAGTGTGCTCCCGCAATTACTGTTTATCACCATAGGTGCCGCCAAAGAGAACAAAACTGAGATTACAACTTTAAGATGAGTAAATAAAATATATCCGGCTTGCAAAATCATTCATTAATAGAAATTTTAAAAATGTCTTCAGCACTTCTAAACCACAAACATTACTTCACTGGCAAGTTGACTTTTTACATTTTACATGTCTATCAATTATGTTTATTTATTTAACCGTTATTCTCAAGTGTCCCTTTTTGTGTTTTGTTTGGGTTGTTTTCAAGTCAGTCCTGTTGTCATGTCCGAGACATGAGATGTGTCTGTTTTTGAGCCTCCACCTGCCTTTGACATCTGGCCAACATGTGTTCTTTGTTTGTGTATAAAGCTGCAGGGACAAGTTAGAGTAGTTTGACCTTACAAACTTTGAAATGTTGGTGAAAGCCGTTTGGATGAACTTCCTATAATGTTAACTTCCGTCTTTCCTGGAAGGAGTCTTCAGAAATGTTTCTCAGAATAGTTTCTTCATGATGTAACATAGATATGGTTTGTTTGTGGATTTGTGGCATGATGTTTTGAACTGATTCATCCATTATATTTACTTTTCTTTAGTGTGCGTGTCTTACTAGTAGTTAGCTGCATGCTTGCTGACCTTTCGGAGGCCTATAAAAGACAGTTGTGTTTACCTTTGGGGCTGAGGTCCATGCCCTCCACATAGAAAGGTCCATTCCTCAGGGCTATTTCCTGCAGTATGATGCCAAAACTGTACACATCACCCTTCTGAGTCCCTTGAGGAGGATGCCGGTCGTATATGAGCAGCTCAGGAGCTGTCCAGAGCTTCTCTGAAAAGACGAGGAGGCAGAAACACTCTGAATATGTCTGAAACACAACAGGATGTTTTTGTGAATGAAAGGGTGCAGACTTACTTGCATAGAGTGCGTGCGAGTCGTCATTTTCGCAGGACGTGCGGAAGCTGGCCAAACCATAATCCGTGATTTTCAAAACAAATCGGCTGTCCACCACGCAATTAGATGACTTCAGATTTCCATGGCAGTTGATGTAGCTGTTGTGGAGATAGTTCATTCCCTGGTGGAGAGGAGCATTAAATCAAGCATTAAGGGGTGTTTTTTTTCCTTACATGGCAAATCAAACATGAAAACACACAAATCCAGACATATGGAAATAATCCGCTTTGACAAGTTGATGTATGCTGAAGGTTTTGAAAAGAAACCGAATTTCAAGGACAGCACAGACACGGGGGAATGTCTGTGAAATTAGTGTTAAATCCTTTGTGAGGAGGACGGAGTGTACTCATGTTCAACATTTGAGGGAAACGGTGAGTCAAACATCCCTCAGAGCTTCACCGGCTCCTCTTCTCTCTGCAGAGAGCTGCTATCTGTGTGGAGAAATTTAGCCAGGGCGCTTCGTTATGCACGTAGCTCAATATCAAATCCATCCAAGAGGCCGCTCTCCTCACAAAAAGCCTCTTTGTGAAGACAGATTTAAAATAATCTCCTAAAACGAGTCCATGATTAGTTTTGATTAAGCTGGAAGGAAATTTCTGCAAAGATTGTGATTATGTTTCAACTTTTCATGTTATAACAGCAATATTTACTGTAGTTTCATCCACTGAGCTGTGCCAAAAATACATTTTTGTGCTCGTTAGTCCGTCTTGCTCTCTGTCTCTGCCTCACTCGTTCTTTCACAAACTCTCCATGCGAAACCATGGCAACCCAGACATTTAGTGTGTGTATCTCTGAGGCAGACAACGCAAATCACAGAGCTTGAATTGAGTCCAATTCTTCTCTACACATATAATCTGTTCAGCTTACACTTTCTTTACTACTCGTTTTAAACTCTAGAAGTGAATGTTATACGATTATGTATTCTAGTCAATATGATTGATGTGTGTTCGTTGTCTTGTATATGTTCAATAGAATATGATAATTGCATGTTTGAGTCTTCGTTAGCCCTGAAGGGGGGAATACCATAAGTAGTTGAAAGAACATATACATTGAGTAAAAGATGCATTTATTATTTTCTATAGACAGATTCAGTTTTGATTGTCTTTCAATTACAACTATGATACTTCAAATAATCCATCCATCCATTATCTATACTGTTTTTATTCTGTTCAAGGTCACATGTAGGCTGGAGCCTAGCCCAGCTGTCATTGGGCGAGAGGCAGGGTACATCCTAGACAGGTCGCCAGTCAATCACAGGGCTGACACACAGAGACAGACAGCCTTTCACGCTCACATTCACACCTACGGGCAATTTTAGAGTCACCAATTTACCTAACGAGCATGTGTTTGGACTGTGGGAGGAAGCCAGAGTACCCGAAGGAAACCTGCGCATGCACATGCAAAATCTACTACGTCTGAACCGAGAATTGAACCAGGAAACTTCTAGCTATAAGGCGACAGTGCTAACCACTGCACCACTGTTCAACCTTCATAATGATTTACTGTACGCTAGAACCCAGCTGCTAAGTCTTTACTTGTTTTCAATAGTTGTATAATGGTTTTTACTGTGGTGGTTTGCCAATGTGGAGCTTGGTAGATAAAAGGTTAACATAATATCATAACTTTTGATATCTGTTTGATATCTGTATCTGCCACCCACCTTCACTATGTCATTGATCAGTGAGTAGCGGAACATCCAGTCCAGATTGATGCTCTCATTCTCCAAAATATCCTGGAAACAAAAACAGATGAAAAAGAAGTAGAAAACTTTTAGAGACAAGAAAAAACAAATACTCTCTGCTTTATCTTTTAAACTTCCAAGAATCAAAACAGACTGAAAGTTTATTTTGGGATTAAAACAGAACCAGCTTCCGTTCAGATACCATTCAATCATTTTTCATCTTCTATTTCAGCTCTGCCAGATGTTAATTCAGCCGCCCAGTGACTTTCACATCCAGCCACATCACATCAGTTGCAGCTTACTGTGTTTTACACAGGAGTCTCCTCTCTACAAGTGTGACTGATGAAGTCCATAGCTGAATTTTCCAGTTTAGCCTTTTAAGAGGCTGCTGGTGTGTGGGGACACAGAGTTCAGGCCAAGAACGAGTTTGCGTCAAACATCACCCATTTCTTATTGGAAGCAGTAAAAAAACACAAATATTGAATATGAGACAAAGACAAAAGAATGTCAAACTACAAGTGAGCTGACCCGGTGCTGTGAGCTCACTGTAGACTAAATGAAGTGATATTTCTTTGGTAACGTAGAGATCAGTGGGCAGAGCGCAGCACAGACACTGCCTGGAATAACAGTGTGATGACGCTGTCCTCATTGTTTACTCCAGCGGAACTGCAACAAGGAATGTCCATCCAATGGCCTCTGTTAGAAACCTTTCAAAAAAGTCTTGTACCCTTTTGTTATTCATTTTTTAATCATTAATCAAATTAGTATTTTGGTTTTATTAAATCCAAACCTGAAAAAGGTCGTGGGAAGGAAGGTCATGCTTTTTAGGCCCTGATTTTTATGGTCTGTTTGTTTGCCATCTCTTGTTACCCCAGTCACCTATGGCGCAAGTATTTGTTTCTAACTCGATGTAACATATGTAACTGTATGTTTCATAAAAAAAAGTTTAATAATCTTGTTTAAAATAATTAAAGTAGCAATCTCAAAGTTCTATGTTTCATTCTTTATGGCGGCACCTATGGCGCTAAATGTAATTGCTAGGCGCGTAACAGATCACAAAACTCACGGTTTGGATCGCTTCACAGTTTTTAATTACGGACCGGATCATTTTTATTATAATAATGATAATAGCAATAATGATGATAATAATATAATTATAATATTAATAACATTAATATTCTACAAAAGTTTCAGTTTGATCAAATCTTGAATATACTAAGAAAGTTAAATATCAGGGTCTAAACAGCCCACAGGTCCTGGGTCAGGTAAAGCCAGTGTTGCATCTGTGTTACACCCTGGGTCAAAGGTCAAAGTTTAACTAAGTGGTTTTTAAAGGATCAAACAAGAAGCATGAGGACACAGTGAGCATAACAATGAATTTAGAAACATTGATTTGTTTAGTAAAAAAGTACTAATAGTGTAAACAGGTTAAAAATGTAACAAGAGATAAACAAGGAACTCAGGTAAGTTCAGCACTTTATAGTGACCTTCAGAGACCTCACACAAGTTTGATACCGGGTGAGTGGTGTTTTTCTCTATTTTTGAATGACTTTCTTTAGAATAAGGAAAGCAGTTTATCAAAGCAATAGCACAGGAGCACGAGACGTTACCTGCAGGCTGCCTCTGGGACAGTACTCTGTGACGATGCAGATGTTTGGAGGGTCAATGCAGGCCCCGATGAACCTGGTTAGATGGTTGAACTGAACGTCTCTCATCTGAAAATAACCACACAAACACACAGCAACTGTGAGTGCAACTCTTTCCGAACAGCACATTCCCAAACCCCATGGAAAGACAGAAAGGAGGGAGGACTGACGATTCATTTATATACACAAAGATTTAGAATAACGCTGCCAGCAGTTCATCAAAATAGTCTATTTGCAGTCAGCTAGTTGGCACTGCTGTCTTTCTCAACGTGTTGAGACGCATTCCTGCTCAGGGCAGCCGGTTGAAACATGTGCATGTGCATAAATTGCCCTTGGAGGTTATGAATGAGCCTGTGTGCTGAGCAAGATGAAAAAACGTCGAGGTGTTGAGAGGATGTAGGAGCAGGAGTATCAGAGCGGAGCAGGCAGGACGTGTAAAACTGCTCAACATGGAAAATAATCACACTCTGATTTTACGATACAGCACGTCTTCCAAAACATGAATCACTTTGAATATTATAAGTATGGAAACAGAGATGTTTAAGGTTTACGGATTTAGAGGAAACTTGGAGAACATTTTCTGGCCGTTTATGAGAAAGTGTGAAAAAGCCCGGTGATTTTCTTTTATAGGAAACAAGCTACATGGACTCCTCCTCCTGCCTTTATTCCAACTCTTAGTGCTGACAGACGCAGCACTTTAAAAAGAAGAAAGTCTTTCTGCAGCCAGCATGAAACATCAAAAACGGTGTTCATAATTTCAACAGTGTACTTTTCTTCTTTGAGCACAGTGAGTGACAGCCGCTCTCACACTAAGGCACAGGGAGTCAGTCGCTCCTGTTTCACGGCTCCGGGGATGTTAGCATACCCTTTGGCCTATATAATTTCCCCTGCTGCACTCTGGTGTGTGCTGGAGTCGGGATGGGGGGGAAACAGGGGGGTGGTGCTGGAAGACAAGTGGTTAAGTTTCCACTGGCAGGCCCCCGTCTCTTCCCCCATCTGGTTGCCTTTTTCATGAGCTGAGGTTTGACAGCCGATCAAGCCCCCGGGGCATCCGAGAAGCTGCCAGCGCAGACAGCAGCCCCTCTCCCATGTGTGCCTGCCGACTGACCGAGAGGCCACATAGGCATCCAATGAAGCCCGAGCTGCTGTCCTCCAACAGGCAAAAAATCACTCGAAAAATGGACCAAAAATACCGAGCAGAGACAGAGAGGATTTGAGTGAAAAGTCGAAGATGTTTGAAGTGCAAAAATTCTTCCACACGAGCATCCATCTTGTTCATGAGCGCCCATGTAATTTCCGAGTTAAGGGTTTTCCTGTGCCACACTGTGTTTCCATCACCAAACCACATAAATTATGTGGATTTTTTTTCTCCTTCAGCTTACTGATCGCTTGCTTGTAAATATTTCCCAGCCAAAGGGACCTTTTCATCAACAGCTGCTGTCGAAGATGTAGAAAAGACAGTTTAAGGCTGTTAACTCTTTAATAAGCAACATCCTGCAGTGGCACTGGTCGTTTTTAAAGGGAGCCAGGTGCGACTTCCTGCAAAAATAAAAGCCCAAAATAAAAACGACAAGTTTTGGCCTACTGCGTACATAAAAAGTTTTTTGCAGCAGGTAGAGTGATTGAATTGATTTACGAAGGTTTTTTCCCCTGCAGTGTTTACAAGTACAATAATGTCAATTCATGGTTGTTTTACTGAATAAATTGATGAATGCAACTTGTTTGGATAAATTATTTTGTTTGTTTTACACTACTGCAAGGTCTCTGTGCATGACTCTCTCTTCAAATTGAGGCCACTGAAAGTACTAAACAACAGAACAAGCCAGTGGCTGTTTGGATGGATTTCATGGCCAAAAGCAAGACCTTGAATTCGTCTTCTAAAGAAAAACGACTAAAAGTGAAAATGCAAGAAGTAGGGAGGCAATTTCTCTGCATTTGCACAAATTGAAGAAAAGTTTCCCTTTTTTTTGGAAGAATTCCAGAAGTGAGGCTAAAAATAAAAACCTTGCCCTGAGGGTGCAACTAGAGGAAAGGTCAGGAGGTCATTAAAAGAAAAAGTTTCATCCAAAGTGTTCCAGGAATCCAAACATCCATCCATGTATGCATCCATTATCCTCCGCTTATCCCAAATAGGGTCACCGTGTCGGCATGCTGAGCAACGTATTCCAGACGTGCCTCTCTCAGCTCCACCTGGGGGATCCTGGGAAGTATCCGGGCAAGAAGAGACATATAATCCCTCCAACAAGCTCTGGGTCTACCCCAGCGTCTCCTCCCAGTTGGTCATGCCCGGAAAACCTCCAAAGGAAAATGCAGAAAAGGCATCCTTATCAGATGCCAGAACCACCTCAGCTGGCAATGTTTGACCTACAGAAGCAGCAGCTCTGCTCCTAGCTCCCTGAAGGACGAGCTCAGCAAATAAACTTCCAGCCATCATAGCAAATGCTAACATTTCAATTTTAGAAGCAAAAAAGATGATTCAAGGCAGAGTTACAGAGATGTCCTGATATTGGACTAACAAACTCATACTGTTTTCCTTAAATCTGCATTGACTGTTTTTACTGCCCACTTGGAGGCAGCAGAACAAGGTGAAACACTGACAAATTATTTACTTTCAAGCCGATACTGTTTATATTTTAGTGCACAGTAGCTTATATAAACATCCAGCAAACTCAGAGCAACATTCATTTGTAGTTGTAGTACAATGTTGTAGTACAATATGGACTCTTTTTTAAGCTCATCTCCTGAGGGAAATCCAACACTCCATTATGTTCCACAGCAGTTACCTGTCTACTGTTTGATACTGGGCAGGTAGTTCACAGTGGGTTTTTGGTATCATTTTGACTGTAATCTGTTATGACCTGAAACACTGCTAAAGAGAACTACAAGACCGAACCAAACCCAACACAAAAGACTGAAAGAGGCTGAAATGCTTTGAAGACCTGGGGGGAGCTGCAGATGGGTAATAATTCTTTAAAGGGGGGGTATTATGCTAATTTCAAGCTTCATATTTCACTTTGTGATACCTGTGGAGTAGCTTAGCAAAAAATGCATCATTTTTCTCACACTGGTGCTCTGTGCAGGCCCTCATACAGCCTCTGCCTGAAGCGAATGCAACAACTCAGCTCTGTCCCTTTAAGAAACCCCGCCCTTACAAGGACACTTTCTTCTGATTGGCCAGCTCTCTGAAGCCTGCTGAGGCTGCGCTTTGTCACAAAGTGCAGCGTGTAGAAAAAAACAGCATGAAACCTGGCGTTCACAGCAGCCTGCAGACTGAGCTGAGAAGCCATGGGGATTAATGCAACATTATTTTTTCTACAGATCTAAAACTTCACACATGTTTAGTCTGGACATCCAACATTGTAACATTATATGTCTTAAAATGTGAAACCCCCTCTTTAAGGAGGTAACCCTTTCACATACAAGCTGTCATGTGAACCGTTTTTAATCAGTAATAAATATTGATTATTGCAGCTTAAAGTAAGAAATGTATGAGAAAAACATCAGGCCACTCCAGTGTTTCTTTCAGCAATATAATAACCTGTATATATGTATATGTGTGTATGGCACTTCCTCTACCATATAATAACAAATAATTCAAGGCCGGTTTAAGAGAAAACCAATCACAAGAAGTAGCAATGTGGATTGTGAACGACAGTTTAGGTGCAAGGACAGGAATATACATACATGAAAGGAAGAAAATTTAAACCTTGGAACATTGAGAAGAACATTTTCTACTGATATAAGTGTGCATCCATGTTTAATATGGACATTGTAGTTTAGACATGAAGCATGAAGCCAATTCAATTGATTCCTTTTAAGTAACGTACATGGAAACCAGCAAAGGTTCTCCTCTCAGTTAAAAGCCTTGCAGCAACTTTGTGGACCTATTTAAGATGATCAAGTGCCTTTCACCAAGTGATCAATATACCTGTCAAAAACACAAAAAATAACATTCTCCTCTAACACAGGAGATTTCTTCTTTTTGCCCATTTTAAAATATACAAATCAAAGTTCGAAGGGGAAACATCTTGTAAGTTTTTATAGGTGTTTGTGATTTTTGGCAACATAAATAAAATTAAGCCAACTTGATTATTACAAAATCATTAAGTCAGCTCTGCAGAAAGATAACATTTTATGAACACTTACATGTTTGAGTTCCAGTAAAACTTGTCTGGTCAGCTCTATCCTCTTCTTGTTGACGTGCTTGATGGCCACCAGGTTCCCCTGTGTGCAGCACAAGAAGGGACAGAGCTATGAATCCAGCCCGATGTAGAGCTCAGTAAAGAAGGTATTATTATCATATGAGGACATGAAAGACTGTAACAAGGATGCCTAAGTGTCTTAAAGTATATAAGGCAGTAAAAACGACAGCAGCATACATATACAACACATGAAAATGGAGGAAGGAAATCAAGCAGCATTCAGAGGAGAGATCAGCTTCTTACATTATCGCCTAAAGGTGCATTTGGGGTCTATTTCAGTCAGCTGCATAAGAAGAATCATATCTAATAGCTGTGATATGTGGTGATCAGTAAACAAAGAAAGAAAGGTGAATATCCCACAACTAGAGACGACATAACAAGGTGGAGAAAAATGATGTTGTAGCAGCTATATGAAACAAACTCCAGCTCCTGTTTGAGTCCATGCGGGGGCTTTTACTTTTATTCTACAGGAAATGTACAGTTAGGTATGTATGCTTGAAAGGAGATACATTTGGCTTGCTAAAAAAGCCTTTACTTCAGGGGTTATTTTCCATTATATGCAGGTTGTCGAGGCTCTCTCTGTTCGAGCTTTGGTGTCAGATTTAATCACCCAGCCTGTATTGTATTTGAGAAGTGTATCAATACCTCGAATGATTCATGAGACGTTCAAACTGTACCGTGACATCAGCATTTATATAAAAACCTGCATTACGCAGCTAAAAACAAAGACATCTATCTCATTATTCAGCAGCCTCTCTTTATGTCACATTTCCTCCTCCATCTTAAACGGGTAAATTAACCGCAGCAACAAGTTGATGGCCATGTCCAGACTGCGAGGCGGGAGTGTAGAAACAAAGAAAGGAGAAAAAAATAGAAGAAAATTGACGCATTCTGCAGCTCACATTAAAACCAACTACCTAAATTCGCCCACACTCTCTTTTTCTCTCTCCGGCTCTCTGGCTCTCCGGCTTTCTCTGCGAGTGTGTGCACATGTGTGGGTGGGAAAGGAGTGCGCAGGAGTTGAAAATGTCAGAACTCACTAAGCCTTACCTTAAAATAGCCCGTTTTTGCAAATAGCTGATATTTTCCATGGGCAGTTATCAGGGAGCCATAGCTGGAGCCTCTCTGGGAAGGTGGAAAGGAGAAATGAGAAGAAAAAAAGTCAGTTAGCAGTGTGTAGATTAGAGCAAAGAGGATTAAAATGTGGTCATTTTAAACGGTGCTGCAACGTAGCTGCCTAAAAAGAGTTCATTCACTGAACTTCTTATCCAAAATACCTTCTCTGTGCAACGTGAAATTGCCTTCTCTTACATTAAAGACTGTTTTCAGTTTTTCTAACACCAACTCGAGTCCTTGGGCAAATGTCTGCAGTGCATACACAGTGAATAAAATCAAGTGGGCGCACTGCATACAGACAGCCAGCACAGTCAACTACGCATTTGTATAGAATGCAAATACTGGCAGCACATGGCACACTGGAAAATACATCGGTCTGGAAAATTACTGTGTTTTCCACACGCACATTATCCCAGGAATTGGACCGAAAAGCAGTAATGAAAAAGGTGTGTGCATGTGCTTTTCATGAACGCTTGCACGTGTGGAATGAAAGCCGGGAGGAGATGCATTAGCCGTCAGACAACAGAACCTGATACTCCAAGAACGTGATGAGGTATTATAAATGTAGGGAGCGAGGCCAGACGAGGGCTTATTTTAACAATCATTTAATATGCGTCTGCCACCGCAAAAACCCAGCCACCTTCAATAAACCACCAGGAAAGCTTTCAGGAATGTGTAAACTAACAAAGGATCTCGACTCTCTCTGGGCAGCAGCTTTGCTTTTTCTCAGAAACTGCATTTTAATACACAGAAGATAGTGTGTAAAAATGTGACGCGCTCAACTTCAAACACGTGAAATTAGCCTTTTTAATTCCAGAGTAACAGAAGTGACATATCAAGACTGATTATGATTTGTGTATGAATGAGAGCTGTGGAGCCAGTGTTGAGTCTTTCCCGCTGGCAGACATAACAGCGCAACACGCCAAAAGAACAACAACTTGTTAATCACACGTTGGCGGCTGAGCCAGCAACACTAACGACATGAAAGGCGATATAAAGGAAGAGATGCTCAGGGGTGCCAGCTTATCAGTTGTTTACTTCTTCAAAACTCTAAGAACATGCCTACGTCACCTGATTAACCAAATAGCTTATTTTTAATGTCTAAGACACATTTTGTTCATTACTCTTTATTTAAGTAAGTTTTCAAAAAAACATCTCCCCATGCAACTCTATCAGAACATGTTAAACCCAACTCAAACTAGCACGTTTTTCATCCCATATAATCATAGCACAACAACTTTAAAATACTAACAGTTGTTAGCAATAAAAACTGCATTATAAATCTGGTCGGTATGAAATCCATTGTTTTTCATAATTCAGTTTCTTTTACTGTAAACATTTAAGAGACCACTCAAAATGTTCCTTAAATCCCACTGAAAACCTCCTGAATGTGATCAAGAGGAAGACGGACGGTCACAAGCCAACGAACAAAGCCGAGCTGCTCCAAGAGCGGCCTAGCATCACCCAGTAGCACTGTGACAGACTGCTGGAGAGCATGCAGAGATGCATGAAGGCTGTGATTAAAAACCAGGTTATTCCACCAAATATTGATCTCTGAACTCTTCCTGAGTTAAAACATTCTGTTGTTTGAACATGAACTTGTTTTCTTCGCATTATTCGAGCTCTGAAAAACATCTTTTTTGCATCTTTTGGTTTTCTTAATCAGTCGTCATTTTCTGCAAATTAAAGACCTGAATGAGAATATTTGATTTGGAAGTAGGAGAAATGTTGTGAACAATAAAACAAAAGTTAATTTTACACTAATTAAAAAGTATTATTGTATTTTATTGTCTTTTTGCCGTGCCTTTTTTTTTGTCATTTACTTTGAGCTGTTGCAACAAGTGAATTTCCCCCAATGGGGGATCAATAAAGTCTATCTTATCTTATCTTATCTTATCAGACACAAACTTATAAATAGTAGAACCAGAGAAAACATATTTTTGCAGGCAGTGGTCTCTTTTTTTTCTGGGGCTGTGTGTCTAAAAGTGAATTGATCTTCTTTTCATTGCAGAGTGTTAAAAATAGCGATTGCTGCAATAAAAGCTTTATTAGTAACATAAGATTCAAGCCAGCGATCAACAAAAAATCCAACAGACATGGCCTTTGATCCCAAATGTGTAAAAATAAAATTGGTCTATTTTACACAACTTTAACAGCTTCTTCATGTTTCACTGATCTGTTCATTCAAGTCTTTATTGGCTGTTTTAATAACGATTTTGTGATTCTTTTTTGCAGCTAAAGTTGCGGCTTTATGTGACATTTAAGGACATAAACAAGGAAGGTTTTTCATTTCTAACATGCTGTTTAAAACATTTGATCCCCATTTTTGTTATTAGGTAAGCTTGTATGTAAAGGACATTTAGGGTGTTCATCAAAGCAAGACCCTAGATGATGACTCTTTTTAGGAAGTTTTATTGAATCTGTTTTAAGCTGTTGTATTATTGCATGGTTTAAAAACCTAAAATTGGCCAATAAGAATAGACTTGGAAGGCCTGTCAAAACGGCCAGTAATAGAATATAATAATAGTCATCAGGCTGAGCTTCGGGCCATTTATGACAGACAGGTCCTTAAGAGGGCTCATGGTATACTTAATTGCCGGAATCATCCACTCATCTGTCGTCCCAAGTGCAATTCATATGCTTAATGGCAATTAGAACGAGGTTGCATTACTTCTTTTTTTGTGCATTGTACGCCTCCACATTGCACTTTTGCATATCTCCACTTTGTATGAATTTCCAATTCTGTGTGAGCTCTGATTTTTGACTGATTTTACTGTTGATATGTCTTTCTGTGTTCTCCTGCTGCATAACAATTTTCTCCTTGAAGGACAATTAAGAGAATCTGAATCTGCATTTTTTGTGGCAACAACATGAATTTGGTTAAGGGTACGGTCCTCAGCAGACAGATCTTGTGCTGATTATGTTAAGAGTCATGAAGCTCTTGGTTTTTGTCACCTACTAGCACATTTTTATAATATTTTGTCAGTCCAGGTGCATAAATCTGTGCTTAAGAGCTTCACAGCTTGAGAAGATAATCTACCTGTGAGAGCGTGAGTCTGCTGCCGGCTCGTTTGTGGTATTTATTGGGGCTCTCGAACTGAAGGTCCTCCCACCGTATCCTCCAAAGCATTCCAGCCAGCTCCTTCTCCAGCTTCAGTTTCCTGGGGGGAAAAAAGGGAAAACCAGGTGGTGAAATCAACAAGGACAGAAGAACAATCTCACATGAAGTGGACTTGGATAGAAACTAAATCATATAGTGACACATCAATCAGAGGCGAGGTGGTTTCTTTATTAGGGTTTTATTTTGAGGAATAAATGTCATGCATGTAAAACATCATGGATATAATCTGGCAGGTCACCTTTTAACAAAGAAATTGTCCCATTTTGTGTAGTCACATTTAATTTCCATCTGTCCTGGAGGTATTTCCTGAGATAGTGGACACAGTGTTCATGCATGTAACCTTGAGGGTTTGCGTTTTATTATATCTTAAACTTCACTGCTCCATATGTTTAACTTATTGAACCCTGATGGAGTGGAAAACTTCTTTAAGGGCAATTTTTTTATAGTGCTGGACAATGGTCTCTTTCTTTCTTTAACACATGCTCAAATAACCTCAACATTTAACAGTGAAAACCCCATGCTTTATTGTAGAGAAACAGATTTTAAATCAGTTTCAGAAATGTGGGTTTAAAGTCTGATTAAACAAACACACTAAAAAGCAGACTGACTCTTACATCAGTCCCTTCAAAGCCATCAGACTCCATTGCATAAAACAGTAATTTTACCCCTCAGAACATTGAAGTTGACGGTCTACCTCTGGTTGCCAGGTATGTTTGTTTATATTGTTGTTTGACGTTGGTGTTTTAAATGGCAAGCTCTGATCCAACACCACACAGAAACAAAGGCAGATTAGCAACACCTAAAAAGCCTAAAATGCCTAAAATGACTGTTTTTCTCAATGGAGTTTGGTGGCTTTGAAGAGCGGGCTTTAGCTAACACTGTCCCTGTTAAAAAAGGATCTTACCATAACATAATGTTGTCAGATATGTCAAATAACAGTCTGAGTCTGTCAGTTATAAAAACTTTTAGTGCATACTTTGATCAAGCCGGTTGCCCCCAAGGGTAACATTTCAGCCATGTCATTGCTGACCGCTGAGGCGATTCACTGGAGAATTTCCAAAACATTTTGTACCCATTACTCATTCAGACCCAGAATATGTGAAATAAAAGGCTCATTAAAATCTAAAATACCAGAATTCCCCTTCAAGGTTATTAAATCTCCCTGCATGCTCTGTACTTAAGCTCAAACTACAGAAAGACTTGTTTCTCCTACATCAGATAAAGGAACATGATTTGTTCTGATGACTCATAGGTCTTTTCTTCTGTGAAAAACAATCATGAGCATGATGAAGATCAGAATCCACTTCAATTTTAACTCCCACACTCTTTATTTTTAACAAACTCACTGAGAGCAGACTCAGATGTTCTAACCTTATCTCAGTACGAAAACTGGCACAAAAATATCTCAAAAAACGCTTTAAATCGTGCGTAAGAAACAGACAGTAAGCGTTACTCATGTGAGGTCATGTTAGGTTATGTTACCTTCAGGTTATGCTAGGTGGTGTTATGTCACATTAAGTTAATACATGTACGTTGTTATGTTAGGATAGATTACATCATGTTATAACAGTATGTTGAATACTCATTTATGATAGCTTATTTCTTCATGAGACCAGGTTCTGATCTTAAGCCCTTATTATATTACGGTTCCACCACAGCGCCGTAACAAAGCTCAGCCGTCATGTCGCCTTTGCCATTTTACATCGGACCAATCAATGCCAGCGTGAAGCAACACCTGTGCGAGGTGTAAACAAACAGCGCATGCTTAACATACACACACAGCGCTGTTTTGCCCTGCTGGCTCGGCTGTTTACACAGACGCCGTTTCGCATCTGTTACGTATCTGTTACTACCTCCGATGCCGGCTCGGAGGCGGAACGACTTCGCCCCACCATTCTGCCTTTGTGTGTTTTACATTGAAGACGAAACATAACAGAGGCATAATAATCCTGCCTTGAACTGGCAGTGTAAAAGGGGCTATGGACTCTCCATCAGATCAATTGAAATAACAGAGGCCTGTAAATGGTTAAACAAAAAGGAAAAGAAAAGAAGGAAAAACTTAACAATGAGTAAAATTAAGAGAGATTAAAATACAGAAAGGGATGGACTAAAGAGAAATGGTACATGGAATGGGCTATGACAATGTTTAAAGTCAGGTTAACTGAAAATGTCAACAGACTGACAGTTATGGTACAAAAATCCATCATGTGCTGTGGCCTTTTATGCTATCCTGTTCACCTTGTCTCTCTTCACCATCAATGGAAATGCTCAGTTTTATGTGAATAACAACAACATAGCAGGCTCATTTAAGTACCCCTTTTCAGGGAAGACTGCTGTGTCACCGTCTGACGTCACAAACGTGCCCGAAACAGGGTTAGTAAACAGTGAAGATGTTACGATGGTTAGGTCTTTATTGTATCTACTACTCATTCAGTCTATTTATCAAACTCAGCGTTGACGAATTTGGAACGATGATGGAATTTGTAGCTGAGATGACGAGGAGTCGCAGAAGTTACCGATGGAACATAGCATCGCACCGGAAAGGGGGCGGAGATTAACGTGTCGACCTGGGTTTTGTGTTCCCATCAATGCCGATTGGAGCTGAGGCGATAATTACCTGGGTCTACTGCAGACATTTGACCCCGGTCTGAATGCCGATTCCCACTAAGCAAAAAAGCTGTGTGTTAGCGGGTGTGAGTGGGGTTTTTGACCAGTGGGAAAGGGGCTTAAGAAGGCTTCAGAGTTAACCAGTGCTATTGATGCATTTACAGCCATAGACAGTCTATTTCTTCGTAATAGAAATTAAATAATTTTCAGTTGAGGAAATTATTTCCAAAAGAATATTTGTGTGAAATATTTGTTTTCGACAAAGGACCCCAACACAAAACCCTGAAGGGATTTATTTTTGCTATCACCACCCGCTTCCTGCTCATTATCCCTTTTATGCTACGCTAGATAAGGTAATTCTCATTACATTACATAATCTGAGGTTTATTATGGTATGCTTAAAAGGTTAGCTTATGCTTAGCAGTTAACATAAACAATAAAACAATGCTGGCTGGTTATGCTGGTGTCTCATTTTGCCCTGTCAATATATTGAAAATATTGCAGTATATAATTAAGACATCCATCATTTTTCACTGATCACTTCTGTCTCCTTTGGGTGGGTGAATTAAAGTAGAAATGGATAGAAGCTGCTCCACAAAGACAAACAGCCCCTAAATGCCTGCTCAGCCTTACCAGTAATTAATCTAGTAATTTTCATGTCAGTCAAATCTTTGACATGTTTTGAGTGTAATTTAAGAGTATCAGTCTGAACACAGAGGGGGAGGAGGAATTCCAGCAAATCAACACATCTGGGGCAAATCTCAGACGGGCTGCTGTTTCTTGACACTTAATGATTTAAAGCAAAGACACTTTCAAAATAAAACTATTAGCCCTGAGTTATGAAAACCGGAGGGGAAATTCATTTTCAGCCTGAAACACATGAAAAACGAGAGGAGGCCACACATTCCAACCCAATCTAAAAGGTGTAAAACACTTCCAGATGGCTGCAGGAAATTATTGCAGCGTTTGCATATCACCGCGTTTTAACCGTCCCAGCTGGCCGCAAAAGTGACTCTTTATGTTTTTTTCACCAGGGCAAACTTTGTAGTTTGGACTGTCCAGAAATGTAGGGAATTCCAAAGCTTTTTACGTCTACAAATACTCTACTAGCTTGTGCCTACGTGCAACCATTTTGAGGGCAGGAAACACCATTTAACCACCGCTGCACGCCAGCTCCATCAACCACCACCACCAAAAAAAAGGTATTTTTCTATTTAAGGAGCCTCGTTTAGAGACCTCTGGCAGCCAGAGGGGCAAAGTGTGGGGGCTCCACACTGGGCCTATTGTTTCATAAGTCCCATATGTGAATACCTCTGCTGGACCAACCCCTCCATTAAAACAACAGAGCCTCTGCTGCTCTGCTCAACATCCCCTCACACTGCTGCTGCACACCAGACTCCAAGATCAACTGAGGGCCGTCGGACACCTGGTTCAATCTACTGAGAGCTGCGGGAAGATATTTAACAGTCGCCTGATGAAGTGTAGAAATCATTATTTTATTTTGAAAATGCATAAACATTTCTGTCCTAAAGAGTCATTTGGTCTGTTTCATCAACCTTAAATGTTGTTTTTACTTGCAGTGCGATGATCTACCTTACATCAGATACTAACACTCCTGAAACACAGTCTCTGTATGGGACATGTTACTTAATTGATTTTGAATGAATTTTTATTATCCAAATGTTTCGTTGCTGTGCATAAATGACCAAAAATAAATACAAAGAAACAAACAATTTCATACACATAACTTTTTATTAAATTGCATATTCATTCAGTTTTACAATCATGTACATTTTACACAGGCAACAGTTGCAGGACAGTCCATTCAGACAAGCAAACCTATTACCAAAACTACCCCAAAAGCACCTATTTGTTATACAAAATACACATACAAACTTTTTGCTCTGATTTCCCAAAACTCCCTTTACCCCAGTAAATATAAATGTTATCAATCTTTATATAAAATCTTTTAAATGCATAAAAAACAAACATGTAAGCAGCAGCAAAAATACAATACACTGAAAAGATACCTTTTCTTATTCTTAAATTTTTAATTAAAATATATATAATAAATATCAACATAGTCTATATAAGTCTAATAAATTGCAAACCCCCATATGCACTTAGATCAACCCCAAGGTTAAGAAAGATATTATCTGATTGATCTAAAATTAAGACTAACAGTGACAGAACTCCAAAGTGATTAAACATTTTAGTGGTGTTTTTGTAGTGACTGAACATCGAGGCTTCTCAGCGACTGGATGATCATTAAGTCGGCTGTTTGAGCACTCTCTCTGTCCATCAGCATAGCTCCACTGGTGTCTGCAGAAACAGGAAGTGATCTGTTAGCCTTAGATACCAAACAGACATCACAGAAAATCTCTCAGATCTCTAAAAGAAGTTTTATATTTACAGTTTCTTGGCCTTAAAGCGCATGAAGTCAAGTCAAAGTCCAATAAAGGGCAACATATTCAGCTCTTTCCACATATAAAACTGCCATGTCTGTAAATGATGAACCTAAATATAGCTGCACTAGAGCAGAAAGGGCAAAACTGTGGGTCAGGACCAAAAAAGCATCACAGATATTCCCTGTTGGGATCCGTATAACAGAAATAGACACTAAGTCTGAAAATGTTACACTTGAATTTAAATGAACTCAGAGACAAAACTTACTGGCAAAGAGTCCAGGAAAACTAGCTAGCTAGTCAGGAAACCATGCTGTGCTTGGTGCACTGTGAGCTGAAAGAAACAGAGAAGGAAGATGTCAGTATTTTCAGAATAAAGTGCAAACTCTGCGTCTGATTATCTGGCAGTTATTTGATTAACTCAGATTCAGGATCGGTGGATTTACCTCGATTGGAAAGCTGCTCCTCCGTCTTTCTTCCACCATTCCTCTGATTAAAATCCATTGTGATTGGCTGGTGATTAACACTTGTTTGTGTTAATAGTCAGTATTAGAAATCAGATTACCAGTGTGATTTGTTAGTAAGAGGTGACATATCAATCAGTTCCTCTTTACATGAAAATCGTCATATGTATTAGTCATGAACACAATTATTCCCCATTTTAAGACCCCATTGAAGAAGTGATGGAAAAAGTGGAAAAATAGAAACATTATTCTTCATTACATGCAGATTTTTCCCCTGACATCACCCAGAATTAAGCGAGCCTTCCAGCAGCTTAATAGCTAAGGGCATGCATGATTAACTCAAAGCGTAATTAAATGAGGCTCGTTTCAGTACTCCATAAACATGTAGACTGTGCCACTTGGGACGCTGTAACAATTTCTTTTGAATGTGTTTTTATAGCTGAATGCCGAGCACACAGTTATAACCATTAGGAAAGAGGCGGGTAATTATTTTATTTAAAAGATACACGACTGCTCGGGGCGGTAATCAAAACTAACACTTACTACACAATTACATCGTATCAATTATTTTAATAACTATTACTAAACGATCCAAATCACATGGAAAGTAGTGCAATTTGTTGGATTCCTATATAAGATGTTATCTGATCTTGTTTATGATTCAATCTTTTTATTGTAAGTTATCTTTGTCTGTTGTAGAGAGAACATTTAATCAAGTTGTTTGCAGTGCTTTTTAAAATACTGAGATTGTGAAGAAAAACTCTTTTTATAAAATGTTAAACTAGACACCAAAAAAGTATTTTTATTGTATCTCTCTGCATGAAGCTGTAAATGCAGTTTTTAAGCACATTTTCACCTAAAAACAGTTTCATTGAAAGTATAGCACCCTCTGTGTTCGACTTTTGATTTGGTTAAAGAACAACCGTCCCTACCCTCCCAAAAAACGTAAACTTCATGTCCCTCTGGTTTCTAGAAATCTGAGACAAATTCTCACTGTGAATATGTCTACAGCGGCGAATAAACAGAAAATGATCAGAGCACTAAAATACAGAAAAATGCATTGGAAGCACTTTAAAAAAAAAAATCTGACTAATAGAAGGCAGCCCTTTTTTACTTCCAACTCGTCAAATATGGCAGCTGTGTCAGTCGCCCGTTGCTTCAAATTATGACAGTCTACCACTCTTGAGCAATTTCTGGACGCTTTCCTGTAACTCATTGTTTGGACATGCTGTTGAAGTCAGGTAACATATTGTTAAGAGTGCAAAAGCTTCTTGGCTGCTTGGGGTGGCAAGGTGATTGATGGGTCAAACAAGCACAGGGTTTTCATTCAGGAGACGGGGTTCAATCACAGTTTGTTGACAGTTTATTACTGGGACATTAATAGAGTGACCTATGTCCAGTAGTCATGTTATGTCTTTAGTTCTGTAACTGTCATGGCCTCGACCTTCAGCTGTAACCTGTGTCTGTGTTCTGCACTGTTGTACTAAAGAAAACTGGCATTCCCTTAAAGGGCCAGTTTGCCGATTTTTAGCCTCAGTCCTATCATGCTATTATGTGAAGCTAATGCCATTATGGTAGAAAATAATGCAATTTAGCTCTGTGCCTGTGGAGGACGCTATCTGCTTCTCCAGCAGGCCCTGGTAAAACTCCGCCAGACTACGTAAAACACGTCATTTGGCGGAGGCCAGGGAGCTTGCTAAACTACACTTCCTCAATCTAGGACGCCCGCCTCCGATGTCTGCAGTGTTTAATTGAAACAAGACTAGGTCAAAACCTAGTATGTGGCTGACTGCATCAGGTCAGTGTGCGTTTTTGTGGGCAATGTGTTACAAGGACTGTCTTTATGAGGCCGATGACAACGTGTTTGAAAGCAGGACGTTGGTAAGAACAGCGGACGAGCAGCAGAGGAGCAGCCCCGCCTACCCCCCGAACAAAGTATCCAGAGCCGTATAGACAGAGAGTCGCGTCAGTGGAGGTCCAATATGCTCCATGGGCCGCCATTGCAATGTCGCGAATCTCTCTCTACGGCTCTGAAAGTACCGTCACTCACTCAGTCAGTCAGTTAATCAGTCAGTCACATGCAGACACGTGTGTAGGGCTGACCCTGACGGTCAGCCAAAAACCACATACCGTAAAATGTAATGATTTGTTCCGTGAGGTGCCTCGAAACGCTGCCTGCTCTCCTGTTTTCCCTCCCAGGTATTTCACATTTATAACTGAGTCATGTCTCGTTCAAAATCGCTAGATTTGAAATATTTTTTAGACGATACATCGGTATATTCTCGTCGTATTTCGGATTCTGTAGTCATTGCCTGCAGTGAAAATGGTAGTATTTCACTCCAGCGTCTCTCTCTGGGCCATCTCTTTTAAAGAGAGGGGCGCAATGCACGCTGGGTGTTGTAGGAATGTAGAATGGGCGAAACCAGGAGCTGTTTGTACAACTTTCTCCATGACTATGGCCCAAATTTCAAATATTCTTCTATCAATTACAGAGAACGCCATCTTACATTAGTCACATATGTGCTGTAGTTATGCAACGAATGTACTTCATTTAAGTCAGTGACATATGTACTGTTATGACATGATCTACATATGTTGGCTACTTGAAATAAAATCCAAACCATGATGTTTTTTCATTGAGGAGTTTTGGTGCCTAAACATATCCAAAGTGTTTGACAATGTTGGCCACATTTTAATTATCGCTGCATGTCCAAAACTGTAAAATGTTTCTCAGCGAGCTTTATTTTGAAAGTCTAATCAGACAAACTGTATATAGATATTTATCATTGGTTACTTGATCGTGGAGCCCTTCATGTGCAAAACTGACAGAGGAAATAAGTATCCTCCTTTGTTAACACATCTGCCTCATTTGATGAGTTGGGAGAAAGAGTGTGTGGGGCAAAAAATACTTCATTAGTGAGAATTTTGCTGTGTAAAAGTTTGTTCAAGTGCAAGAAATACAGCTTTTCCATTCTTCTGATAGGATTTTAAAAGCCGAACGACTTATGCCATCCTACAAACAAACATACAGCCCTCTAAGAGAAACACGAAAAGTGACCTTGACTGATGTTTTTCCTCTGACATCAGTGTTGTGTAAATTATTAAAAATAGCTGGCGTTTAGCTTAAATCTATTGCAAGGAAAATAGAGTTAATGACCACACTAATGATCATTAAGTGAGTAAAGCAGTAAGGGTTGTTTGGGGGCCGGTATATGAGCTCACTTGGCAGCTTTAGCACACTTCACCGCTGCTTTAACGCCGTCACCTGCTGAGCTGTTGCTGTGGAAACAATCGTGTAAATACCACACTGGCACCTATAGCAGCACGACCCATAAATCCCGGTTCAAACACCTCTCTCTTTCTCTCTCTCCTTTTCTCTTTCTTTTTCCTTTCTGTCTTTGAGAAGAATAGAAAAATCAACCTCTGCATCTCTACTTTTTGAGCCACAAGCAGCACAGACAGGAAGCATCAACAAAGCAATCACACTCACCTGTAAATGAGGAAACTGGAGATTCCAAAAATGATGAGCGCTAAGCCAGATCCCACAGCTACAATACCCAGAACTGGCAGATGACCTGGAAACAGAGGAAGGATTCAACACCCTGTTAGTTTCTCTCATATGTTCAACAGATGTCTACATTCATATCTTTGAAAAGAAAAATGGGCTCTTTGCTGTGAAAAACGCAGCTGTGACTTCCTGAGGTACAGCTGCACTGCTTCAGCAAGCTGTCGACCACAGACACCGGCAACAATTTAACACAATTACACAGCTCCAACATTCCTGGTGTATAATCAAAACCCTAATTGAGACTAATTATACATCCTGCTGTAAATCTCAGAATGAACTGATGCTCATCATTCAGGGAATATAATTTCCATCAACTCAAGTAGATCACTTTCACTTCTCTGAATTCATGAACTTACTCACAGGATTAAATTGTATTCAATCATTTTCACAGGGTTTTAAAAAAAGACCTCTTAATGTGTATTTCTCAATATCCACTTTTCTGGCGTATAGAAGGGATAGACATTAGTTTAATTTTTATGCATAAAAATGGAACCATTACAGGAATATTTTTTCCAGGATTTAAATGTGCATTACTCAATATCCATTTGTTAACTTGGACTACAGGGATAGACATTAAGCATGGCCCGTGGCAGCAAAAAGTTACTCCCCGGCCATTAAACTTTACATGTAGGCGTTTTTTTAACTTAACTTGGCGTCATGTAACAGAAAAAAAGTTCTCAGTGTAGGTGTTTATTCAAAAGGTGATTTCAGGATAAGTTTTCCTGGGTGTACACAACTGTATCTTTTGACCATCTGTTAACTGACAACTGACACAGAACAATAAGATTTTTATTTACACACCTACCCTTCAAGCTGGATTGAACCTGAATATAAAGCTGGTGTGAAAACAAGTATTATACGAGACAGAGACAAAGAGGGTGTGGTGGATAGTGGTGGTAATAAATTAATTAGTACCACAATGACAATTTTCAACCAGTAAAGTAGTTTTACTTTAGATCATGTCACTCGGTATGTCCAGCTCTTTAATCCAGACTGAAATATGTAGTCTTTACATTCCAGTGACCTGCAAAGCTAAAGACATTCCCATTAGCCTCCGTCAAACTCTGCGTTTATTGATTATTAGCAGATGTTAGCATGCTAGCATGGTGATGGTACGATCTGTTTTTTTCCAATTGAGCTCTGTCTAATCCAGCTCCTCCTGTGACCCAAAAGGTCAAATAGAGTTTGACCCATTAAAATGTTTGTGTTGCTTGTGAAATCAAATGTTAACATTCACTCAATGCTTAATACCCAAACCATGACCTTAACTTAAACAAAGGCTGTGTTCGAAATAGCATACTATTTAATACATACTACATACTACATACTACATACTGCGTTCAGCGGCAGTATGTAGTATGCTGTTCAAACGCATTTTGCGGTATGCTACCCCAGGCACCAGTTTCTGGTTTTGGATGGCAGAAGTAAACGATAGCCCGCCGAGAGCAAAAAGCTGCTTCTTTAGCTATAGCACCCCTTTCTGCTGGAATGCTGCTGCCGTCTGCCATTTCAACTGCTGTTGTGACGTTTCAGGGCTCTGCATTGTGGGATACAGTTAGCGAGGTAGACTGGTCCGAAGCAAACTGGAGATTTTTCCGAATCGGTACGAAAAGCCGGGAATTTCTGGCATACTATAAATTTGCTTTTGATTGTATACTGCATACAATATTTTGGCCAAATCAGTGCGTACGGCTAATAAAGTACGAGATTTCGAACACGGCCAAAGTCACCTAACCAATTTTTCTGCATTCCGCAAGTCTTTGCCAACAGAGTGTTACAGCTCCAGAAACATCTCAATTTCTTTGCACTGGCGTTAGTGAAGGCCAGTGTTCAAGCCCTTAAATTGCTGCAACAGCAAAATAGTTTAAGAAGGTGAAGCAGGCACAGTCATACAGCGAACAGACTCCAAGTCTTCTTGTTCGGTTGATATTTCAGCTTTTAGAAGTGAAGAAAATCCAATATTCTTCTCTGCACCAGTGATAACCCCCTTTAGTACTACAGCTGACCCCAATCTTTACACTGAGCACTGACATGAGAATGTCATAATAGATCGTAGCATATTTTAAAGATCTTTATTTTCATATATATTTTCTGACAGGAACTAAACATATGATGTCCAAGATTTTAAACATATATAATTATTGTTATAACACACGTATAGCCTAGTTTATCAAGCAGGCTGGAGCAGGAAACAGCCATGCTGCTGTTAAAAGCAGAATTTGCTATTAATTACATTTATTCAGTTCTTCGAATTAATTTGACTGATTTTATAATCTTCAAACAAACTTGTGATACTAAGATAAGTGTGGGACAGCGCACAATATACTGGTCTTCTCCATTTTTTACTGTAGCTGAGAAACTGTTGTTATTGTGCTTTCTGTGTCAGTACACGTTGGTTAACGGTGATACTGAATTCCTGATCATTCATTGCCCTTGGTGCTGACAGTGACACTGGAGAGGGCGACATCCAGACTGTCAACTCTCCAAATTCTTTGCAGATATCTTCAGATTTATTGTTCCCCGACTCATTATCCCTCCTTCACACCATAATACATTTATAATTGCGGTGGTTTCCCCCTCAGTATATCTTCTCAGTATATCCCTGTGAAACTGTCACTCTGTGGACACAGCTTAGACATTTCCAGCACTTATATTACTTCGAGAAATGTATAAGTGTATATTCACTTCATTGAGGAGAGGAGTGGTTTGAAATAAAACAACACATTTATCATCACAACACTAATGAACATATTGCAGGCTCTGTAGAGATGAAAATGATAATATACTTATGACTGATGAGCGATTCAATCTCACTTGAAGTCAAGAGGAAAAAACTTTGCCATTAAGAGTGGGATGATTTCACTCGTTGATGCTGAGCAGAAACTTCCTTGTTGTAAATCTGGTCACGCAATGTCCTGAAATCGTGTGAATGTAGATTTAACTGAGTTAAGGGTTAAATGTTGGTGTGAAAGATGAGAAAGAGTTGTCATACCATCATTGCAGGAAGGGTCATCCGTGGAAAACACACAGGGGGGGTTGTCCAGTGGTGGGCCCCCATTTGGCCAGTGGATCTTCTCAGTCTGGGACCAAATGATGTCTTTGGTTGTCCCATTGTAGTACGCAACGAGCTGCAAATACAGAGGAAACCACTCATTTAAATGGATGAAAATAAAGACACTGTTGTAATTTATATTTCTTTCACATTTTTTCCATTTTTGTGAAGGACAGTCTTGAAAACATTTTTAATTAGTTGCTGTAAAAGCAAAGAATGAGTCAAATCCAAGCTATAGTCGCTTTCATACTACTAGCTTGTTGAATGTCTCTTTCATAGGTCTGAAAAATCACAAGCATTCTTAGTGTTTACAATGCATACTCTGAGATAAATAAGTAAAAGAGATGTTAGTTAGTTAGGTTTCATGCACTAAGGTGCCCAGCCCACATGGGCTTAAAAGACACTACAACCAAAACAAACAAGAGCAGCGATAGAATGAGAACAAAAGAACAGTTACACCCCCAAATAAGTCAAACAGTGTCAAATAAAGTATGAAAAACAATCCTTTTTCTTAAACACAACTTCAGCACTACTCATGAACAGACTGTACCTTTTACTAAATCAAACATAAAGTGTCCTACTGCGCTGTTGAAAAGCATTTAACACAAACTCAGAGATAAGAGTTAAAAACAGCAAATTATTTGTTAGCGAAAAAAAACGATACCCCACAAAGTCATAACCTGCTCAGCAGCGCAGGGTGATATGTTAGCATTGTACTTGTGAACATGTTAGCACGCTGACGTTAGCATTTAGCTCTGCTGAATCAATGCTGAAGATGTTTCCCCTCACTTTCCGCCCTACTGTGCTGGGGTTTGCCATTATTTGACTGCTGTTCATGCTCTTGTGAAGCCAAAAGTTAACAATAATGCATTGTTCGCAGGTTAAACAATGTACAACAGTGTAATTCAGAACAGTGCTGCCGGGCTTTTAAAACATACCAAGAGAAGCAACCGTATCACACCAGTCCTTGCTGTCCTTCACTGGCTACCTGTGAGTTTTAGAATTAATTGTAAGATTTTATTGCTCGTTTTTTAAGCCTTAAATGGCCAGGCTCCAGCCTACACCTGTGAGCTGCTAACTCCCTACGAGGCTGAGTGCTGCCTGAGATCTTCTGGCAGAGCCCTACTAGTGGTTCCTGAATGTCATCTGGTCACTTAAGGTGAGCGAGCCTTTGCAGTTCGGGCCCCACAGCTGTGGAACTCCTTGCCTCAAGATCTCAGGCAAACTCACTGTCCTCTTTAAAATCTCTTCTTAAAAGTGACTTTTATCGTCAGGCTTTCTCTTAACTATTGGCTTTGTTTAACTTTTTTTTTTACCATGTTCTTATTGAATATGCCTTTATTTTAATAGCCTTTATTTTTATTTTTGTCTCTAATTTGCTACTGGATGCCTAAATTTCCCTCTGGAACAATAAAGTACCTATCTATCTATCTATCTATCTATCTATCTGTCTATCTATCTTTCTATCTATCTATCTATCTATCTATCTATCTATCTATCTATTTGCATTGTTTTAACTGGAAAGCACTTTTTAACATGTTTTTGAAAGTGCTATTTAAATAAAGTTATTATTATCATTATTACTTTTTAAGCAAGTAATTTTGGTGCCTAAACCTAAACAAACTGCAACTGATTAACAATGTTAAACTAACACTTTGTTAGGTTTGGGCATGTAGCATGTTTATATAAAATGGTATGACATCGTGTTAACTATAGTAATTTGCTTTCTTGCTTGGAGCTAGATCAGACAAAAACGTTACCATTCTGAGGTGACTCTATTACCATAGAAAGTTAGCTTATGTTATCATGAAGACAAGAACCAGTGGGAAACAGCTTCTAAAAGTTTCACAAACATCCTGAATAGCGTGTGTGTGTGTGTGTGTGTGTGTGTGTGTGTGTGTGTGTGTGTGTGTGAGCTTTATTTTGACTGTGAGCAGCATCTGTTGTCCTGCTGTGAAAATCGACTCCTGTGTTTCTAACTAGCCTGAGGAGTTTTTATGTGTTTTACCTATGCTCCCTGCATGTTGTGTCCTCCCTGCTAAAACCCTGAGGGCCGTCACCCCTGCCGAGGGTCATCAAAACAATGCAGAATGAGATGGGTGAAGGGGCAGGGGGAGCCACGACTGAAATAGCAGCAGTGTTCCAGTTTAGGGGCTGTTTACTGCTGTGCATCGCCTGAAAATCTCTTTCAACAACAAACACATCTTGTGTGCAGTCATACATCTCTAATGCCTTCAAGTCTGCACGAAGATATAGGCAAATGTATTTATTTTGAAGGTGGTTAGTTAATGTGTTAATAATACAGAAGTACATTTAGCCTATATAGTAATAAATGAAGATTTAAATATATGTTGAAAATATGGAAAATAAACATCAATGTTCAACAGGAATTGACCTTCCCTCTTCCCTTCCACAATTCTGGTAGACAATTATTGTAATATTCATTTATACATTGTACTAAAGGGGAACTCTACTTCTGTTTGGAATAGTGGGAAGAACTACAGCAAAGGGGGTAACGTTTGAATAAAAAGGAGTCAAGAAAAAGCAACACAAACTCTGATAATGAACCTCAAATGATGTCACTTGAGTCAGCATGGGTTCGGGCTAAACACCAAGTTTGAAAAATGTTTTTTGAAAAATCTTTAAAAAATGTAGCTGTTGGGTCAAGTCAACATTAGCTGCTGATAGTATAACGCATCAGAATCTCTAACCAACTGTTTGCTGTTCAGTTGCATTGTGGGTAATGTAGGCACCCTAACTCTTACATGGAATAAAAAAGATTATATCTAGTCCTGTTGCATCATATTGAATCAATGTTTTTAAATTATGATGTGCACAAAAGGGACCTTTCTGGTCCAGAGTGATATCAATCGAGGCATTTTCAAAGGTTTTACATGGCTCCCACTGGAGGCGGGCTTTGTATTGCCTTTTTCTATGTGCAGTGGTACTCCCCAACACTTGTAAACAACAGATGTGTAAAACCGGTCCACTTCCTATTTAATTCTATGACATACATTAATATAATTAATAATAATGGATTGAAGAGAGACATGAAATCTGGGGAGAAGAGAGTGGGGGATGACATGCGCCAAATGATACCAGCTGAGGTAAACCAGCGCCCCGTACAATAATACTTTAAGACAATATGCTTCCATAGGGAGGTCTTTTAGTGTTTCAACATGATGATGCCTCCTTGTGTTATTCTTCAAACTTTGGTGAAGAAGAAATTTTCTTCACTGGGGCCTGGCACAAAGTGTGAGAAACAGAAGTACACTGAAGACTCTTTAGTATAGTTTAACTTACAGAAACATCAACTAGCACTGGTACAAATGAATACAAATATTTTTTTCAACAATCTGTTCACCTGTTGGGGAACAATGCCAAATTTATATTGAAGTATATTTTTCAAGTAGTAAAAATGTTTTGTGTATGGTTTTTTTTCCCCCTGTCTGTCCTCTAAAATATCCATAGCAATGTCAAATGAACAGTAATGTAAGATAAAATATATTGCACATCTCTTTGTAGCTGTTAACAAACATGAGCAGTGTAGTGAGTCTTTTTAATGGATGGGTATTTTATTTTGAAATGACAGTTATTTATTAAATTCAGCAGTCTGCGATTCTCAAAGCTGAAACCACTCTGTGATGTTTTCAGGCAGCTGGCTACCAGGGGTCAATGGGCCATATGAATCGACCAATTACAGGCCGAGGATAAATGAGACCAGGAAGTCACACTAACAGCCTCTGAGGACCGCTGTGAAATTCTAACTGAAGTCACGTCTTGCTAACCCACTTCTGCTCCCCTCAGAGAAAAAAAAGCACACTGAAGCAGTTCACTGCCGTGTTTGCCGAGTGCAACATACACAAATATTTTCATCAGACTGGCAGGGAAATTTGAGGTTTCATGCTTTTATCATTAGAGAAGTCAGAACCCCAGAATATGTCCCAGGTAGTAATATCCTTAGCTTTCATTGCATCATACAACATTATGCTGAAAAGAAATAGTGGAACTAGCAACACACAGCTAATTAGTCTTGCATTGTTTTTAGTCAGAATTTTTTAGTCAATATATTACATATTGAGAAAGAAAGGATTTTTGTTAAGTTTTAAAGTTCATATAAAAAGTTTCCTAGTGTGGTGGTTGACAACAAAGATTATTTTGGAGGTTTTTATCTTGATATTAATACTACTTATGAAAACAATACAGTAGTTACGGGAATGAAACATCAAAGATGTAATGCCTACCACTACACTAAAAAAACAAAATACATTTAAAGAGCAGACAAACATCATGAAATATTTCAGTGTCAGATTTTAAGTGTTTTCAAAGACTGTGTATCTTCCAGGGTCACTATTTACAAGACTATAACTAGAGTCCTGTTGAGATTGAGGCTGTTAGATTGGCTGGGTTAGCTCGCGAGCTAGCAGGCCCCTAGTAAGCCAGTAGTTCTAGCAGGCCACTATCAAGGTATTTCCTACCTACCTACATCAAACCTTTACTGGTTCACCGGAGCTAACTGTCACCCCACCATCACCATTAATAAACAGCAAGGAAGCTTCAAACTACCCCATCACATTCAGTAAGGACACGGTGACAGCAGCCCTTGTGTGTGCAGAGGCATGCAACTCCCTGTGACCCCCCTTATGTTTACTATCTATCTCATTTGTTGCTTCCTGTTTGGGGCTGTAGAAAGTGCACCTATTGGTTGTTGTCAAAAGCAAAGCCTAATGTTGTCCCACATTAGGCTTTGCTTTTTACATGAGCCCAGAAAAAAATGTCAGGTAATATTAAACATATTTGAAATTAACTGAATGTCAGAACGAGAAAAAGACTGACTTAGTTTTAAGACCACCCTACAAAAAACAATTCAGATGATGGGAATGCCCCACAACCCTCACAAAACTCAAATGATTGTATTCCAACATTGGAAAACTGTCTGTAACAGTGAAAGTGCTTAAAAAGTTGTTTCTTGTAAGGCCAGAAAAGTTTGGAAAAAAGGGTTATGTTAGTGTTTGTTTTGGGCTCAAGAAATGAGGGGAGAGAAAGGTGGGAAATTATATGCCACATATGTCCCTGGCCAGATGCAAACAGGGACATTTTAGTCCATGATTAGAGTCCAAATCCCTCGGCCACCAGGAGAAAAATGTGTTCATATTTCAATTGAAAGATATCGGCACTAGCATTGAACAACTTGAAAGAATAAGCAGGGCATGGAGGTAGCTCTGAAACAACATAGTATGGAAGAAAAAGCTTTATTGATTCGCTGCTCGTTTGCTTATCAGCCCGCTCCATGCCCAGCTAAAACATCTCAGTGCCAAATCTGCTTATAAACAGCAGCTGCTGACAATCTGCGTGTCCCTGGACTCACTGTTCCTCTATCTGTCATTGCACTCTGGGGCACTCAATCTAATCCAATAAAGTGTTATCACAGATTTCAGTCCATTCTGCCAACCTATCAGCTGGGTGTCTTAGTTCTGTAACAAAGCAACAACATCACCTCTTCTGAGGAAAGAAACTATGAGAGATGGAGGAGGAGCATGATCCCTGCCACCATGACAAGCAAACTTTGTTGTTGTTTTATGTCTTTAAGTGGTTGTTTGTTTTCATTTTTGTCTTTGTGCTCATCTTGCACATGTCCATTGTTGTTTTGAGTTTCTTTATAGTGTTTTTGTGTGTCTTTGTAGTTGTTTTGTGTCTCTCTTTGGTCATTTTGCATATGTTTTTAGCAATTTTGTTTCATGTTTATTTTTTGTAGTTGTTTGTGTCTGTTTGCTGCCATTTTGAATCTCTTTGTAGTTTGTTTTTGGTCTCTTTATAGTTTCATTTATATATTTATAGTCATTTTGTGATCTGTGTCTCTTTGGAGGTGTTATATCCTGTTTGCTGCTGTTATATACACTGTTATTGACTTAATATTCCCTATAATACTACATCACATACATATACATACTGTAATATAACAAACTGTATTTATTTGACACTTTTTATATCGCTATTTATTTATACTGTACTATTTCACACTTTATACTATGCTATTTTAAACTGCTAAATGTTGCTGCTATTACCCATATATGTCACTTTATCCCATGCCATGTCACTTTAAATTGTCACTTGTATACCAGTTGTATATACCTCTTATTTTATACATAGATTTTTATCTATTATCATTTCTATTTGCCTTCTTGCTACTTGTCTTTGTGCTGTTGCAACAAGTGACTTTACCCTGTGGGGATCAATGAAGTACTACTATATCTTATCTTATCTTATCTTATCTTATCTTGTCTTGTCTTGTCTTGTCTTATCTTGTGAGTCACTTTTTGGTCAAAGCGCCCCCCCTCTCCTCTGGCCCTTGGGTCATTGCCTGGTAGGCCTTTTCAATTATCCATATGAACCTTTGACTCATTGACTCCTGTTTCTCTTTAATACACCCCCTAAAAACATTAAATCTTGTTCCAGATCTTCTGTTTCATACCCAAACATTTCATACGACAGTAGAAAATGACAATTTCTTGCCTGTACATTACACTGAAGTGTTGAAGGAAATGTCCACACCAAAATGAAGCTTAATCAGTCATATACTACCTCCCATAAAACTCTGTTGACACACAAACAGCAGACTTACCCCGTACTCTCCGGTCTCCTGGTTCGTCATGGCCCACAGGTTGAAGTCTATTTCCCTGGCATTATTGTGGTCTGTGTTAACAAGTCCTGTCACTCCTGAAAAACACAAACAATGTCCACATTAAGGGTCTGACTCAGATATGTAAAGTATGGTACTAATACAAACTCTGACGTGCTCATTACATCTCACTCTAAATTTTGATGAGTCACCACACACACTAATAGATTTTATTCTGACATTTTAAAGTATTTGCATCATAAATCTGAGTCCTTGTTCCCCTCTATTAGTGCAGCGTTTGTGCTATATTGATGTTATGTTCTGCATGTGTAATTTATCTTTTTTAAGGTGACTGCAGCGTCTCTTGTTTTGTTTCTTTCTATTTAACATATTCGTTGTCAAAACACGAATGCCTGGATTTTGCAAGTCATCCTTCAAGAGACCTGGTTTAAAATGGTTCTGGTCGTGCAAACATTGGCTCAAAACACTGACTTTTTAGCACCAGAGTTTCTGGAGTTCTATTTCCACCATTGTCACTTTATAGCTTTATTTCTTCTCATCTATAGCCACTGATCACTGTTGTAGAAATAGAAAAGACAATTGTGACCTCAAGGTAAGAAGCCAGAATTAGATATCTGAAAAAGCTCTTGCTTCTGTAAAACCAGGCAACATTAAACATCAACAGCGTTGTCAAAACATCCACAACAATAAAGTGGAACTTTCCATTATTATTTTGAACGTGTGCCCTATTTTTCTTGTTTTTATTTCCCATCACGCTGAGCAAAACAACCCTAGTCAACCCTTTTAAACTGCAGCAACAAAATCCCATTGTTCTGCTTCTTCCAGAATGATGTGAGAGCAGATGTGGCAGCCAGCAAAGTAAACAAGGAAGTGTGTGAGCACTCACATCAAGCATCAAATGGCCTGTTAACTGGAGTGTTGTGTGCTAACTGTTCAACGATGCTATAATTATTGTGCTGAAAGGGTATATTTTAATCTCATTTTGGGGTCAATGGTGCTTTCCTACAACATCCAGCTGGGCCTGTCACTTGAACCCATTCCATGTTTATAGTTGAGCACCGTTCCCTTTTGTGTGAGAGGCAGAAAGGGATTAACAACGAGGACTGAGAACGTTTTATGAGGAGGTGGTACATATTCATTAGTATCACATCCATGTAAATCAATTTACAGCTGCAGCTTTAGAATAAGAGATTGTCTCTTTTCCCATTGCCCATTGGTTAGGTCTTTATTGTATCTATTACTCATTCAGTCTGTTTACCAAACTCAGCGTTGACAAATTTGAAATGATGTTGGAGCGCTGCTCGGACAGAGACGGGCGGAATTTGTAACTGAGATGACGAGGAGTCACAGAAGTTACCGACAGAGCATAGCATCGCGCCGGAAAGGGGGTGGAGATTAGCGTGTCGACCCGGGTTTTGTGTTTCCATTATTGCCGATTGGAGCCAAGGCGATAATTACCCGGGTCTACTGCAGAGTCATTTGACCCAAATGCCAATTGTAACCTTTCCCTCAAAGCAAAAAAGCTGAGTGTAAGCAGGTGTTAGTGGGTATTAGCAGATTTTTTGACCAGTTGGAAAGGGGCTAAACTCTCCTCACAACTGACCTGTCACTTAATCATCAATTAAATTCTGACAAAACTAAGCTTCTCATTACTGGGATCAAAAACAAAATGCACAAATGAGATTCCCAAATATATTGGCCCACTTGCTCCCTATGTCAAATACGCTCTATAAATCTTGGTGTTATATTTGACCCTCACTTGAAATTTGATCATATCAATAAATTGGTTAATTACTGCTTTTTTCAGCCAAGGCAAATTGGAAAAAATCTAAACATTAGTATCTGCTTTTGATTTCAAAAGTATCTTTAATGCATTTAATCATTTCCCATCTTAACTTCTGCAAAGCTCCTTTCATTTGCCTGAGTCAAAGTGCCTTGGCACACCTTCAGCTCACGTTTACACCACTGAGCAACCACTTAAGTCATCAAATCAAATCCTGCTGGCTGTACTGTGCGCCAAACTAGAAACAAAAGGTTGTTAGTATGATAGTGCTCATTCACTACACAAAGCACCCACAGTTTGAAAAGAGTCTCCTTTTCCAATTAGAACAGCTGAATCTATTGACTATTTCAAAATAACACACTGGCTTTTCTCTTTAGTTGAGGGTTGTGAGAGAGGGTTTTCCTCTTGTAGGTGGTTTGTTCTTGGTATTTGTGTGAAATTTTGCGTACTTACTAACAAACCAAAAAAGCAGCAGATAAAAAAGTGCATAAAACATTGAAAAGACATCGCCACAGTTTGTTTACTAACCAGCCATTTACTCACCCCAAAATCTGCGGTTCTGCGTCCTCATCGTGATGTTAATGCCGTCATTCTGAGCTCCGCCTTCTGCCAGCGTCTCCTCCAAGGCCTTCGCGTAAAGAACAAAACCATCATAGAAGCTGCCGGCAATGTAGTCCATCTGCCAGAAAAAAAGGTACAATTTTAGACAATCAGCAGTAAAGGGAATTTGTGCAATACACACAGTTTTAATTTGGGATTTTAATGATGGAATACTTTAGCATGTTAATGTAGGAAACTCCTATTTTTTACATGCCAACAAGAGAATGCTTATGAAATTATACAAATTTGGCCAACCAAAGTGCCAAGTGGGTTGAAGGCAGTAATAAAAGAAAAGCTTTTAATCGCTCAAATCATTATCAACATCATTCATCATTAACGGCTGACATTTACACAGCACGTGGGTGTTTTCTCCATAGAATGTCTCATAAAAGATTAAAGAGGTTGTGATGCTGCTGAGAACACATGAGGTTTTTACAGGTTGTAACTTACCAATGATGGTTCCAAATGCACACCGAAATCCTTCAGAGCTTTGGCATGGAGCCTCTTCTGGAACTCTTCGTACTCTGGATTATCAGGAGGCCGGTATGTTATGATGAAAACAGACTGGAGGAGAAACAAAGAGGGAAAAACATTTTTAATAATAAAGCAATGGATATGTTCATTTAAGATTTACCCTTCAACCAGCAAATGTGTCTGTCTTTGTCAGACTGAACAAACCAATGAATCCCAACCTCCTGCATTTGTATCAATATTCTGTCAAGATAAAATGACAATTTTGTGACTTCTAACTCTAATATAAAATTGCTATCATGCAATTTATTTAGTACAGTTTTCATCCTCAATTTTTAAAATTACTGTTAAATGATGCTAAAGGAATAAACAGAATTTATGTTATGTCTCTTGGTATTAATTAATAATACTGAGACTTTGAAGTTCTTGTCTCTCTGTATTTCAGCACAGCAAACCCCAAATTGAGGGTCTCAAACTGCTAACTGACCATGCAGCCAACTGGCTAACTAGCTAACAGGTATTGAGCTTTTAGCATGTTAACCATCAAATGATATCATTTAGTTGATATTGTATATATATGATGATGTCATATGATTTCAGAAACAGATATATTATTTAGAGTTAGCAATTACAAGCTGCAAACTAACGATACAGCTTACTGGCTTACCGGCTAACTAAGCTTTAGCATGCTAACAGTCAAACCTCATTCCTGTGATGTAAGTGTTTGTTGGCGATAAATCACTTTGGCATATTTCTACAGTCATTAGAAAGGATTAAGTTAATAACAACACAAACTGCTCAGATGGCAGTGAAAACTGCTAACTGGCCATGCAACTAATTACCTTACCTGCTTTGAGCTTTAAGCATGCTAACAGTCAAACTGAGGCTAAAAGTAAGTACAAACATGTACCAGTGCTACTTCCTGTGCTGCTAGTTTTTGTGACCCCCAAGGAACTTTGGCATCATTCTACAGTCAAATAATATAAGCCACAGATATAAAATGTGAATAACAACACCACCAACACCAACTGCTCAATTAGCTCCAACTCACCAACTACTGAATGTACAGCTGACTAGTTTACCAGCTACCTACATTCAGCTTTGTCATGCTAACAGTCATTCCTGCACTGCTTTGTCATCTTTCTACAGTCAAATGATATCAGCCACAAAAATGATATGTAAATAACCCCTGTGCTCTTTATTAGATGTACAAACTAAGGTAACGTCAGTTAAAAGTACATTGTAAGTACATTACATTGGCAGGGAAGCCACCCAAATGTCTGTTTCCAATGCAGTTTCCCTTTGACTGGAATTTTCTAGAAATAAGTGAAATCTTATAAATATTTATAAATAATATTTAGTTAACTGTAAAATGAATGCCACTACAGGTAAATTAGCCTATTGCCAGCATTACCAGCCTTATTGTATTTCACTGTTTCAGCTGGATACTAATATATTTTATTAAGATATTAGCATGCTAAAGCTAGCTGTCTAACCAAGGCCATGATCTTGGGTTGGTTTGTATCCCCACAATTTATTAACATTTGTTCAGTCATCTGATATAACAGACAGATGAATTCATATGAAGTCACTCTAACGCTCACTTATTATGGTTATAGATCTTTATGCACATTTGCACGGGACTGTTTTTTGCACTAACTCTGGATGCTTAAATTTCCCTCGGGATCAATAAAGTATCTATCTATCCATCTTGTAAAACCACCCAGCCTTCTTCGTATCCATCATCTTCCATCAAGTAAGCCTATGATAACAAACTCTACAAAATACACTATTTGTTTATTTGTATAAAAGCTCCACTGCCAAACAATGTTTCAGCCTTTTTAAGGTTTGGATGTATGGTTTTTAGATTCAATATAAGGCCACTAGAAATCTCTTTTTATGATACTCATTATTCTGGCAGTTTATAAGCCTTCTACAGTCTTTTCAATAGATAAAGCCCCACACAAAATCTATTCATGGTCATGGTGAACACTGTATTGTTTCAGGTTCTTACTCTTTGAATGTAAAATAAAAGAAGCATTGCCTCATACTGCATGTTATGTGGTTGAATTCTGTATAAACTGGAACATTGAAACACTTTTCATTATTCATTTCATTATAGTTCAGTGACCTCCAAATGAACTAAAACATTAATGAAATAATGAAATATAAAGAGAGAGTAAAACTAAAGGATGAGTTGATTGAATCAAAGCCTTGTCATTGTGAGGCTGGATAATGTGTCTGATGAAAGGATGAAAAAGCATGAATGGTTCTAAATACAGAGAGTGGGAGACAAGCACTCGCTTCTTCTTTCATGATATTTGATTAAAAAATGTTTGTTACAAACTGCTGTAACACCACATTAGTAGTGACAGACAGGTTTATTGTGTAATCAAGTGTTTGAATAGAGAAATAAATAATCAGCCAGACATTTCAGTCCAAGCATGACCTTTGATTTTGTTGTGCTGCAGCACAAAAACAAGTTTCATACCTTTCTTTGTAGGCATCCATCTTTGCTATTAAGAGCTATAGACATTTTTTTTCATGTCACAACAGTTACTGGAGCCCAACCACAAACTTCCCCAAGCAATTATAGCTCTGAGAAGAGCACCTCGCCATAATGAGCTCTGTTATCGCTCGCAGACAAATTAACGCCTTGCATGATCAGCAAAGTGAGAGCCAAAGTTTTGCTCGTCAGCCAAGGTTAGGAGCAGTTCACATTCAGATAAACACATTTGAGATCTCTGTGTTTGATGCTTAAGTTGTTTAATGCTGATTCATGGTTTCAACACTGCAAAAATCACTTTAATTAGTCAGGACATCTTGTCTCCGATCTAGAAATTGCTCGGCTCTTGAAATAAATCCAATCCTTGCTCCAGAAAGAGTGTGTGGGCTGAGTGAAGTCAAAACAGAACCCATTTAAACAACAAAAACTTGATTATTATGTATTTGCATAGAAACTTGACATTTAAAATGCAAATTAATAACATATTTTAGAGGAACACATATAAAGACAAAGTTATTCAGACATAAGAGGTGGAAATATGTAAGAATATGCAAAGAGGCGCAACACTAAATCACTTTAAAGCCCTTTAAATTGAAAGCAAAGGGAGCCATTCATTTCCATTAATTTGATAAGCAATGTAACTGTATTCTAAGCATTTTAAGCAAACATATGATAAGCCCATTATGAGAGAAATTGCCATAATCAATTCAATATTATGCACGATTTATATTCAGACAGCTGCTCTCCTTCGAAGGTTCATGAACACTGAATTAAAGAGAATTAAGAGAAGCCAGTTTGACATTTAGGGAGACAAATTAAACAAGTGACACATTCTGTGCCCACTCTCTGACATCTCAGAGCACTAATTTGTTGGACTAAAGGGCTTCCTGTGACAACAGATTTCTTAATGTCATGCAAGAATTTCACTCCTTAAAGTGGTCCAAAAGGTTGTGGAGACGCAATTTGCAAACTTATTGGCAAAAGTGATCCTAAGATCATCAGTTAGTGCACACATACGATTGTATTTCATGCATATCATTACAATAAAAGTTGCCTCTGATTGCGATTGGTCATAAGAAACTTTGTGGTATTTGATTAGAGACTATTGATTCTGAAAACATTTGAACCAAATGTCAGTTTCCAGCTAAATTTGAGGTCTTTGTTCTGTCTAAGAAAGTAAGTTGAGTCTGATAAAGATTATAGGATTTATGGGATTTAGAGAAAAAATGAACAGAAATGACAAATTAAATACCCCTTGTCAGGGACATCAATTTCTCATTCCAAGTGGCGGTTTTGCTCTTGTATAATTTCCTGTCTCTAATTACAAAGTGGGTGAAACTGTGACAGTTTGTATTCAATAAATCTGAATACAATCTGAATACAATTTTGCAAAAGTAGTGATCCAAACAAATGCATGGCTGAAAATGTGAGCCTGTACGTGCAATCCGTGTTCACTGTACCTTGAAGACCTTGATGGGATCGGCCCAGTCTGAGTCGGAGTTCTGCCATGGTTTGCGATCCGTCAAGCTCTCAGCGTAAACATCCAGATAGAAAATGGCATAGTTTTCCGGGTCCTGGATCTCGCTTTGGAACAGTTTCATGATGTTCAGGAACGTGTCCAGAGGGCCGCAGATGTAGACGACTGCAGACAGAAGAAGAAGAAAAAACAAGTGTTAATCTAAATCCACTAATCTAACCCACCTGCTTCTTTAAAATGATGGTGTCTGTATTCGTGTGCATTTTCCTCATTTTTAAGGAGTGACCTGCATTATTTTGTCTTCTTTCTCTTACTTCTACTACTGAAGATAATCATAGAAAACAAGTTGGTTTGTATTGAAAACAGGCTGAAATAATCACTGCCAGAGTTTTTCCCTTATTTTAAGTGAACAAGACTTTCAGGTCTCAATAATTTGTGTTGAGGGACCAGACATGTTTTCATTTTTTTCTCTGCATCTGAATTGTTTTGTTTCAAGCTTCAGCAGTGATCCGCATAGGATTATTTAAATTCAACAGAAGCGGTATGTATATGTAAATAAATGCCAGATGTAAGGCAGTGCATACATGCAGAGCCCGAGCACCATCTGTGACAGACACAAACAAGACAACATATTAACTGAAGCTGAAGGAGGGCTGAGAGCTTGGAAACCCACCGAAGGGTCTGCATGAGTGGTGGGAGGAGCCTGTAGCAAAGGGGCGGGGTTTAAGTGGCCTGACTGCTAATAGAAAAACTCCTTTATTTTGGTGTCGCTTGCCCAAATCCTCAAATTTCCTGTCAGGCAGCTGTGCTGATGTTTTTAAGTCTTAGTTGTGACTGGTGTTAAGTTTCAAAACATTCAACGGAAGAGGAGGAAATTTGAGGAAGATATGGAGAACTTTTAAAAGAGAGATTAGTAACTTGTTGTTTTAGTATTATATTTATTTATGTTAAGTGCATGATGCTGAGTGCTAATATTTAGTCCAGCACATTTACTGCGACTACACTGCCTTCTGTCTCATTTCCATTGCTCTATGTAGTAGCTTGTTGCCATTCTAAGTGACGATACCAATAATGGTTTTAAACCCTCAGTCATGCGACACAATTTCCACCATTTTTAAATCAACAACATAACAAGTAATGTGTATAATACATGTTGGTAGCTGGCACTTCAATGTTTGCTATGTCTGATTCAAATAGCTGTCTGCATTTAGATTTCTGCATGCTGATTGAGTAAAATCTTCAGCAGCATATGCACAAATTAAACATCTACCAGAGGCAGCAAAGATGCAAATATGGTGGCAGAAATCATTCAAAGGTGAGGATGAATATTGCTTCCCAGTACTTTGCACAATGAAGGCAAACAAAGGAAAGAATCATACCTGACTGTCCGTCTAGAAAAACCTCATTCTTTTCAGCAAATGCCCTAAAAGTGTTTCTGTTAAAGTGACAAAGGCCTCTAGTGGCCAAGTTATAATTCAAGTTATCATGACAACAAAGTCTAAACACCAATCAAGTTTTTCAGCCTAAACTTTAACCACAGAGGTGTAAACTCTTGCAGGAATGGCTAAGTCGTTCTGCGGACAGTGGCATCAAAACAGAAAGTGCCTTATGCGTCATTCTTCCGGAAGCATCCTATACATTTTATTACCTGAGATCTCTACTTGTTCTTGTTATCTTGATGTAACAACACTGCACCTCTGTAACGTCAGATTATCATAACTCGTATCCCCAGAGTTGCAAAAGCACAAAACAAACATTCACTGTCCTCATGGAAAATGGCAGCATGGCGTGTCCTGGTTTGTAATATCACAGTGACCAGCCTGTTTGTTTTGTTCTCTAGATCACCAGAAAATTTGCGACATCTCGAGTAAACAACCAGAAATTACAAATTATCGTGGGAAAACCGAGTAAATAAAATGTGTGGACGCATGTCAGCTTAGGGCTTCCGTACATTCTGGAGGGCATGGATTTACAATGTGTTTTGTTGTTGTGTTATGTTGATTCAAACAAACAGCAGGGTATCAGGTAAAGCTTTTCTGTATCAATGCAAATGGCGAAGTTTAAAGGGAAATAAATGCTTTTTTCTACAAATAATTTTTTTTTTTCCAGTGTTGTGCAAACACAAGCAGAGAAGAATCTTAAATCTGTGAGCCAATAGGTACTGGGAAACAGACAGATTTCAATCAGCAAGTAAGTATTGTGTTTTAATACCTAGGCCTATCCAACATAAAAATACAGTTAGAAATGTTAGCTTTGCACTCAATCACAATTTGCTGCTGCAGAAATCAAACCTGACACGGCATTTAAAGGCTCTGACAATGTCTCTACCCACTACCTTCAGCGTGCCACCTACACCCTCCCGCCTGCCTCATGAATAAAAAATGTAACATTATTTCCATTCGCAGCGTATGTCAGAGTGTCTCCTGCCAGCAGCATGCAGTCCTCACGGTTAGCAGACATTTCCTCATGTGTTAGACCAGAGTCTGCCGCTGCTTCAGACCCCGACTCTCATCTATTCCAACACGGTTCGCCACGCCAAGTAGTCCTGCAGTCTCCTGGACGGCTCCCAAAATAAATGTGCTACACAGCCGGGGGAAAATGTCCTCTTGTTTTCTAACAGTCGAACTGTACACGGACCTGCTGAGGCTTTACTTTACACAAAAACATATTAAGTTGTTTGGTACAAGTTGTTCCACTTCACTGATTTAAGGATGGTAATCAGCCCTGGTTCTGCTTTAATCACTACACTGTATAAAACATCATTCTGGTATAATTGAGCCTGTTATCAAATCCTAAATTTATATTTTTCTAGGATGAACTTGTTTAATAAATTGCACATAATCAAGTCTGCCTCCACTAAGCAGATCATGTTTTTGATATTGGTTGTTTTTTATCAGACAAATTCTAAAGAAGTCCATAATCAAGCTTCACTTTTACCCCCTCAAAGGACGTACTGTTGTTTTTCTCAGATTACAGATACTCTCACAATAAATTGTTGACAGATTTCCATGAACAAGTGATTTGTTTTTTCCTCTCTCAATCTAAGATGTTTTTTTTAGGATTTCTCAACACTGAAAGGTTGTGTGTGATATTTCCACATGCTGTCCAAGTTACGTGTTATCTTGGACAGGGTCTACCACCCACTCCATGATGTTCTGGTTATGCACAGGAGCACGTCCGTGACAGACTCATTCCCGCGAGATGCACCACAGAACGCCACAGGAAGTCACTCCTGCCTGTGGCCATCAAACTTTTCAACTCCTCCATCTGAACTGTGCACTGAACACTGAATATAAACTGGATTATAATGTGTGCAATAATCCAACTGTGCAATACTCATTAATACTGCCTTTAAAGTCTTCATTTAACAATGTTGTGATGATGTACTTAAAGCCCCCCTCCAGTGAAAATCAAGTGTTTAACCTTGTAAACATCTCCATGTAGTGTTTTTCATGTGTTACAGGACATGTCAGGAACAACATAAGCAGTCCTCCCCAATGGCTGGGCCTGTCTGCATTTAAACTGCAGTGTACCAAGGACAGGCTGAACAACACATTTTCAGATAGGCAGGTTTGAGACGTCACAGAGCTAAGGAGCCAATCCTGTTAATGGACGGGATGACGCTATGCATATCATTATGTGCAACCTATGGCAACCACTTCAGCGATGCTGTACCCGTCATCGTAATTTTTGCAAACTCACTACTGACTACTAACGTTAATGTTACTGCTATTGAATAGTGGGCGGGGACTATGCAGATTCAGGAATTTTCAAAGAGGGAGAAGGAGGAGATGCCTTGGGAGGATTTTTACATGTTACATATTTTGCAGAAAAACATATTAGATATAATACATATAGAGACAATTTATTATTTCAAGCAGAGCATTTTATACGTCTTAAAACACGACTGGAGCTGCTCTTTAACTGTTATTCTGGCATTTATATATTTAAATCACCATACATCCCATTTCTTGGAATAATATCTTTTATCTTTATTTTGTATTTTATTGTATATATAATGCACATATTTTACACATTTCTTACTTCTATTAATATTTCCGATATTTCTTTATTCCCTATATATTACTTCATGCTTCTCTCTGTATCAGAGCGACTGTCACGCCTAGATTTCCCCCTGCGTATTTCTGATATCTGATTTCTGAAGCACTGAACTTTTAAAAACGTTCATATTCATTTTCTTTCTAGATTTTCTGTGCAAATTAAATCCTGTAAACATCTTCCATCATCACAATGACACATCTAATAACACCAAACAGATGACAGATGTACAAGCCCTGTGAGTGCTTTTTTCTTGATACTGCTGCAGCCTGCCATGTTTCAAGATAATGACACCTTTACAGAGGGAGTTTTGTTAAGGAGAACACAGAAACTGTGATAAAACATCAAATTATGTCACCTCATAAGAAAAACAACTCCTGAGAGCTGAATAACAGATGATATGATTGTTAGGATGTTTATTTTCCACATCTCAGACTTTCTTCTTTTCTGATGACAAGACTCGACATTGTGGACAAAAGGTTTCACTGCCTAAAACATGGAGACAACCTGTTTCTCATTGTCTGGCCTGGCAGGTCTCTTTAAATGTTATAATCCTTTATGACACGGCTGTGTTAAATACTTGATTCTGGTTGGTTAATCACGGCATTCCAAGGTTATTTCTCAATAACAGATTGTTGCTGTGAAGAACAGACCATTGCTAGGGATTCCACTCTAATCACACAATCTGGAGCACAAACTGTAATCATATCTATCCGCCGAAAGAAGTCCGGTAAATTTGAAAATGGAAATTGAATCATTTTTAAATTAATAAAATAATTTCCAAATCAATATGTTGTGTCAAATAATTGACTTTGTAAGTAAAAAGAGTAATAAGCAAGATAATGTATAGTGAGTAGGTTGTTATCGCAGAGGAACCCCTTCAGGGTGAGACAACAGGGTGAGTTCCAGTCTGCGATGACAACCTGCTCACTATATATTATCTCTTATGTATATAATTCTATACAACAACCCTCCCATTGGTCCTATTTATTTCTTCATTGTTATTTAGCAGCAGTCATTAAATGTATTTATACTCTGTAATTACCTCTGTTGTAGTTTCCATTCATTCCTGCGTGGGATTCAATTTACATACTTAGGTACATTGCTCTTACAGGAAACGGTGCAACATGTAATCCAACGTTTTATTTTTCTGATTTCAGCATCATTGACATAATTCATGTTGAGAAACACATGTGGCTTTTATTGTGAAGCACTCACAGGAAACGCAATGAATCTGTCACTAAATGTAGTGCTTGCAGCCTTGCTGGTTTTCAATGTAACTGGAAGAGTTTAACTGCCTTGCACAAGTTTTAAATTGCCTCCACTCACAAGACATTCACAGCAAACAACACCTGCATGTTCAGGATGTGATGCATCACTCAAAAGCCGATGCATGTGTGCATTTCCACACAGCAGAATGTTGTTTTTGTTGAAACAACATTAGGTAATTAATCATATCAGAACATTGCCTGGTTGGGTCCACTGTCCAGTTGCTCTTATTCAGGACACCTCACATAACCAATGGGGTGTTTCTCACCTCACATGTGGGACACCTTCAGTCTAATACAACAACAGTCCTGCAATAAATCCTTCCTCTGAAGGTGTTTATGTTCATTTTAATCTACTGTCAGATAAAAATAGCGTAGGCAGATGTTAGATGTTAGTTAACATGTCTCAGTCTAACACAACACAATCCAACAGCTGGCCTGTGTAAGCACAGAGAGGGACTAAACATGGGAGAACCACTGTGACGCTCTGTAAGAATAATCCATAAAAAACGATACGTATTCCACCATTCATTCTTCCACAAAACACAACAGCTACCAGTTACCTGCTTGTAAAATCAAAGTTCTTAGTCAATTTGTGCGTACGTGCATTCGTACAGTCAACAGAAAAATATCCACTCCCAAGCTCGCCCCCTCTTCATCAATGCCAAAACCCAGAAGTGAACAGGTGAGTGCAGTCAATATAATCAGTGACATTACCGCAAGTTCCAGTGAATACGCCCACCATCAATTATAAACTCACAGTAATCGACCAATAATAATTAAACTATCAAACAGAGAATCCAACTAAACGTATATTTATGGCTCCTACACACGCCTTAAATAAGTTTGCTGGAAGAAGTGCTTCTCTTCTTTGAGTTGTGGTGTTCTCATAGCCCCCATTTGGTCCATCATTTTCTTTTATCAGGACATGTCAGTGTGAATTAAAATGGCTTATTGGTTTGCAATGTCGGTTCCTCTTGTTTGCGGTATTAAGCAGTGAGTCTCCTGAAACCAATAATAAAGGAGGATGAGCCAGGATGGATTAAATGACACATTAATCTATCTAGTTTGAAATTTTCAGTTCTTTTTTTCACAAGTTTTAAGAAAATACGAGTTGAAGACCTGAAAGATGAAAGATATTTTTGCAGTTGATATGAAGGCCTGTAATACAAATTTAATGCAACTGTGGAAGCAGGTAATATTCCTGCAAATTTGTAACATAATTTTAAGCAGTTAAGCTTCTAAATTACATGTAATTTGGTTTGGTTTGTAAATTGGGACGTTTATACTGTTTTCAATGCCTCCATGCACACTTACATGCAGGTGCACAAGCAGAAAGTCAGCCAATTACAGCAGCTGGTCGGATATTTTAATGTGACTGTTTCATGTTCGTGCTGTATCTGAATCTTTCCATAGAAGATCATCCTCCAGCTCGTTCTGTCTTCATGCTCTAATCTGTCTGTCGGGCTTTTACGACTCTGCTGTAAAACACGTGATTTACAGCTTTCGCTCTGCAGCATGTCTCGGTTTTAAAAACTCTGCAAAACCGAATGCAAGTTACATATGTAACCTCACGCCACTGCTGCATTCAGGGAGTGTTTTTTCATGGGAAACAATTGCAAAGAGCTTCTACCTTTTCAAGCTCCAAACCACTGACATACTTGAAAAAAGAATCACAACACAGCCTGTTCTATTCTTTCACTCACATACATGACATTTTCCCTTTTGTGTCATTAATGGACTGAAAAGCATTGGAGCGAGAGTGTCACTGGGTGATGTGATGGGAGCTGGAATATATTCACGTGTTTAGAGAACTGCTTTCATCTCACGCTGCACCGGGGCTCGAGGGACGGCTCAAAAGCTTTAATTAAGGGGTCAGACAGCCGTATAGTTTATGTGTCCAGGTTTTTAGAGGTTTCTGCCTCCACACCAATATAATGCAGTGACAGAAATTTCACACTGTTGGGAAAACAAATCAAAAGCAACACTTCTTCCCACGGATAATGTCTCTGTTGCTCCGGACTGAACACAATGTTTTTGTAGGGAGTATTTCTTTGTTAAATACTAGTAATAATGGAAACTGTGCAGGTAAAAGAGAAACAAGTATTAGTGGTGCAACAATCCACAGTTGGGCCCCTGTTCTAGTATCATATTTTTCAAGGACATTCTCAAGTGCCAGTGTTTAAGGCAAAAAAGTTTAATTAGTGTGAAATTCCTCAACAAAATTGAATTGTTGTGTTTGTTGCCTTTGGCAGAGCAAAAGTGGAGGAACGATAATACAGAAAAGATCGCTTTGACCCTAAATGGTCTATAACTTTGGGAAGATAACAACCTGATTTACTGTCAATACATCTGTCAATTTAACTGCCACCATTACTTCCTGCTTATTTTTGTGGATTACTTATTGTAATATTGTTATTCTATTAGGCGCTTTCTCTTTTGCATTAACCCATATATTTTATATTTCCATTTTTATTTGAGTTGTGTGTTTTTTTTCTCTCTAATGTTTGTCCTGTATTTTTGGAGCAATCTGGCTCAAGAATTTCCTTCTTGATTAATAAAGTTTTATCTTATTTAAATTGTGTTTTGTTAAGACCTAACTATCAGTAGAGAGTGCTATGTTTGTTACGCCTACGTAGTTTTCTTTCAACATTGAAGAGTCATTCCTGTAAGAAGGCTTACTTTAAAAGCCAATTAGTCAGTCGACTTTACTTTCGTGAGGATATTACTTTTTTGTTTTTGAGGAAAATGTCGCAAACAACTATTTGATGGTTTGCTGTGTGCAGATATTTATGGAAGACTTGTAATGACTTCAATATTTTGCCTTTCAGATTGCACTAGATGAAAAACACTTGAATGAATTCTTAGGATTACGACGTAATACAGTGCAAACCAAAGATAAACCTGTCAGCCTCAGCAGCAATGTTAGCTGTTTTCATTAGCAATTGTTAGCATGCTAACACCCCTAACCTTAGATGGGAAACACCTTATATCAGGGTGTCAGCATTTTCACTGTAAACATGTTAGCATGCTGTTGTTAGCTTTCATCTCCAAACACTGCTGTTCAGCCATATAGCTGCTTGCTTGGCAGTATACTTCGAGTATTGTTAGGCCTCAAAATTACAGAACTTAGTATGCTGTACCTGTCTTATGTGATACTTACGGCTGAATATTCCCTTACAATTTATTTATGAAACTATAAAAAATGTAGGCCTACATGCAGTGTCCCTGGGACTTTTGGGGCTCCAGGGGTCTGGAGAGTCTGTTTGCTTACAAGTTAATGTTTAAAGAACAGAATCAAGGTAAAGTCGGTCACCTCCATCTGTTAACAGGAGTAAAGATAAAGCAGTGGACGACCACTAGAAAGTATCTACAATGAAAAATAACCAAGTATCAATTCCTGAAACTTGTTAAAGTGTCCTTCGTTTTGTCTGCATTTTCCAGTTATTAAAGGAGGAATTTGGGGAATTTGAGGTGGTGGTGGGAGGGGTGTTTCACTCAGCAACAACACGCAATTACTTGGTCAGCTGTCAGCGCTCCAATGATCTGTGGCTTCACAATAAAAGCCTCAGTTTTCCTTTCACACCTCAGCTCAGCCTCTTGCCGTTTGAACCCAGTCAGCAGTCGAGACATTACAGAGCCAACAGCCCGGAGGTTATCTTCTGGGATAAAAGTAGGCCGAGCCGGGACAAGCCCTGACAAAACCATTAGCTTCCCTGACCTCCAGCTCACTGCCGCAGCTCCATAATTCACCTGGGAAGACGGGAATGTTGGCGGTTTGCACCTTTCACCTCTTTCCGTAGCTGCTGTGCCGCCCTTTAATTACTTTTAGTTTGTGTTTATTGCATTGTTTGTTGGTGCTGTTACTGTAACAACAGATTAAGATGTTTAAAAGTCTATTTGTTTCACAGTGCCAGAAACCATAATATTCCAAGATTTACTGGTCGGAAACTTGCTCCAAGATGTTTTGTTGGTTCCCAAATTGATTCCTTCCAAATGTTCCCAGGAGTAGAGGAAGATATTTTGCAACAAATCCATTCAATAGAGCTCAATATCAGGATAAGTTATGCATATCTGAGTATTTAAGCCTTAAGATAAAAAGAAACATTACATGACCGTAATTTCTTGAATTATATGTTATAAAAAGCAAAGTGGAAAGCATATTTACTCCAACTTAAACATTTCATAGTGCCCTTTTTTCAACATAACTGTCGTCTGTGTTGGTCACTTTGCAGGTTCAGTCAAATTTTACTCTTAAAATCAGATAAATCTGCCTGTTGGAAGATATTCAATGTAGAAATAAAACTATTTTGTGATGAAGTAACTGAACAGTAAAAGAACATTTTGAACCTGTAGAGGAGCCAACATGTTCTCCAAACTAAAAGGACAAAGAACATCATTTCGTGTTGCCTTCAAAATAAAGTCCTAAAGGTATTTTTGTATCTTAGACCCCTGTTTGTCACTACCTCATCTTTAGAAAAACCTTAAAACGTCTGTATTTATTTTTCTAATATGCCTGCTACAGTTTGTAAAGATTCGGTTACGTTAAGGCAAAAGACTGATGCTAATATTGTCTCTTAGAAGAGGGGCATGGCTTCTTCTGTTGTGGGATTTAATTTGTGAAACACTTTGTAATGCAGCACTAACACTTGAGTGGATGTATTTTCCTATCTAGTATTACTTTTTGGATTTAAGTCTTCGTTCCATTGCTGCAAACTAATTTTTGATCCAGAGCAATTTGGGATATGATACAAACTTTTAGTCCCAGAATATAAATTCTGTGCCGGCGTGATGATAGCAAACCTGGCAGCCTCCCTGTGCTCACATGACTGTAGGAAAGTTCACTCTGTCACTGCGACTGGATGTTGTTTAAGAAACAGATCAAGCACAGAACTTCTTCCTCTAGAACAACAAACTGACTTTTTTTCTTTTCAGTTCTTGAACAAAGAAGATGCAACATGTTCATGACAATAAGTGAGCTTTACATAAGTTGTTTTCTTACTTTGAACTGAGCTGTCTGTATGCTAAGCTAGGCTAATCACCTCCTGACTCCAGCTCTTCAGTTATGCACAGGCCTGAGACTACGATCAATCTTATGATCTGATTCTGAGAAAGAAGACATGTTAATCAGATTTTTGAAAATGTTGAACTATCAATTTAATCAACTCTTAATATAACGGCAACTTTAACTAATAAAACTGATCAGTCAATGAGTTTTTTCCACAACCTGAAACCCAAGAGCTTTTCCTGTTTAAGGCTTACAAGTGTAAAAAAAGTGGTAATTAATTATTTAGCATTAATAAACAGTTTGATGAAACTAAAAAAAGGATGAATATATATGTTGTTTTGACTCTGCAGGTTTTAAAAACGATGCTCTTGAATTGATTCATCAGCTTTCATTTGGTAAGTAATCTCTCTCAAACAGACATACACGTGCAGCTGCGCGTGTGCACTCTGTCACACAATTAACTTTTCACAACAGCAGTAATGATTAAGTCAGCCTCACAATGTTTCCACTTAATTAAACTTAAAGAGAGAACAGTGACGAGTGATTTAACAGCCACGCTGCTGTGGGATTTAAGCTGCATCCAAAAACAGCTGTTGATTCTTTTATTACATGCACATTTCTATTTTGCAACTTGATAAAAGAAAATAAACTCCATGTTTCCTCCTTTTATTACACCTTAAGTAGCTTTTTGGTTGAAAAGTCCTATTGAATGAATGTCCTACAATGAAGACATCATCACGTATATTATGTAGCTACTATCTTGTTCCAATGCTGAATCCAACAAGTTAAATAAAAAATGACTGCATCCAGCTAGAAATTGAGGCATTATTTTACACACGTCCCAAACTTTTCACTAACGTGTTTCCCAAAACTTTAGCAGGACATATTTGGAAACTAGAAACTAGAATTTAAAAAGTCAACTTGTGTAGATTTCAGAAAAGTTGGGTTTCACCTGCAGGGCATGTTTTGGCTGAGAGGACACCCATTTGATCTCATCCTCTCTCTCTCTCTCTCTCTCTCTCTCTCTTTAAAACGCAGGTGGTGGTCTTCCTCAGGCAGTAAACCAGCACCAGCAGCAGCAGACTGCCCACAGCCTAAACATTCCTGTGTAATAACGCCGGAATAAATAGGCTTCTCCCTGCACCTTTTCCAATCCACCTCTGTTTCTGCTCCACTACTTCACTGTGACCTCATTGTGTAGAAGGGGAATCTCCCACTGAAGGAACACACTTAAAACTAATGCCAATGCTTAAAATAAATGCTCCAAATTTGAGGCAGTTTCCCCCTAAAAGAAGAGATAAATCTGCCTGGAGGTGACTGGTGTGAGAAAAGTTTCCTAAACTGTTTCCCTAGTAGATGATCCAGTTAGAAGGAATTTCCTCCTCCATCCGCTGGCTTTATCTTTATAGTAACCAGCTGGTGATCTGCTGTATTTCCAGATACTGTCACATACTTGAAAGACAAGCTGCTAATGCAAGAAAATAAAAGATTTAGATCTAGCAGTAAAGATGTTTTCGAAGTGGTCCCTGGGAAACCTGAATTTGAGCTTTTGTAAAACTTTTGTTAAACTGTAAAACATTATTTACAACACATTTTTCTAGAGCATGAACTTACTTCTCCCACGCTCCTTCATGAACGTTATAAGATCCTTGTAGTACTTGAAGTCGTCCTCATACGGCTGGGCCTCCACAGTGACGTTCATCTCCTCCTTCAGGTTCAGGTAGATCCCCTCTGACAGAAAGTAGTGCGGCCGGTCGTCCTGCCGCAGGTCGTGGAAGATCACCACGGCGCGGGACGTCCAGTTGAAGTGTGTGTGCAGCACGTTGATAAAGTCCCCCAGTTTGGTGGTGGACGGCCCACTGCGCACGATGGTCCGGTATTCCTCGCGCTTGTCGAAGCCGTACGCGGGTCCTCCGGCGGTAATCAGCGGGAGTTTCCAGTGGGACGCGAATCGCCCCACAGAGGCGAGCGGGTAAACACACCCGGGCCCGAAGAAAGCGTCCGGGCGGATGTAAAGCTTCGCGTCAACGGCCACCACCTGCGCCCGACTCTCTGCGCACGAGCCCGCCTCGGGATCTTCAGTGCTGTAGTTCAAGATGTTGATGTAGCGGCCGAGCAGCAGCCCGTGTTTGCCGTGCAGGTCCTCGTGCGCCATGAGGATGGCCGGGAAGACGCGAGGCAGAGCCCACGGGTACTTGAGGTGGTTGTCCGGGAGCATCACAGCCACGGTTATGTTACCTGTGCATCCCGGGAGGAAGCAGCAGGACATCGCCGCGAGCAGGCAGCATCCCAGCGCACTTCTGCATCCCATGTCGCGTCCCGGAGATGTCCCAGAGAGAAAAGTGTGGGCACGAGGAGCGCACCGCTTGGAGAGGAGACACGGCTGTGGCACCCTCACACCAAAACATATGTATCCGTCTTCCTCGCTCTCTTTCTCCTTCCCTCTCTTTCAAAAGTCAAACAAAGTGGTCAAAAGCATCATCTTGCCAGCCCGGCTGTGCCATGCGCATCCGGTGCGTAAATTTGCCCCAAATAAAGTTCCGGTGTTTCCCAAATCCACGTTCCCAGCGCAGCGGGTTCTCACGCTGACGGTCTCTTGGAGAGTGATAACATTCATCCAGATGACTGCAACTTAAATCAGAGCAGCCCTCTGCTCGGCCCACGCACGTCACACACTGCAAGAAAAGTCTATTTCCATCAATCTGTTGACCAATGAGTTTAAATAGGATTATTCCTTCGACAGTTAACACAATGTCTCCAGTAAGCTCAGAAGATTTCTGATAAGTTCGTATTTTGATTAATTTAATGTTTTATTCTACGTCCTTACAAAAGCATGAATACTGACTGACTTTTTTTTGTTTGAATAAACTCGCAAATTAAACGACCGGAAACAGGAAGACCAAGTGTGTAAACGGAACCACGTTGTTCACGTTCAATGAAAAATCTGATTTTAAGACAAAGAGCAATACTTGTAAGACATGTTAAAATATTGAATAGATCTATTTTTTGCAGTGTTTGAATTAACAACTCTAAAACGGGTGAGAGGCGCCCCCTGCCGGTCATTTCAGAGAGAACAATAAAGGGCTGCCACAGTCTCCGGTGCATCGTTAGTGCTGGGTAATTAGGGATTATTAATTAAAGGCGCAGACGTGCAGCCTTTAATGGTTTCAAAGGTTTTTAGTATTTCTCAGCGGCTATTAACAAGTTAGAGTAATGATGCAGAGTAATATCGGAGGTTTTTGACAGATTGAAGGTATCAGTTGCTATATTAGTCTAAATAAGCAGTGTCTGCTTATTCATATGCAGGTCAGCATATCAATCAGAGTGATCAAACAGCTCCTCCTGCCGGACATGTCTTGGATTGTGGTCCCAGGGAAAAATTCCTGCTCCAACTATAAAGGTGTTTTGATAAAGTTTAAGAAGGTTGTGTTCAACTGGTTTGATAACGGGACAGAAAATAATAATCTCACAAAATCAGTCAAAGGTCAAACTGTGCTATAAAAGTGGTCGATGGATCGCTTTGATCAGAATCTGGGTTATTAAGGCAATTTATATTCAAATCTTTATTTTAATGGAACCTTGATAAATATCAAGGGGACAACCAAACCAAGGCATAGTATCATAATGTGTCATAATGAGTGTAATTGATGGTTAATTACTTCATGGTAAAAGATGTAATAAGAATGACAGATACGCTAATTCTAACCCAATGTCAGGATGATGGGGAGTGGGACGCAATTGTAGACTGAGGGGTATCTTTAAGTTATAACCACAAAAAATCGCAAGCGATTGGATGGGACAGGGGACATGCCAAAATAATGAGGAGCTAAAAACAAACAAGCTCAATTAGACACACACACTTGACACTGCCCTGAGATGATTCCCTCACCAAACTCAATGAGTGGTGAGTGCGAGTGCCCCTCACACCTGGGACCTTAAAGGAGAAATTCGCCCCTGGAAAAAGCCACTGTCAGTCAAAGCTGGTGTTCTCTGTAATCAATAGAAGCAATAATATTTGAAATTGGCTCCATAGCTGTGAAGAAAGTTGTACAAACAGCTCGTGGTTTCACTCATTCAACATTCCTACAACACCCAGCATGCATTGCGGCCCTCCCTCTGAAAGCAACAGCCCAGCGAGAGACGCTGGAGTGAAATACCGTTTTGCTGCAGGCAACAGCTCAGAGCGGTACAGAATCCGAAATACGACGAGAATATACCGGTGGATTGTCTAAAAACTCTTCAGGTCTGCAGTCTACATTTTAAACCTGACGATTTTGAATGAGACATGACATCAGTGTAATTTAGCGAGCTCCCTGGCCTCTGCCAGATGACGCGTATTATATAGTCCCGCGGGCCCACTGGAGAAGCGGATAGCGTCCTCCAAAGGCACAGAGGGAAATTGCATTTTGTTTTCTACCATAATAGCGTTCGCTCCCCATAATAGCACGATAGGACTGAAGTTCAAAAACGATGAACTGGCCCTTTACGCTTCCATGACTCTTGCAAGATGTTTCAATGATAATTCAAGCGAGAGTAAATAATAATCAGCCCCGGTTTCCCCTACTAGCTAACATGACCATTCTAATGATTTTAATGTTTGATTTAATTGTACGTTCAGCTGAAACATTGCTCAAATCTCCGTGAAGATCTGAACGGATGCTTGTTACGACATGAGGACACACTCTTCAGTTTGCAGTGACATGAAGCCAATTAAAAGGCACCATTAGTCTACTACAGTCATCACTTTTCACCCACACAGCAGCACCTTCAATTAGACCTTCGTGGTTCTTTGTTTTGGAGCTTTTCAGGAGCAGCTCGGGTGTCTGCAGTCAGTCAGGAGACTTTCACTGTAAAAACATCCACCTTATAAGTTGTTCAGTTATTAATTCACACAGACATCTTCCAGATGAGTGAGTTCATCGCTCTACTAGATACAAAAAATGACCCTATTAAAAAAAAGAAATTACACTTGTTGCTGTGGAAACAGATATATATTTTGCCACAGTTTGTTAAATTATTTTTCATTGTTTGAAGGAACCAGGTCTTGAGTTTCAGTTTATTATAATAAAAAATTGTACATTAAATTGCACTTACTTGTCTTATAGTAGAATATTATTACATTAATGTACTTAAAATACACATTTTTTGACCTACTACTTATTAATAGTTACAAAGAACTACTTTACTTTCTAAGTCCTCCTCTGATTGTCCCTTATTGCTTTTATTTATTTACTTACTTATTCATTTTTTATTTGTCTTACTCTTCCAAATCTTTTGTCTGTTTTTAATTCCTCTGATGTGATGTTGTCTTTTATTCTTTTATTTATATCTTTATTTGTATTGCTTAAACTGTCTTTTGAGATCTGCCTGTTTAATCACTTATATTCCCTTTACAGTATTTGTTTTATTATTCTTGCTGACCTTCTGCGTTTGCATTGTGTTCTTGCCTTTTGTTGAATTTTCTAGACTTCTGTCCATTCTGTTATCTTCTCAAGGTCCTGCCTTTGCTTTGTCTGTCAAGGCACTTAGTAAACACCTTTTTTTACAGGTGCTATACAAAAGTTATTACTTATTTCTTTTTTCAACACAATAGCTCCATATCAAAAATAAAAGAAATGTAACTACGAGTTTTTAAGTTAAGTTTTTTATAATAGTGGACTTTGTATGTGCACTTTGGGTACAACTATTAATATACAAGATATATTTTCCCAAAATAAATAGTACCAGAGTTCCAACCATACCTGAAAGAGTAACTTCCGCAAAATAAATCCTATTTCAAATGTTTATATAAGTCACAGTGTATTTAAATTCAAGAAGTTGTCACATATAATGTTCAATGTAAAGGTGAATGAATGAAACAGACATCTTTAGACCTTTAAATTTGTACTCCCTGCACATAATTGATACTCTTACTTTTTTATCTTATCCAAACTAGCAGACCTAAAATCCTATTTAAGAGTAGATTTTTGGTTGGGGCTCATAAGCTGACATCCATCCACCTCAAGTAACACAAACACTCTTGTGGCTCTGGTTGAATGTCTTTATTTTCTCCAGTCGATAAGAGCTTATTAGGTGATAACAGTGCTAAAGCAGCAGCCACATGTATATCAGAAATTTGGGTGGCAACAATTCATACAAATATACATTCCATAATCACATTAGTCAAGGGAGATGACTGACTTAAATAAATGCTGTTCCCAACGACCCCCACACAGGAGACACTACCTGTTAGAAAACACCAACAAGATTGTCTAACTCTACATTCTTAGTGTTCAGCCCCACCTTAGCCCTTAAAAAGCATCAACAGAAAATATCTCTTGGCTGTATCACGCTATAATAAAAAATAATTGCAGATAGACATGGGCACCTTGCTATAATAGCCTTTATCTGAAAACTGAACAGATAAAGTCAAATAAGGCCTAAACACAAAGTAGTTTCTTCTTCTTTTCATACCTTTCATTCCCGTAGTGCTGATTGTTAGCATGACTGAGTCAACAGCAGGTTTGTACTTTAAAAGTCTGTCTGTTGGTCTGTCTGTAGGTCCACTCATCCTTTGGCTTCTGATGTTTTGTTCTTCACTCCTTCAGCCAGCTGAGCAGCTGAGGGGTATAATAGGTGATGATGATGTCAGCACCTGTAACACAGGGAGAGGAAAAACTATTATCATCAAGTCAGATTCAGTCCACATCCACAGATACCTTTTTCAAGGATTACCGTAAAATGTAGTGTATAAGACACACTTTTAATCCTTTCTTTTAATCTAAAACGTGGGCTGCGTCTTATATACCCGGTATACCGGTATCACTGGTGTGACCAATATACCAGTATGAAATGCATAGAGAGAGATTTTATTGTGTTACGGGATTTTACCGAGACGCTATAATCTAGCTAATGCTTCGTCACAGACTTGCGCCGTCATGATTGTCAGTTCAGCCGCAACCCTGGCAACAATCAACGTTTCCTGTAGGCTGAGTTCAACTACTGCACCGGCAGCTAGCAGGATTGCAAACTTGACATGGTGAAAACAGATGGTAGGCTGTAAATTTGTTTGTTTTGAATGTGTTTTAAATGAAAATAAATTGAAATAGTGTTAAAATAACTTTGTATACATGTTTTTATTAAAGATAGAATTTCAAAGATTTTTATGTAAATAAATGTATGTTAAGTCGCTATCTGTTGCCGACTGAGGTAACACAATGGTGATTGAGCCTATGGCCCACTGATGAAAGCCTTTACATTTGCAGTATTACAGACTGGGTGTCTGTGTGTGACAAAATCACAAGCGGCGCGTTAGTGACGCGTAGGGGAAGCTAAGCGGATGCTTTTCAGGTCTCTGCAAGCATTGCGAGTAAACAGTAATCTAGTATGGCTGAACCAACAAAGAAAAGATGGATGACTACAGATACAACTTCAAAAATAAGTGAAAATCCAAAGAAAAAGAAACAAATTCGACACTCAGATGAAGGCAAACAGTATAAAAAAGAAAGCGACCGTCAGTGAGGAAAATCAAGAGTTACAACTGGAGCCAACCGTGGATGCCTGGTTATCTGGGACTTATGTGCCCACAATAGCCTTTTATCGCCATAAGGTGCCGCCAACTTTGAGATTATCACTTTAATAAATAGCTACAAAAAACCTTTTACCCTCCGGGATACCCCCAAAACAGACTGCGTCTTATATTAAGATGCGACTTACATTCAGGATTTTACCATAGGTCTTATCAGGTGTTATTCCCAGAAAGAAAATACACAACATCAGCCTTGACTTTAAGAGGTTAATTCAACATGAATAACTCATAAAATGCTGTTTCAAAATAAAATGTGTTATTCATTAAGTGATTGGGCAGGGTATGGAGGTATGACCTCACTTATTTACTTACAAGTGACAGAGTGACAAGTTTTGCAGTGTGACCAGGTTGCCATAACTATTTTTCCTCAAAAGTTTTTAAATGCAAAACCAGTGTTTCAATTTATCTTATCTTAAGATAAGTTAAGTTGTAGACACAGTCTCTGTTCAGATTATATGTGCAATAATTCCCCTCTCACCTGCCCTGCGGAAGGCGGTCATGGCCTCCATCACAGCGGCCCGCAGTTCAAACGCTCCGGCCTGTGCTCCATGCCACATCATGGCAAACTCTCCCGACACGTTGTACACCGCCAGCGGGTGAGTGGGGAACTGAAGAGAGACATGTGGGTAACACACATATTATTTACAAAGTGGACACTTTCCCCGAAAGGAAGGATAGCATTTCAAAATTATTTTTTTGCTGCTTTTCATTGCTGCAGCTTTGTTCCTCATTGACCATAACTGATTCAGTAACAGACCTTGTCCTTGACTTCTCGCACAATGTCGAGGTAGGGCAGACCTGGTTTCACCATCAGCATATCAGCTCCCTCTCTCACATCTCGCTCCTGCAGCACAGAGCAACGGTCAGATCTCCTAAAACTGCCTCCATTAAACACCTGTAACCCAAATGTTCACACACAAATCCACTTACGACAGCCCGAATGGCGAGTCCTCTCGCTCCAGGGGGCAGCTGATAGCAGCGTCTGTCCCCAAACGCAGGTTTGGACTGTGCAGCATCTCTGTAGACAAACACAGCAGGGAGCCTGAGTGAAGTCTCACTTCAAAGAGCTGTTTCTCTGATCTGCTTACACCTGACTCTGCAGCACTTACTTACCGGAAAGGACCATAGTAACAGGAGGCAAACTTTGCACTGTAGCTCAGCACTGAAGCCTGGAGAAGGAAACAGACAAGAATGCGAAGAAACTACTTTTAAAAACATCTTGTTACATAAGTATACGCCCTTTATAACAATTCTAAATATACTAAATTTTTCTCATTATAAACAAATCCAATGAAAAGACCAAAACCAAGAATAAATTGATTCATCTAACAAGTATTGTGTGTCTAGAAGAAGGAGAAGAAGAAGTAGCAGCCTGGAGCTAGAAGTCACATACAGGGTAGAAAAACACATTGTGAGATTCTGTCTTTTCATGGGATACGTTAACTGAAAAACATAGAATGAAAAATGACTTGATAGTTTCTGCCCATATCTGCACATGTATCTTTATTCAAACAGCAGGGATTTGTAGTCCTTTACCTTGTTTCCCAAACCATTGGATATCAGGGCTTGCTTTATGGCTCTGACTCTTCCATCCATCATATCAGACGGAGCGATGATGTGACAGCCTGCAGAACAACACATGACCAAGACAAAATGAGTATGGACGCACAGATATAATGTCATTCATTGCCAGATGGAGACCACTTTTATCAATTTGATTTGTATAGGGAGCATAAATAACAATTTTATATAAGAGCTGAAGCGCCATGTTTTTTCCTTGATTTCTAGCTACACAGCGAATTTAAGTCACACAAATACATTGTTTGAAAGTTGCTTGTATAGTCCTTGGCTCACTGAGGAGAAGAAAAGACGGAGCTTATTGCGTAACATTTGAGAAACAAGATTTACCAGCTCTTGCGTAGGACAGTGCTACTTCTGCCAAGCGTAGACAGCTGGCGTCATTGTTTAGAGTACCGTCATCATTCAGGATACCTGCAGGGGGAAACAAAAAAAAGATAAAAACATCAAAATCTGTGCTACTTTCTCTCATTTACGTTGCTTTTAAATGACATTTACAGGTGATTTGCCACTGACCGCAGTGTCCATGTGATGTGTAGGGACACAAGCAGACATCACATGCCACCAGCAGATCTGGGAACAAAGACCTGATCTTCTTTACTGCCAGGACAGCCGGCGTGTCGTCTGTGTCGGCACCTGAACCCCTGTCGTCCTACCAGGAAGAGATGAGAAGTAACAATGTGTTTAAGTGAAAAGAAACAGGTTTGCAGATAATCAGACTTTTTTTTCTCCCATCAATATATTTATTGAATTTTTGTTTTACAGAAATAGAAATATAAAACAACAGAAACAATACAATCAAAAACACAAGGTACATTCAATAAAGGCACTTGAGTCCATGAGACTCCACCCAAATATTACAGAGCAATCTTTCCAGTTTGTGGCTTATGACTGTGATCATACAGAGGGTGTAATTACGCTACTCCAGGCTCGTTCATTAAATGAGATGTTCTTAATATATTGAATATAACATCCCCACACTTTCTAAAACAATTCTTGTTTATCTTTAAGAGTATGTTATTCTTTCCAAAGGTAAACACAAGGATAATTCTTTAAACCATTGGGCAATGCTCGCTTTATCAATCATTTTCCATGTTAAAGCTATCACTCTTTTTGCTTGTAATAAACACATGTTCATAACGATTTATATCATGCCCGTCAGGGTATAAGGCCAGCAAAAAAAAAAACTTTGGTTCTAGCACTAGTCTATTTGACAAGATCTGACTGTTACTCTAACCTCTTCCCAAAATTCCCTTAATTTTTTACATAGCCATAAACAATGGAACAGTGTACTCTGTATCTTCTCCACACCTGTTGCAGATGTCTGGAATATGTGTGTTAAATAAATATATTAAATATGAGTTTTTCTGGTGTGATATACACTCTCATTAGATAATTATATTGCAGAATTTTAACACGTGTATTAGCCGTTTGTGTTTGGGCCACCTTACATGCATTCCTCCACTGTTCCGCTGTTAATTCCTCCTGTCAATCAACTTTCCATGCATTTAGTTTATGGACAGATGATTCAGGAGAAGAAGACACCAATAAGTCATATTTGTCAGATATAATACCCTTTCCAAAGGAATCTTTAATTAGAATTTTCTCTGACAGCCATAACTTTACTATATGACCAAAGGTCATCATACTTTTAGTCGTATAGCTAATCTTCATATTGTTAATTCATTACTTACAAGACTGGAAGTGTTACTCTCAAGCTGCGAGTTAAACTCACAGGGTCTGGGTGAATTAAAAAGCTGCACATTTGCCCATTTTAATTGACATATGAAAAGATGATTATTAAATTACCTCTACTGGCACACAGGCACTCAGTCCTTCAACTGTTTCATCCATAGTGCTACAAAAAATGATTGACAAAAAAAGCAGATATGTATAAAGAATAAAGCATTACATACCTTCTCTATTTTCGCAGGGACCCCAAAAATCAGCACACACTTCAAGCCGTTCTCCACAAGTGGCTTCAACATGCCCTCCAGTTTGTTAACTCCATATCTGTTAATGGAAATACAATATGAACATAGTGTGAAAACACAAAAGGGCCAAAGTCATAGAATGTCAATGAACATAGTGCGACTTATAAAAGTTTATTGAAGAGAAAAAGGGACTAAATATCTCAGAAACATTACATTATTGCATTTTTTTGACTTTGCATTTAGTTTTCTTTTTTGTTGAGGTCCAACAAAGGTCTAACGGATTCTTGTCTTATCTTGGTCATGTGCCACTGTTTGGCTCTGGGTCCACCCTGCTTTTATCTGAAGACAACACCCTGCATGGGTTCACAGCTGCAGGGGGAGACTTTGCTCTCATCATATGATTTTTGTTTGAGTGAACACAAAAATATTAGAACACAGGCAAGTTCTGTAAGTGACCCAGTAAAACAGATGCTTTGTTCTAGTTGTAAAGAGTTTTAACCTGATAGTTTGCAGGTCTCAGATGGCTATGACAGGATGAATTGCTTTGACTCTTACCTGGCCTGTCCCGGCAGGCTGCCAATGGGCTCCACTGCATCTGCACTGTCTCTGTAGCAGAGAGTGACAAAAACCAAGATTATTATGGTGAGATTACACAACAACATGACTTGTATCCATCATAGATACCAATGTATAAATAGTCATTGGTATGCATAGTCATTTCACAGTTGCAGACCTTTGACCTCTGCCACAGCGGTTAAACTCCTCTACCCTTTTATAAATGCCTCTTTATGTGATGGCAACGTGCATTCATTGGTAGGAAACAGAGAAATTTCATTTACGTGACGAAGACGGGGTAGATGAGATTGTCAGGTCTTAAGTCTGCAACGCAGGTCTGCCAGTATCTGAGCGTTGGGTGGAAATAGCCACTGTGGAGGATTGACTCCGCTGGTGTCTGCATCTTTGCCCTTAAACAGAGAGACCATGAGTGATGAAAAAAAGTAACACAGGGAACAGATTGGGTTCTGTTTTGTCTTTGGTTCACAAGCAGAGCCAAAACAGCGCTCTCCCACCGAGCTCAGTCACCGTTAAAACTGACCAAGCATGCGTGACGCTGCTTCTCTAAACAGCAGCTTACTTGTCTCTTGCTTCTAAATAAGCAGGTGGCAAGTTTGCAAACCCTGTTAAATATGGATCTTGACTCCCAATGGAAGGTATTTCAATATTTTTTCTGCATGCACTTGCATTTTTTGAGCTACCATGACTTCTTTTATCCTCATTTGTTCACACCTGGGCAAAGATAACATAGAAATTTTGAGACATTATTTGCAGGAGACCATAAGACTGAGAAATTGACTTTGCTTACTCAATTTATCAAGGCTATCAATGATATGTTTTCATGTCAACAGCTTGATCTCATGTTATTTATAACAGAACATCAGTTTAACTATCTTATCTGTTTTTCTTGGTAAACATTGTCAAATGAACTTTATCCAACATAAATCTTGCCGATGGATAAAATCTACCTGAAGTAGCAGAGAGCTAGTCACATCCGCATTCACTTGGCGGGTCACAGTTAAAACATACATTATTTAGATTTAAGACTAAAAGAAAGTACATAATAATAAGCAAATTTATTTCATTATTTCAGACACATAGGTCCAGATCAAAACACAATACATCCAATAAAAGACAAAGACGACAGAGGGATAAAGCCAGGAATAAAATCATTACAGTTCATTAAAGTTTCTATGCTGATGTGGACATAAGTCCACATCAGCATAAAATGCATCATAATTATAATAAAAATAGACAACAATGACAGCGTTAATGCGCTGAATCATTTAATGCTATTCTCACTGTAATCTAATACCTTGCAGAATCATATAACCTCAGATATGAAGCAGCTATAAAAGCCAAACTGCAACTTAAAGATGACAGGGCATTTCTGTTACATAGTAGTGAGATTAAATTCAACATAGCACATACTACAGATCGCCGCTGAAACTGTATTTTTAAGCATTCCTACCGCAAGGTTGCTTTTGAACTAGTAAGCGTTACTGTTAACATTAGCCTACAACATGTCATTTTGTCACCTTGCCTGTTACAACCTGCTGCAACATCATAGAAACTAATGTCATAATACTGAGAGATTACAACCCAAAAACATGAATAAACACTTTATGTAAAACGTTAAAGCCAATGTACTTACTTGTGACGGTCAGTTACCGACTTCTCCACACGTTCAGTGCAGTGCACTACTGTCAATGGCTAGGGCAGTTGTTTCTTCTTTGAGTTTGACTGAATGTTCGCGGGCAACATTTCGATGTGCTACCTCCACCTAGCGGCTGGAGTCTTGTTTATATTAAGCCGGACCTATAGATCGCATCATACCAAATGGAAAATATTATTAAAATGTTATTATTATATCTAAATGAATGCATACAGTTTTCCATATTGTTACAAGTGAAACTGTTTGACTGCGAAAAAAATTGCAAATTAACCAAACCATAGTCTTTTCGGCCACCGTACATTCCATGTTCTCGCGATATTTCTCAGAAGGGGAGAAAGAAAAGCCAAAGCTACGATGCTAACGGCTTATTAGTTTCGCACCTGGCTAGATGGAAATCGCCTGACACGTATTAGGGTAAATTTATGTGTTCTCATAGTGAAATACTTTTATTATATGATTACATCTGCGCTACTTTGGTAATTCGACTGGCTGTAACATCTCTGACTATCTGTTGTTAGCTTACATTGCTAGTACAAGGCTCGGCTACTGTCTTTACAATCGTTTAAATTGAAGCTCGAACTGACATAGTACGCTAATATTACAGTGTGTCATCCACCAGTGCCAGACGGTATCTAACAGATGCTAATCAAACTAAAGGTTTAACTGACAGTGTAATAAAATAATTGAGAACCATAGCTAAAATCACTGTCTACTAACGTTGTCTTCACTAGCTGTTTCTGGCTGCAGTAAGAATCGATTCGGGCCCTGTCTACTTTTAGTCACAGGCTGTGTGTGGGTGTGTGCCGATATGTTTTCTCCATTATTTCTGTCAGGTGTAGCATACTGTATCCTTTTCTCTAATGTTATGCTTTCTCTATTATACATTAGGAAGGGTTTCCAGAGAGGCTGAGACTGGGAGCACTTCCTGCAGTCACTCCCCCAAATATCCTCCTTGGGGTGGATTTGAAGATGTAGTCAAGATTGCAGTGGAACATCTCTGCAGTACCCCACCATTCCTGCGTGGACATAATCAGTGACCTTATCTTCACCCTAAATCTGGAGCACTTTGACCCCTAATCAGGGCTGCCTAGTGCATGACTCCGCCGTCCTCAGTCATTCCGTCCTTGGTTGAAGACCCTGCTGCACTGAGCCATGTTGTTCTCCCTCAGGGAACTGGTCCAGTGGTTGGGCTTTGCCACCTTTGAACTCTTCCTTCACTTGCTCGCTTTGCTGGTCTTCAGCATGCTGGTTGCTCTGCGAGCTGACATGTTGACCCCCTCACTAAGCTGGTGGCTGGTATTCGTCCCACTGTTTGCTGCCGATGGCCTCAGCACCTACTTCACAGCCATTGTGTCCATCCGTCTTTACCAGGAGAATGAGAAGCGTCTTGCAGTGCTGCGGCTCCTCTGGGTGCTGACGGTGCTCAGCTTGAAGCTGGTGTGCGAGGTGCTGCTGTGCCAGAAGCTGGCTGAGCAAGAGCAAGCCAGAGACCTGTGGTTTGGCCTCATCGTGTCACCGCTGTTTATCCTGCTGCAGCTGCTGATGATACGAGCGTGCCGTGTCAACTGAGAGGAAGCAGTTATTGGCTGTGCTTTCACATCACCCACAACACAGGAACAGAGCAATGTCCACCTGCCATTAGAGATTTAAAGCATAACAATGGTGTACTTTTCTTTTGGCTCATTGCCACCTTTTTTTCAAAGTGATGTGAGATATTCTAGCAAATTTTCCAGTTCTACCAGAATCGCGGTTAATCCAATTTTTTTCTAGGAGCTTCATAATAAACATAATTTTGCACTGCTAGCTAGAGTTTCATTGCAGTATTTTAAAAAGCAGCATACACACTCCTTTGTGTGTTGCTGAATTCTGAAATACCTATTTTAGCCAAAAGTATGGTTATATAATGGTCCAGACACATTTATGTACTTTTGCGGGGGCTATTTTCACTTGTATTGACCTGTTGGGTCAAACAAGGGGAAATCTCTCTGCTACAGAATATGTTCATATTTAAGACACTAGTATGCTTCCATCTTGTGGCAACAGATGTGGGGGAATGCCCTCCACAAAGTCAGTTTAACGTGGAAGAACTTGACTAGCCTGCACAGATTCCAGGCCTCAACGCTTTTTGGATAAACTGTAATAGAAACTTTGTGCCAGGCTTTATTCCCCAACATCAGTGTTAAATGCCTTGTGGCTGAATTGGAGTACATTTTTGCAGTCATTCCATAAAAGTAGAAGTTTTTATGGTATTTTGTTATCAACCATTGATTTTATTAAGAATGGTTTGGTACACATATACTTAGGTCATGTTGTTGGACATATTTTGAGGTACCCACTGCTACAGTGAACCTTTAGTTGATTCTGAAGACTCACTTGAAGTAAATTGTAAATAGACAATGACACTAATTAATTAATTAATTGTTGTCCTATTTGTATTCATCAGGATGGTCTATGGCTGCAAGTGGGAACGTTTCAGAGCAGTAAATTTTTATGTGGGACATAGTGTGCCTTTACATTGTTCAATCAATGGTAGACAATGAGCCATAAGAAAACTTTATACCAGAGTTATGTTTTAATGCACATGTACATGAAACACATGTAAATTTAAAGAGCTGGCAAAACCCAAAGGCTGTACTGCCCGGGGCACCTTTTAGGGCAACCATCATGGTTCAGAGAGCTGAAGAAGTTGCTGCAGCTTTGTTGCTTTTTTCATAGAGGAAGACACTACTGCCAGCAGAATTTAGTTAGGTTTATTATCTTGTGTCTTACTTTGTTGCCTGTTTCTGGAAGTGTTGCATACACAATTCCCACCCTCCCACGTTGCCTGAAAGGAAGAAGCTGCTCCTGAAAGGTCAGCCTTCAGTCTCACCTCAGTGTTTAGGAACTGAATGTGATTTAAACAAGCAGTCAATAGTGTGCACATATGTTCCTTCAATATTGCTGTTTATTTGTACAATATGTAATGTATTTGACCCGTGTTCGATTCTACCTTGTGTATGTACTGCATGTATTTAAGGCCTCATTTAAGGAAATTCCCCATGTGAAATTCTGTGTAAAATGTATATGTTGATTTTTTTTTTTTTTTTTTTTTTAAAGAAATTCACCAAATCTTATTTATGTTCTGCTTATGACACCCTTAGTGTCATGTTATCTGTATATATATGTAAATAAATCATCAATATTTAATCTCTGTTGTCTGATGAATATATTTACAGGGTTGGTTTAGGTCTCCCTGGCCACAAGGAGGCGCTGTTGGGCTTTTGTATGGGCGTGGCATACAGAAAGTAAAGGACCATATACAATATATAAATGTTGAAATCATGTAGTGGCCAAATCATGCTTCTTCAATATTTCCTGCTTGTGTTTCACAACAGATTTAGCAAGTGGGAAATTCCTGTTTTAAGACTTCAGTAAGATAAACAAAATTAGCTTATTAGTTATCCGTAGGGTTAGGGTTAGGGTTAGACAGCCAGCAGTATTGCTGCATGTATACATGTTCAGTGTCAAACCAGTGGGATTTAATACTTTCTCCGTGTGTTCATACATCAACACTGTCAAATTTCAAAACTAGTAAAATGGTTACCCTTGAGGAAATGGTGATAGAATGAAAAACCATTTAAATTACCACTCAGGTTCACAGATATGACCCATGAAGAGACCTTGACTGCATAAATTGATCTATAATTTCCATCAAGACAAATTTGGAGAGCAAACAGGTACATTGATTTCTGTATCTATAACGCCTTTGATTGTTTTCTTTCACTGTGGTTGTCCGCCTTGATGTTCTTAATGATGGTTCAGTGATAAATGTTTGATGAGGTACAGTAATCTGTTGTAGTACTAAAGAATAGCCCTCTTAGTGCTGATTCATGTGCAGCAGGGTTCTCAGCTCATGTGTTTACCGCAGCCGGATTATCGACAGGTGGCATCACCGGCAAATGCTGAATAAACAGTCGTCAGCCTTCATCCGGTATCGGCTATATCCTATTTATCACACCCGAGATACACAACAAAAACAACTCAGGGTAACAAGTCGTATACTGCAACAGTAGTTCAGAAATACGACAAAATACGATGGACCTGAAACATTATTGGAAAACCATAATTAGTCCTTAGAATAAAGCCCAGAGAATGCACTCTTCAGCAGGCTACATAGATTTAATAAAGACACATTAAAGTATTACGAGGGATTCACAATAGCATAATAAAGATATTCAGTACATTTGTATTGCGGAAGACAGAACTTTCAAATCAAATGACTCATCTCAATCATATGACTGTGGTCAAATAATATGTAGTTCTTATGGTTTTAAAAATTGAACGAAGCAATAATAGTGCAAACGATATTGACAACAAATGAAGACAAATGCACCAGTGCCGTAATAAAGTCATTTAAAAAAGGGAGGAGCGGGCTGAACCTGAACGCAACACATTTGATTGACAGGCCTTCCTTGCCCAGTCAACAATAGAAACGGGAGTGGTTTGCGTCAATGAGCGACGTTATACAGAGAAGGAGGGGGCGTGTCTGTCTGACATAACGACCAATCTGGTAGCAGATGGGACTGCCGAATACGCTCGTGCAGCCGCGGAGGGGCGGGGCCGCGTTCAGGGGCTGTGTGGACAGAGGGAGCCAGACAGTGAGATAGCAGAGGGAGAGGAGAGAGAAAAAAGAGACGGTAGGGATGTTTGTGAGCGTGCGGTAACCGTTGCTGCAGGTACAGTCAGATCCGGACACAGGTTTTATAGCGGCACCGGACCGCGGCAAAATCGCCTCAGGGCCTGCCTCTCTCCTCTTCATCCCCTCCAAACAACCCTCCGCAATGTCTGGCGGAGGAGAGGTACGCGTCCTACGCCAAGAGGCCGGGCAAGAGAGCCCGAGGATGCCGGCCTGGAAGCGAGAGATCCTGGAGAGGAGGAAAGCGAAGGGCGGGGGGTCTGGGGGAGCCGGTTCGGTGGAGACAAGCCCCGGTGGTGCGGCCCCGCAGCGGGTTAACGGTGAGCTGACGGGAAATGTTAACGGCAGCAGCAGCAGCAGCAGCAGCGCACCCAAGAGTGACAGCGGACCGAGCGGCGGGTCCGGGCGGAACTACACCATCACCACAGCCAGCCAACATTTCCCAAACAACAAAGAGACACGGCCGCCGGCCCCAGAGAGGACGTTTTCGAGGGAGGACGAGAGACAAGAGAGCCTAGTGCTACAGGAAAGCCTGGGCCCGCTGGAGGAGAACCCATTCATCAAGCTGGAGAAGGAGCGGAGGAGGCGACAGGACCGAGAAAACTCCGCTCGTCCGGTGCAGCACATCCTGGAGCTGTATGGCAGCGTACCTGGTATACGGACTATCCGCGCAGAGAATATTATCATAATTGAGTCGGACCCGGATTACTTTCCGGAAGCTGGAGGGTTAAAAACCGGGTCCCAATGGCAGCAAAACGGTGTTAGTAGTTATAGCTCTCTGAATGACCTCCTGGACCGGAGAGGGAGTGCTGTTACTGAGATAAGAGCCAAGGAAGTGGTAATTTATGACACCACGTTAAGCAAGAGCGAGGAGAACTTGAGCACCCTAGGCCGCCCTGATCATGAGGTCTCTTCATATGAGACAGGTCAGGGACAAGGCAGGGTTAGCCGGATGCTGCAGAAGTTTGACAGCAACTACGGGAAGCTGCAGAAGAAGTCTCACAGCACAGAGAACCTGCTGGACCTGGATTGTAGTGCCAGCAACAGGCCAAGACTCTGGTCCAAGCAACAGCCAGATCTGGTGCCAAAGCCCAGGCCGGGTCCATCGGTCAGCGGCCTGGGCAGCAGCCAGCCATCATCACCTGTCTTCCAGGGCTCTTGGTCTTCCAAACCAAAGCCACAGACTGCTGTCTCTGAGCTAGGCAGCCCTAAGCGCTCTGCTGGGCCCCCTCAGTCTGTGTCCTCCTTCCGTCAGCGGTTTGAGGAGAGCGGAGGTAGTGGCACAGCTGCCACCCCCAGAGATGAGCCAGACAGGGGACAAACCAAGCCCACCAGGGAGAGAGACTGGGAGGGCACAGAGGTACAACAACCCAAACCTAAGGTGCCATGCTCTCCGGAGACCCTTCTCGCCCGTGCCGTGTCCCCCTCAAGCCCAATCTCAAAGGTGTTGCAAACCTCACCTGACTTTGAGATCCGTCCCTCAACAAAGCCAGACCTTACCCGAATTCCTGATGGGGACCTGCAGGCACGGGCCCTTGCAAACCTGCGTCTGCAGTCCCGAAACTCCTTCCAAGTGATCCCCAAGAGGCGTCCCAGCCCGACACCGTCAAGCCCAGTAAGGTCTTCCCCCTCCCACAGAGGGGAAGGAGCGCCCACACCAGGAGTGCCAAACTCCCATGTCCCCATGCCCACTTTGACCACCTCTAAGAGAAATGAGGAGAAACTGAAGGATGAGAAGGAGGTTGAGAGACCGGGGAGGCAGTCCAAGCCTGAACCATCTCCTTCTGTTGCCACAAGTCCTGTGCCTCCTCCAATCTCAGAACCATTGTCTCCACCTCCTGCTGCAACCCTAGTTTCCTCCTCTTCACCTGTCCCGTCTTCACCCCCATCTTCACCTTCCTTCTCCCCCATTCCCTCGGACTCTCCTGCCCCATCCCCTGTCCCTTCTACCCCGTCTCTCCTGGCTCCTGAACAGCCTCCTGTGGATCAGCTGCCAGTAACAAACATAGACGACATTGAAGTGGAGCCACCTCAGCGAGTCCCTGTCCCCAGCCCCATAGTGCACAGGAAAAAGGGCAACACCTTCACTGTGGTACCTAAACGTAGGCAGGACTCAGAGGCCCAGCCGAGCTCACCTGAGCCCCAGCAGGAAGCTGAGGGTCAACCAGGATCCACGCCCCCACAGGCCCCGTACTCTCAGCTGGGCTCCCTGCTGAAGAAACGCTACCCTGCTGTGGAGGAGATCGAGGTCATCGGTGGGTACCTTTCACTGGAGAAGTCCTGCCTCTCCAAGATGGGCTCTACTGGAAAGAAGGTGAGAACAAAAATGACCCAACCTTTGTTGCTTTGTTGGCAGGTCTTACAGTAATACTTTTAAAAGTGGTCCTAAAAAATGCTCACAAAACAGCTGGTTTGAGCTTCTCAGATGTGAAGATACGCAACTTTTCTCTTTTTTATATCATCTTTGACTTAATAGCTTTGGTTTCAGATTTCTTAAGGACAAAGGAAGCCATCAAGCATCATCTACGGGATTTGTCGATGGGAATTTAGTATATTATAAATTTGTTTTTTGACATTTGAAAGACTTAACCAATAAATGACACAATCAAAAATGCACAAAACAGATTCCTCAGTACGGAAAATAATCGCATTTTGCAGCTATTACTGCAGCCTTGAATGAAAATACAAATGCCGACAATGGAGCGCCCACTTAGTAGGGATATTACTGTGTGCTTAAAATCTTATGCATAACATGCGCCAAATCTTCCCAGGGGGATCATTAAAGTTCCCTCTGATCTAAATTTAGTAGTCTAGCGTCACAGAGGAAAGGCTCTGTTACTGTTTTCTTTTCATCTCTGTGTGTCTGTTGCTTTATTGTGATTTATCCAACCCGGTGCACTCCAGTCACCTGAGCTTTTCTAAGGATTCAGGCTAGCAATTCCACTCATAGCTAATCCTCACAGTAATTTTCCTGTGTTGTGAGTGAATGTGTCTGCTACTCTAAACATCCCATCACTTGACCTGCTCTCAGGCCTGACGGATGGATTAAAAGCATGTGTTTACACAGCCACTTGGAACGACACGCAGGGCTTTTTGCCTGTGGATTGCCGTCCCACAAAGGCATGTTATTTGTCGGAGAGCGCATTATTGGGTTAGGTGGCCCTTCAAGCCTATTGACTGAACAATCTCATCAAGGCTGTATTCATTGCTCAGGATTTGGCTCAGGGATTGGGGGGCAGCTCTGACCTGTCCCAGACTCTTAGGATTTTTTTTTCTAAGATATTCCCAGGCGTGGTTTTTTAAATTATAATTAAATGATAGCAGTTTGTTTTTGGGGCATCACAGTTATCTTTCAATCATAATCAGATATCTGGTGCTTCCTTGTCCAAGGTCTTACTGCAAATTGCTTCTCTTTTATCTGTATTAGGGATTAATTAAATATCAGGGAATGTTTCCAATTAATTTGCAAATTGCTGCAGGCTGTTTTCAGATTCTGCTCTGAATCTGTCGTGCATTATTTCCGGCATGGTAGTGTTTATGTCTCCCTTGACAGCAAAGATCTCAGCTTGTGGCTTTAATTTTTCCCTTAAGTAATACATTTTGGTGGAGGTTTGGATGCTCGCTGTGTAGGGCATGTAACCACACCACTTTGTGATCTACAATGCACCACCTAGCGAGTGTTTTGGCAGCTCTTCAATATAGGCCGTTGCTCAGCCTCTTAGACTTTGGCCTGCAGTCCAGTTTCCTTGACCTGGTCTGCTGTAATCTTCTGCTCTCCAAGTAAATCCAACCACACTTTTACAAGCTGGGCAAGAAACTCAGGCCAATCGTGATTTGTCAAGTGGAAACAGTGACCGACTCATCCCCATTCAGTTTGCAGCTTTTTGACATTTGTTCTGTGCAGGGCTGGGTGTTGATGGCTCAATCATTATTTGAATGATATTGTAGAAAGGCCTGGTAATATTTCTCAAAGTAAGAGAAGCATTGTTTTGGTATTAGGACAGTTCAATCTATGAATTATCATGTTGGCATATTGGTAGTAATACGACATGTGTTACAATTGCTAGCAAACGTTTACCTATACTTAACATACATTTTCTAAAATCATGACACAGCAGCACATCTAGATCACACATTAACCAAATAGTTAATCTCCTGCTCAACACACCACATTTTCATTATATTGATATACCAATTCTACATATAAAACACTAGGTCTATCAAAACACAGCAAACCTAATGGCTAGGGGTGGGACAAAATATCAATAAGGCAATATAGCTTTGTCCTGACTCGTGCAACACGATTATTGATAGGCTGGTGCCAAATATCGATATTTTAATTTACAAATATGCGGCGCTCTAAACATATTTCCCTGCAGTCTTGACGTCACCACTTCATGTCTCCTCGCAGTGGCGCTTATGACATGAATGAGTGTAACGTAAATGGAAATTAATTGGCCGAAGTTCATGACATGATATCATGATTTATCATTATATGATTATCTTGCAATTAATCAACTATCGCAGAATTGCTGTTTTGTGATGTTGTCGTTATTGCGGGCCACTTGCCACGTGTATTGTATTACATCGTGCACTACCCTGCGATTTCCACCTCTACTAATGACCTAACCAAATGATTTTTCCCCTAATCACCAGGACATTTTTCTATCTGAGAGGACAGTAAATCATAGCAAAACATTTTTCAAAATGATAACTCTTGATTGCATTGCAAAAGCTGCCTTACTTTAAATATTACAGTTCTACAATATGAAATCCAAAGATTTTTTTTTTTATAATTCTGTTTCCTTTTACTGTAAACCAGTCTGCACTTTCTGGTTAAGTGACAAATGCGTACGTCTGGAACATCTAAAAGTGAAAGAGTCATCTTTATATACGGAGCTTACAGTAAAATAAAAAGTGATAGAATTGTTACTCTAAATACTTCACGAGCAACATGAAAATCCTGCAAGGGATAAACAAAAACTGATGAAAAATTAAATTTGATGCTATAGTAAAAAAGACAATGTAAGTTTGGTCTGTTGCACACAACCTTAATCAACTGTTTCTCAATGTTTTACTGATCTTTTCATTCAAAATTGCACATCATCTGTTTTCTTAAAACTTTTGAGCTGTTGTTGCAGATGTAGAGGCTTCATACTATATTAATGAATGTAAATATCATAACTGATATATATAAAACTGTGTTCAAACATTTGTAAAAAAGAGAAGCAAGCCCGAAGCAGTTTATGAACCTGTTTCTTGACTGCATATTGAACACAACATGGATTGTTTTATGGTCCACAGCAGACGGATGTTGAGCTAATTCTGTTTACAAATTTGAAAATGGACAAAAGCATATTAGCAATTGTAAAAAACTGTAAACCATAACAGGTCTCAGTGCTCAGAACACACTAACATCCAGAATATCACATTTTTATTGCTGCACTAGTAAACAGTTAACTTTAGACACTGATTTGTAGATGCTTTTGCAGTATTTCATCCACTTTTCTTTGTAATTCAGGGTGATATTTCTTGTATCAGTGGAAACTCTGGGATGTTGACTAAAATGTAAACAGTTCTGAAGGTTTGAGCGATCCTTGCATGCACATCCTTTGCAATGACAGATATTTAGGCTGCAGGCTTTTGTAGGTCTGACCCATGAAACCAAAGTGTTCTTATTGTGTGCACATGTTCATGTAGGCTGCCAGTGACCGCGGCCATGAGACATGAACACATCCTGTCTTTTGTCCTTGTAAACCGAACACTTTCTCCTTTTGTCTGTCTGCTCTTATGGTCATCATCAAGGCCCAGATTTTTTTTCCACCTTTTCTTTTCTGGGCAGGGCCGTGCAGGCAATTACAAAAGCATCGAGGCTCGGCCTGGCCTGTATAATTTGTGTGGAATTTTTTGTTCAGTGCCGTTTCTGTGTGAGAGCAGCCTCTGAGAATGGCCTCCGTTCAGCGTTCTGGTCTAGGATTGGGGTTTTCTTTTGAGCGCGCTTTTTCCTACAAACCGAAACCATTTTTATGAGGAACTTGGCTTCAAAAGAATGTTCCATATATACGTCAGGCCTTGAGAACTTGACCAAAACAGATCATCAACTCTTCCTTTAAATTTTTCCAAAAACATGTCACTCTTTTTTTCGCTCTCTTGCTGCATGTCTCTGATTTTAAACTTATATGAGACCTAAATTCTGGACCACATCCAACACAATCTCCTGTACTCTTTATCTCCACACAAGCACCACTCTTCTTTGTGTTTTTTTTTTTCCCTCTACCCACAGTGCACTGCTTTATTCTTGTGCGGTGATAGTTAATAAGGCTTGTCCCCTTGCTTCCAGCTTCCTGTGATCTCCTCCTCTATTGGGGAAGGAACTGTGGAAGAGCTATGTAGGTCAAGTGAGGCTTCTTGTACCGCATCACTCCCCCATTTGCATAAAATTGACTTGGGCTTTCTAGTGAAATACACAGGCCAGGATTGACACACTTTTCATTGCACTTTAAATGCTTTTTTTTGACCTGACCCAGGCAGAAAATGACAGATTGGTTCATTTCCTAGTGGTATACGACGCCACTCTTTGTGGCGGAGAGATACAGCTGGCAGAAGACACTGGAGGGCTGCAGAGTGGTTTGTTTTCAAAGTCTCTGCTCCCTTTGACTGGTTATTATGGGAAAAGGGACAGACCCATGTGTTTGTCGGCATCCACAGAGCGAGAGAGAGGGAGAGATTTTGTGTGCTTACCCACATTTTTCCAATGTTGTTTCACACGGAGGAAGCACTTTGTTTAGATTCCAGTGAGATCTTGTGGGATCATAAAAGATCATACGAGTTAGTGTGTCGCTCCATGTGGAACACAAGATGGTCTTAGTGTTTTCTGCAGTGTGTGCTGTTATTTTCATATCTTGTATGTTTTCATTGGTTAGGATTTTAAATCTCATGTAGTCTTGAGTCTTACTCACAGATCAAACAAACAACTTCTGTGCATCTAGCCTCTGAGAAAGCTGTTAATCCAACTCATGGTGCACAGTCAGAGTAACCAGCGGGGCCCAGATCGCCTGGAATAGTCGGTCTCACCACCGCCAGTGTTTTTTGCGATGGTGAAATACTCTCCCATCTATGAAATGGAACCCATCTGAAAGAGCTGTGGGGGTACATCGGACAAAAATAGTTGGGAACCGCTGTCCTCAGCAGTCAACTTTTCAGGATAAATAAACACATGCTCAATGAAGCTAGTCACTGGAATACAATCATCTTCCTCATGTTGGTCCATGCAGCACTAATGGTGCAGGCTGAAAGTCACCAAAACTGTTCAACTGTTCAAAGTTAACTGGCAATTTATGACTTCATGTTTACACCTTTTAATAAGTGAATGTGAAATAGAAAGAATATAGGACCAGAAAGTTATAAATGATAAATATTTAAGTGCAACAAAACAATAGTACTTCCTGTGGTAAGAGGAACACATTGATGCTATTTATTGATGCCATGCGTTGGTGTAACTAGAAAGTAAAAGACTGGCTGCTCTTTAATTAATAACACTTGCACAGTAAAACAAAAGCTGCAAAGAGGTGTTTTTCTCACATTGTTTTCCTCTTCACCCTTCATATCACTGCTTTTGCAGCAATGGGTTGGTGCATGAATGTGAAGGACATAAACATTTTCTTTACTGCCCTTGTGGTTAAATGTCATGCACACAGCTTAAAGCAGGTTAAAAATACTCAAACCTAAATGGCTAAAGAGCCTTCTGTAACACAGGAAGGCCACTGAAAGGGCACACTCCTTCATTTACATTGTGCGCCTGGGCTACAGGTGTGAAAGTCCATTGTGTTTAATTATTTACCACCCGGCAGACATTCCCCATCTCTCCTCCCTTACACTTCCTGAACACTTACCACCCCACCCCCTTAAAAAAAGTTTTCTTAAATAACAGCCAGACGTCCACTGTCCTGAGTGCTTTTCTTCTGTGTTGAGGCTGAAGTGAAGTGACAGGAGCAATGCTTCAGATAAGGGGTCTGCTGAAGCTGAGTAGTGTCTCCGTAGTACACTTGTTACAGTGAATTGTTAAAGCATAACTTCAGAGTAACAGCAGTTCTATGCCTATTTTGAAAGAAATCAGGTAATGCTGCCTTGTACCTGAATTAATTTAAAGATCTGTGATGTTGGCTTACACTCATTTTCCCCAAGCTCAGGGCGATGTCATGTAAACTCTGATCTGGAGTTCACCCTCCAATAAAGACATACACAAACAAAAATACACCCTCCTGAAGGCACGGGGAGTTTGGATTTGAAATACGCCGTTGTGATTCTGGGCATAAAATCATTTTCTGATTTGATTTAGAGGGTGTTGTTCAAGTACAAACAAGGCGCTAAATTACTCTATGACATTATCAGTGTAAATATTACCAGGCAGTGTTATCAATGTCTGAATTTGCTTTTGGAGACCATTTAATGAGTAATTTGATGTGTAATTTCTATATAATGGATTAATGGAAAACACTGAGGAATACTGGCCTTATAAACTTGTTCTGGCTAACATCTTAGCAGATAGTTGCTGGTTTCCTCATAAAGTCTGATGAAGTTTGATATTGTTTCTGCTTTAAGTGTATTTTGGTCTCCACCAAATCCAGAGGTTCATGTAAGACTCGTAAGCTCTGAAAGGCTCCATTATTCTCACCAGGTAGATACTAGCTTTGTCTGTCTGGTGCTGAGCATGTAATGTATTATGGGTCAAGAGCTATTTTTCCCTGAAAACAGCTAGCTGTTACGACTGATAACCAAGTAGCAGAAAGCAGTGACACTCAGCCAGACCAAAAGATTGAGCCAAAAGAGGCTAAAATGCCACTCAGCTAAGCTGTGAGTTTTTGTTAGGATGTGGGGTTACCATTCACATGCAACCACTATCAAATTCGGTCAGTCATTTGATCTGTTGGTTATAAAAAGTATAAAATAGTCCGACTTTAGAAATCATTTTTTAAAGTCTTTATATGTTGCAGTTTTTTGCATCCATATTAAGCTACTTATACAGACTCTGGATCTTCTGATGGTTTAAAGTTACCGCTGTTTCATTTTTGTTTTTTTCCCATGATGACATTGCTCTAGTTTTTGATTTATAATTGCCACTAAAAGGTTTTACAACATCTGATATCTCAATAGATAAAACTTTCTGGCTTCCTGCTTCCTCCTATCTAGATAAAAAAAAAGAGGTCAGATTGCTCTGCCTTCAGAGAAACGAGTGCTCCTCCAGCGGAAGTGAAAGCATCACTATCACCAAAATTAAAGCGGTTCAGAAACGAGACAGAGCACTTACAGTCATTTCCTCTATCTGTGTCACCTGGAGTTCATCGCTGCCTTGAGACTTGCTGCGGGTCCTGAGTGTGAGCTCAAGCGTAGATTACGATGAGGATTTTTCGCACCAAAGTCAGCAAAGTAAATACTGAATCCATGCTTTTACATGCCATACAGTGTTATTGCTGCCGACATCTGTTTCCAACAAGATAGACATAAATGTAAAGGGACTTACATGTGAAACCATGAATTTAAACTTGTGTTTGTTGCATTAACTGTATTAAATCATGGACACAGCCACCGTGACGTCACACATTGGTTTCTTGACAGTGTAAATGAAGCCTTGAGTTTGGGATTCGGCCACCGCCATGTTGGTTTTCTGGACCCGGAAGTGACCATATTTGGATGAGAGGGTGGTGCTGCAGAGGAGTGAAGGGCTGGCAAACGCCAAGTTATCAAAGCTAAACAGTCTACACCCTTGGCTGATACATTGCAGGTTGAATAAACAAGTTTAGCTTGGTATTTCAGACTCACTCATCTGGTCTTCTCATCAGTAAAAGTCCGCTGTAATCTCTTTGGGGAAAAGCCAACAACAATCCTGACTCCTATGCACTGGGTGACGAATAAATACATGTATGATAGACACTGAACAAGCTTTTGTACCAGGCTGTTAATACCTTACTACAGTAAAGTAGCTTTTTGCTGTCAGGTTAGACCATAACTCAGTTGTGTAGCTGTTGTTTGATGAAGTGACAAAGAGAAACTTTGCAGTAAAGGACGGAAGATGAAGGTGTCCTTGAGTCACAATCCCACCAGCAACTCTAAAAACATCAAACTGACTTTGTCTCTGGCAGACTGTCACCTGAGAGAGAGGCGCTTTGGTTTAGCTTTCATTATTGATATTACTCAAAATATGGTTTCCTCTTAACAGGCTTGTCATTTCTTCAGAGGGCCATGTGGCTGCAGGTTGTGGACACACGCACTCTCTCACACGCACGCATAAACACCCACATAGGAGGACAAACTCGCAGGTTTCCCACACAGCCCTGAGGCACATGTGCAACCCTACAAAGTCAGTGTAATTAGAATTCAGCCAGCAAAGCCCCACTATCATAGTCATGTTTAATTCAGTGTGTGTGTGTGTGTGTGTGTGTGTGTTTCGAGTGCATGAGTAAGAAGATGAAGAGACTAAAAGCAGAGGACGTTAGCAGACGGGGCTTTTTGAAAGTTTATAAAAAGAAACAGAGTGGGCGAGTGAAAGAAGCAGGCAGAAGCCACTGTTTTTGTAGTGCAGTGTTTTTCCACCACCTGCATCTTTCCTGGATCTGTTTGTTTGCTTGAATTCATATTTGGAAAGTAAAATCTGTAGAAAAAAAGCCACCCAGATGCGTTTGTGACTGATGAAAACATCCAGTTTTCTTCATTACAAATGCAAAGCACTGCTGGGACTCGGGGGCTGTATATGTTGCTTTTTGTGCACAATGTAAATTTTATTCAAATGCTCTCTCTGTTCGCACCTGATCGCTCCCCTTCAGTTGTTGTGTCATCTCTATAATTTGTGTTCCTGTTGACATGATCAAAAGCTGTCTATCTTCACTGCGATGTGTGTCTCCCTCTGACTGCCCGTCTCCACCTCCACTCTCCCGTTTCCATTTCTGTCACATATCCATGGCGCCTGTCGCCGGGGCAACACGAGCCACGGCCATTCTATCCTGTCATTAGGATTCCAGGATAAGAACACACACTCTGTCTGTCTCACACACTCGACGTTGTTACATCAGTGTGGATGCTGTAGATTTTGTAGCTGTTACGAGGAGCACTTTGAACCACCTGAAATGAAACTTTGTGTAATAAAGATGTTTGAATGGGTTTCCTGACGAGCAGGGTCTGTAATCAGCAAACATTAAATCAGTGTTTCTGTAGGCGGAGACCCTCACAGCTCAGCGCTCTGATGTTTAAGACAGGACTGGTTTGTTTTCATGAGGCCGGGTGCAAAGCAGGGTCAGTGATTTCAGTACGGGGTGGAAAAAGTCTCTGAACATGTTTCTGTTTTTGTTTCATTTTCTTGAGTTTGTATTTCATGTTTTCATGGATCATCTTTAGTTGTATCGTTGTGTTTTCTGGGAGGTTTTTATAAGAATCTGACAAATTCTGGATTCTCGACATTAGATTGATCAGCTAATTGTGACCATGTTCACTGTCTCATTTTAGCGTGTTAGCCTGCTAACATTTGCATACTGATTTTTTCTTCCTCAGCTAAATGAGCACAGTTAAAAACATGTTTGTTTTTTCATTCTTTCTTTTTTGGGTCTGCAGCAATGCCAGTGGTTTTGTGTGGCTGAACTTGGGCTTTAAGGGCTGTACTATGGGACACACAGCAGGGCTTCTGCTAATGCTTGTGCTAGCAAGGCAGCATGCTACCAATGCTGATAATAATCAGGTCATGTTTATCATGTACATAACTCGGTTGAGGGTGATAGCATGCTAACATTGGCTATTTAGCACTAAAAATGTTTAAACAGTTTTGAGGATCTCTTAAATATTGTTACCACAAAAACAGCGAGCAGGACATTCAAGAGCTGTAGTATAAACTTGTGAAGACTCTCTGCTGAACATAGTTTCTAAATAACCTTCAGTATATCTTTGGTGTTCCGTTTTTTTTGTCACCCATCAGTTCAATGGAATACATGTGCATTAAAAGCTTCGCTTTCTTGACAGAACTCAGATGTAAAGATTGATACCAGTTTAGTTAATTCTGTTCGTGCTCAGTGTTTATACACTCATCGGCCACTTCGTTAGGTACACCTGAAAAATCTAATGTAATCCAATACACCAGCTCAGCCATAAGATTTGCTTTTATGTTCCCTGTAATGTGCAGGCTCTTTTCTAAGCTGTCATAGAGGTGATATTTCAGCGTCAGGGTCATAGTTGGTGGTGGGGCTGTTCCGAGCTGCATTATATTCAGAGGTGTTCCTAATACTCTGGCCCCCTCATGTATGTAAACAGGGAGGACAAACAATTAGAGACACATCTCAATATAATTAAGTTTAGTACAACACCACCTTAAACTACGGCCTCAGTAATAAACATAATTGAATTTACACACTTCCGACCCTCAACAGAACAAAAGTCAACAAAAACGTAATAAAAGCAGAATCCTTGGCAGTGCTGTTGTAATGAACTGCATTAGATTGTACAGGTGTACCTAATGCAGTGGCCGGTGAGTGTATATTCAGGCCTTTTTTAGGCTAGCTTCCTTGAAGGCGTATTTTTTCCTTGTTTGACAGAAGCTAGCAGTGCCCTTCTGCTTTCTGTCTTTGTGCTAAGCTAGGTCAAACACAACCTGGAGCTCTCTCCTTACTGATTGCATTAAAAAAAACCTAATTATATTTCTTATCTTGCTCCTGGTACAACAACTAATTTGTAGCTCCCAAAATATCAGAGCAATACTTACAGGTTTTCATTTAGCAGCGTTGACAATAATCTCTTAATGTTTTTGTTTCTTAACTCGCCGAAATTAGACAACAAGCTGTTGAGCTTATTCCTCAGGTATCATTACTGTTAGAAATATAATGCCTTCAATATATGTTGCTTATGTGACATCATTTAAATGAACAGAGTATTATATTGCAATCTCTTCCAAAAACCCTCATCCTTTCAGGTCATGCTGCTTTTGTCCTGGATGTGCAAATGACCCACCTGATACGTGACATCGTTACCTTAAGCTGCCTTGAAACTGTGTCGGCCATTGATTCAACTCCGTCCCAAAGTTCACTGAAACAATGGCCTTATCACCGCCCAAATATCCTATTGACTGTTCAGCCTTTCACTATCGGTTGACGAAAGGATCAATGTGAGACGCAACCATTAGCAGTTAAACCTGTAGATTCTGCCAAATGGAGCCATTGATGATCCATTTTGAGTTGTGTGCTCAAGTTCCACATACTGACCCCTGAATACCAGAGACATCCTACAGAGCCCTGAAAGGACCTATAGATCATCATTTAAGCATGATTTCACTTCCTTAATACGAGATAAAAAAGTTGTATAAACAAAGTTGTGATCAAACGTGGATGATCCTCAGAGGATGTCCTCGATCCTGATCCCGTGCGCTGAATCAATTCCTGTCTTTTGTCCTGAATGTGGCTTTTCAGACACACCCCACCATCTACACTTTTAGGTATTATACACCCTAAAAGCTCCCACAATGACGATGTGGATTGGTAACGATCTCCACCCTGCTGGTATCACCTTACATACACTGTGTTAGCAGCTATATTTGTCTGTGCAAGCTTGTTTTTATCAGCTCTTGGATGGGGAAAAATGTTGTTCAAACAGCTCCACTGGTCTGACGCAGATCTACTTGGGGGCTTGTTGATACAAATAAGTTGGGTAAATGTGTCTCCTCCACCATCCACTTCTTATCTGTCAAATAATCCAACCCTGATAGCACTGGGAGACCTAAACACACTCACAAGGCAGCAAAGGGCAAACTATAACAGCAGTGACTCACACAGTCTGGAGACATGTCAGTATAAACACAGATTTTCACATTTTGCACTGCGAGCTGCAACCACCCACAAGCATGACAGAGTTTTTACAGTCATACCACTTGATCATAGATGGCTGTAGCACTTGAAATGCTTAAAATAAACTAATGATTTATCCTCACATGATGATAAATCTGACACCTACACAAGAGCAAGTACATTTTTGAGCTGTATCCGCTGCATGGATTACAGCCAGAGGAGTTTTCAGTAGGTGTAACTGTGGCTTTAGCTCCGCTCACTGACCTTTAACTGAGATATTCTTGGTCACTGATAGCCTGAAGGTCTGATATTTGGGTTGGAATCACTGCAACCAACAAGTTATTTTGTGTTAAGCTCATTGAAGGAAATTTGCTGCCAAGGTGTGTCTGATTGGCAGCAGGCTGCTGTTGGCACTCAGTAAAATACTCATAATGACTGATTATGTGCTAGCAGGAATGTTGACTATGCTCCACCGAGCTAATGATTTTTTAAACAAAAATCTGGCCTCAGTTTTAGTCAGGCAGAACTTCTTTTTTCTCATACAGTAGGAGAGGCTTTGTTTAATTATTTTTACCAATATGAGCTTTTAAAGTTGTGGCAATATTGTCCACAGAGGAAATCATTCTTCAGTAAAAAAAACATGAAAAGGCACGTTTAATGGTTACTGTTGCTGTATCCTCATTGCACATGTATTATACACTCTGCTGAATAATATCATAATCTACCACTGAGGGCCTATTTGAGTGATGTATTATTGTGTTTTGCAACTTAAATGTGCTTCACACAACCTTCATCACAAATACCACAGTCGTCTCTCCTCTTGGTCCACACTAAAAAGGGTTAACAAGGGCAAAAAAACAACATTAAAGCTGCTTTCACATGACAAACATTTTGCACTATTATTTCTAGACAACAACAACAGTCGCAGTCACAGACCCTTTGTGTATGATACAGTATGTTTGTGTTTAGGGAACTCTGAAACAAAGAGTAGGAGTTTCTCTTCCATACCTCCCCTTCTTCTGTGTCGCTTCTGGCTACGTCAAGCACAGTTGTGATATCATTTGTTGCGCTTGGAAAGGTCAGCAGCAACGAAGGTCAACGTTAAAATAATGTGAACTTTAAAGAGCAGCTCCAGTCATGTTTTAAGACATAAAATGCTCTGATATAATTTTTGTGTCTGAAATGTTTTTTTCTGCAAAATACGTTTAATTACCTTGTAAAAATCCTCCCAAATCATCTCCTCCTTCTCCCTGATTAAAAATTCCTGAATCTACATAGTCCCCGCCCCCTATGTGCTACGCAATGACAGCCAGAAACAAAACACGTCTCTGCCATCGTTTAGTGGCAACTTGTTCAAACTTAGCTAGCTTGAAATGTAGTAATTAGTAGTAGTAAAGTCAACGTTAGTAGTCAGAAGTGAGTTACGATGACGGTTACAGCTGGCTCGTGCATCGCATCACATAATGATATACATAGCGTCACCCCATCCATTAACGGGATTGGCTCCTTAGGTTTGTGACGTCTCAAACCTGCCAATCTGAAAACGTGTTGTTCAGCCTGTCCTTGGTACACTGCAGTTTGAAAGCAGACAGGCCCAGCCATGGAGATGATGCTGATGTTGTCCCTGATATGTCTTGTAGCACATGAAGAACACCACATGGAGATGTTTACAAGGTTAAACACTTGATGTTCACTGGAGGGGGGCTTTAAGTACAGCACTTCAAGGCAACTTGGAGCAGTTCACCAGGCCAGGAGTAGCCTTTTTTTTAAAGAAATAGTCCTTTTAAAAAATGTCAAACCTCCATTCACCTCTAATGTACTCAGGTAGAGGCATCTCATTTGGTGTTTTTATTGATGATTATATAGACAGTTGATGATAAATAACATTTATTTACCGTCTTGTTTTGTTGATAGAAAGATTTTGCCTTGTCCTCTGGACTCCAACATCTTTAATATATTTACATCAACAACTACAATGGAAATCGTCTTCATTATATAATGTCATTGTGGTTCTCTGTAAGTCCTATTATGTAGCACAGCTACAGTGTGTTTAATCTCCTTGCCTGAGACGCTTGTGCTTACATCACCATTATACATTATAACACCAATCACACACAATATGTGTGAAACAACAACATTTTATTCATTATTTGGTGTGGTCAGAAGGCATCACAGAGGAAGCTTGCAGCTTTGATGCTAAGCTAAGCTGGCGTCAACATGTTTTGGGCCTATTTGAACCAAGAGAGATGAAAATGAAACAGATTTTCTCTCAGTAAGAAACTAACTGATATATACAGAATCAAACCTTATTCTTTTTTAAGCTCACTGTACTGTTGCAGCTGTAATAACTACATTTATGAAACAGTTTCTATTCATGTCTTAAAATGTAGGACACATTATATAAATGGAAAAATACTTTTCTGCTTCTCTGTCTGATCATTAGTGAAGCACCCAGCACTTTGTTCCCTTAAGTAAGGTCTTCTCTAGTTCACACTAGTAATCCTTATTTACCAGCACAGTGTAGAAGTACACCGCCTGCTTTGTTTGAGTACACGTTGGCTTTATTATCCCTTGCTACAGGAGCTAATGCAGCTGTAGCTAAACTCCTCAGTAGGTTCATTGTGGAGCTGTTCTAATATTATCTGCCCGGCTGGAGATTAGCTCTAATCAGGCACCTGCTCATCTCCTCCGAGCAGGTACGCACACTTAGCCCTGTTAGAGGACTTTGACAGGCCATATGAGGTACACTGTTTGCAGAAAATTGCATTTCCATCAGAGTCATCAGGTGGTGCACTATGAGCAGGTGCGCACCCAGTGCCAACAGGGCCTTTGACACCACACCTTGTACCACCTGGCCCCATTGAGATAAATATAGAAACTCTTTTTGAAGAGATGCACACCCAGTCAGACACACACCATGCAAACATAAACGCTCACATGCTGCTGCACCCTCGGCTGCACTATTGTCGTAGCTTCACTGTTACTCAGCAGCGTTGGAGTTCCACCAGATCAGCACTGGCCTGGGTAGGGACCTCCTCTCTCTCTCTCAGTGTCTGTCTGTGTGTGTGTGTGTGTGAGAGAGAGAGAGAGACACACAGAGAGAGAGAGAGAGTGTGTCCATTCAGTAGGAACCATTTTTCACCAATCGAGGACACGCCATGCTGGGTGGCCTGGAAAAATTCCTGGCACAGCTTCCATCTCACACCATTGGCCGAGGCACAATCATGAAGACATAATCTAATCTGCTGACTCTCTTCTTCCGCCTCTCCCTCGCTTTTCTTTTGTCCGTCTTCCTCACGCCTCATGAAACAACATACAAACAACTAAAAAAAATCCCAGAGCTGATGAAACTTGTGGAATACATTTTTGCATGAATATTTATTTTCTGAGCCCGGTCTCCTCCCTTCTCTGATGTCTGAAGTCTGGTTGTGTTGAAGCTGCTGCAGCAGCTCCACACTCAGCAGGCAGCAGTTGTTTTAACAAGTCCTTTTTTTATTTTGCATTCAGCTTCAAACCCCCCTTTTTAGAGTGAGCAAAAAAATCCCCACAGAGCCGAAATGACTCCACGAACTTCCTCAACTGTCGCTAGGATGTTCTTATGTATTTAAATCTTCCCTCCCCCTTTTTCCCACTTATCCTTTACATTTAATAATCATAATAATAAATGATAAGCATAACAAACTTGATTGATACAGCCTCTTGCTCAGTAGTAGCTCAGTGCTTTACAATAAAGTAATGAAACAGTAATAAATCAAACAGGCAAATTACAACAGTGCACACAACAGGCACATAAAAGCAAGAGAAGCTGTATGCTAAGAAGAAAAGTAAATGTGAAGGATGTGTAAACAAAGCGATGCATAAGAACAATAATCTGTGTGATAGTTTGTATTTAGAAAAGTGTCTGCAGAGGATCTGACGGATTAAAGAATAATAACAGGGAAAAGATTTAGTAATGAAGGCCAGTCCCCAACCAGCAAGAGCCTTGTAAGACTTGAAAATACATCCACAAACACTGGAAGCAAGTGAAGGTGAGCTAAAACTTAGATGATACAGTATGTTCTCGTTAAAATCCTGTCAGCAGAGTTTTGAATTGATTGTAGTTTAGTGAAGTGTTTTGCAAGACCATTCTAGTAGTCTAATCCTCTTGAAATATAAATATAAACTAGTTTTTCGGGCATGTTGTTGGTGTAGGAAAGGCGCAACCTTTGCAATGAAGAAATCCTCCTTAAGTCAAAAGTGATGGCATGCCTTCGCATCTTGCAGTGCTCACATATTGCCCAGATCTTTATGCAAGAATCTAAACATGACTGAATGTTAATCATTGAACACTTTGCTTCTCAAAGTGTATAATTATGTTGTTTTTTCCAGTGACACATCGCCCAATAATTTAACCCACACACCATTTTAGTGTTTTATTTTATAGTTCTGGTCAATGAGTAACTTTCCCCCGTAATATACACGTGTGTCAATTAACTCTTTTGCTTTCAGATTGAGGCTTCAGGAAGTATTAACAATCAGGATTTCATAGATTATATTAATCATCTTCTTCCAAAACGCTCTCATTTTATCACAGGTACAAGATTTTCTTTACTTACTGCATGCAAGAACATCAAATAAAATCACACATACTTATGCTGAAATATTAGCGATTTATTGGAAGTCTTGCTATCTTTATACCACCCTATTAAAACCTGTTAAAACAATGCATGGTCTACAAAAAATAGTTACTTATTTTGGGGTCTAAATGTCTAATAGTTACAAAAAGTATTGGAATTGCTCCAGAGGTTTTAGGGGTGGCCTTTTCAAAAGGATGTTTCTGTCATGTTTTCGAAGCTGACACAAGCACCAGCCTTTCACACACATATGCATGCACCTACCGTGATGCACATTCATTCTATAAGCACTATAAGGCAGCAGTTGGTGTTGTGGTCTTTGCTGCAGCTTCCTGTCTGAGCTCTCTGGTGTGAATGAGAAGGATGGCAGGGCTGAGTCTGGCCCCTATCGGCCCCGGCCCACAGCCTGAGGACAGAAGACGAATCACTTCTGCCTCCATGATGCAGGCTTTTATCAGAGACATGAAAAAGAGCCACAACTGAAGCTCAGACGTGAGCAGCAGCAGGCTGGGAGACGTCCCTCTAAATTGGCTTAATGCTGCAGCCTTACAGCTAAAATCTGAAGTCAGAGAGAGGACAGCGACGGAGACATTTCAGAGGAGTCTAATGTGACGAGAGTCTCATGAGAGAGAGCTGGTAGACCACACTAAAAGAAAAGCAAGAGACAGTGAAAGAGGAAACGAGCCCAGCAGCTAGCCTGATTTATTGATAGACCTGCTTTTGGCATTCTGAGACTTCCTCTAAAACAGGATGCCAGTTTAGCCAGGAAACGCTTTTTGTGGTGTAAGATCTTAAACAGGAACTAAATAAGGAGGTTTTGGGGCTAAAAATAGACTGCTTACAACGTGATCTTTTAGAGATGGTTACTTAGTGTCAGGGCCGAAATCTATACCTAAAGATGCAACACTGGGAGGAGGATGGAGGGAACTTCCTGATAAAAACCATCATATTTATATACACATCGTACCTTCTCAAAGCACAGTCGTTATTTCTCATTTTTCCAACTAACAGAAGTTCATTGTATGATCATTTTATTTTCAGATATCTGACCTTGAAAACTTCACAGCTTGATATTGTGGGTTAAAACACAGTTGATAATATTAAAGGGTAAGATTTATTTAACTTAGGACCTACTGTGATTAATATATTTTGGGGTCTACAAGATTAAAAGACAAAGAAAGTTTGAAAATGCTCTAATAGATGGCATCAGCAGCAGTAAAGGAAACAGGCTGTAATGGCTGCAGCAAGGTACCTGCAAGCAAAAGTGCCTGGCCATTTAAGCAAAAATAAAAATGCTTGTTTTTGACTCTGAGAGGCTTAGATTGTTGTTCCAAGTGTCTAACATAATGGAGGGATCTCTGTAGGGATCATTTTTTTTATGTTGTCAAAGAGTAAGATCCTTTTTTAAACTAGAAACAGCGGTTACCACTCTCTCCTAAGCCACCAGACTCCATTGACAAAAACACTAATTTTACTTGCAGAACTAAAGAGTTGCTGGTCTACCTCTGCCTCAATGCCTTAGCCTTTTAAAGTCTGTTAAACAAATAATCTGTCAGATCCAAACCAACCGTTAAAAACACCTAAGTCACACAATAATATAAAAAAGAATAGATGATCAAGGCCACGACAAAACCAGCTGCTTATGTTCTACAAGGTATAATTACAGTATTTGTTAATGGAGTCTGGTAGCGTTGATGAGACAATATAAAGGCTGTTTATGGTTACACAAAACAGATATTACCTTAAAAAAAAGGACCGTCTCTCTTAGGAACCTCCCTGTAATGTTGTCAGACATTAAGAATAACAATCTGAGCCTGTCAGTGGCAAGAATAAGCTTTTTGGAGGATAAACTCTGATTAGGCGCAATTGCCCGCATGGATACAGTTGCAGTAATTACAGCCTCTTTAATTGCTGCCTGCTGAGCACTAATGGAGTAATTTCTAAACTTTACATACGCATCAGTCAATTATACTAAGAAAATGTGCAAAAATAGGGCCCAGGTTTATAAATACCAAGTAATTGGATGAAAGGTTACTGTTATGAAGGTTCCTTATTAGTTCACAGGGCTCACAGACTGATGTGGGACTTTTCCACACTCCTGCTAGACATGAATACCAATGTTAGATCAAAACAGTACAGCTTCCTAACGTATCATTTTCTTTATAGATTAACTTATCAGCACCTATTAAATCATCAAAACATAATTACAAATGTCCAGTGGACCTCATCTGTCAAGAAATATTCCAGCCAGTTTAATGAGAGTTATTCTTAATTGATTAAAGATCCTGTACATCCTGAATCTATGGGTCTCTGTCCTCAGTCTAATGATCCCTAGTCTGTCTGTGGAGCCTTTTCCTTAATGTGTAGTACAGAAACTCAGCACTCTGGTCCTGAATTTATAGACTGGCGTTTTAAATCCATAGACTCTATTTGTACACTAGAAGAGCCACAATATATTCTGTTTACTGTCCATGATTGAAAAGAAAATAATTTTATATTATATTTTATTTTCAAAGACTTGTAAAACTTAAATACACCTGGTCTCAAATGCCAGAATATTGCTTTAAAATGACTTAATTGTGCCTGTAAAAGTAGGGGAAATTTGTTTCACTCTGAAGTTACTAAGCAATGAAGTCACATTTGTTACGAGCAGATTTAAAGCTTTTTTTTTTTTTAAATCCCTCCACCATCACAGACTTCACCATAATAGCAGCGAACGCACCATTTATTAGTCATAAAGGATGTGGAAAAAGCATGGCATTTTGAAAATTGCAGTTAAGTGTGGAGTTGCCGCTGGCTCGTGGCCTTGTGATGGAGATTACTGCAGATTTAGATCACGGCCGGCAGAGTAGATGGAGCCAGGTACAGTACGTAAAGAGCAGTCAGCTGACGGACAAACCTGCTGTTATGTGTTTGTGTGTTTATAGCCCGTTATCTCCATGGCAACTCAGGAGAGGATAATAAAACCTTTAAGTGTTCAACGCCTACATGTGGCCTGAAAACACAAAGGAGACTTTTTAGATTGATTGATTTTTTGATTGTCTATTATTTTCATGTCATGTACTTTAAAGGGCCCAACGATCAAAGGTTTACAAGGCAACGAAACTACAGTGGCCAAACATTTTATAACATTTTATTTTATGACTAAATGACATTTACATTTAAATGCCTGACTGAAACAAAACGTTCTGCCTTTTCTCCCGAGCTTTAAAGATATAATAGGCTACAAAAAAAGTGCCATTTAACCTACTGGTCTCTAATGGCTACTAGTTATGTGTTCTTTGTTCTTGGTTTAAACTGAACTTCACATCACACAGCATACCTTATATCGACTAACCATTTTTCTCTGTACATCAGAAACCATTTGCTTTTATTGTTTTAAAAGGTGAATGGGAAATAATTTAAAAAATTCCCCAAAAATGTGCCAAAAAATAAGAAACAAACTTATGATAAATGTACAGTAATCAAAAAAGGAGTCACGTGTTGCAGCTAATAAGAGCATTATCTGTTATTTTCTGAAAAAATGTAAATGAAACTGCTGCAAGTGCCCTCCCAAAGAATTGAATCCCGTTATAACATAAAATGTTTTTTGTTCCAATAACATATTTGTTACTTTAAAACAAGATCCAAAATTATTACGTTTGCACTGTATACTCCATTTATACTGTGCGTTCAACTAATACTTTTTATTCATTCTATTCTTGCATTTAGACTTATAATTCTTAATTCTTAGCATTATTGTTATTTACACTGAGTTATTTATTTTAATTTGCTGCTTCATTTTTGAGAAAGATTTAAGTAGCATGTGACACATCTTGCTTCCTTCTCATCACTGTAGAGTTGCCCATGGACAGGACGGATCAGCAGGATAACTGGATTGTATATATTTTTATATATATCATAAAAAAATTGTGGCAGAAGGCTTTATAGATACAACCTTCACCATGTCAGTTTATTGAAAAATTCCAGGAGGCCAGATCATCTTAAACTATTATAACATAATACATTTAATGTCATGAAAATAAAACTTGTACCACTATAAAATGACACATTTTATGTTAAAAAGGCTATTTTGGTATAACAAAAAACTATTCCTGTTCATAACTTGGTACGTTTTTTTTGTTATTAAAGTTTATATATATAAAGATATACAAACAGACGGTATCATTACTTTAGCCCGTGGTAAATATGCACATTCAAACCACCATAATAAACAAACATTTAGCCGTTACAGCCATTCAACCAGATCCTCACAGTGTCCCAGCAAAGCTGTGAGCGAGATAGCACTCGCTGAACATTTGTTCATATGATATTATTTCAAACATAATTCCATCCATTTTTTAAGATCCGGAGAGGATGTACTTTTCCATAATCTGAGGATCATTCGGGCAGCCGTGACGACCTCTACCGTTATTACTGCAGAGTCATATTTGGATATATTGGTCCCCTAGTATGCATAGTCTTGGGTATTGGATATAGGTATTTAACTTACTTTAAGACATTTCCCTATGTATTCTAATACTAATAGGATAATGTTTACACTCTCAAACTGTGTGTTAAAATGTTCCTGCTTCGGTCTGACATTTACAACAAAGATTATTAGTCTCTAACGCGACAGGTTTGGGGTTGGCGTCACTGCCAACACTTCCATAGAATTCACTTTGAATGCCACAACAGAGTAAATGAGCCCTGAATATTAAAATTTTGCTGTAACTTATCCGAGAATTTGTCACCTTCTTCATCGAAAGAGCCGAGATCTCCCCTTTGAGAGTAAAAGCCAGTCCCTGACAGCTAAGATCCCTGAAGTGTCTGACGGAGGACTTGCTGTTCATGTTGGATTACATGGTGCAACAAAGTGCAAGGGCCCGTCTCACCCCATGGATCCATGTTTGCAGACCACTGAAGCGTTGCCAAACAGACATGTCTTACAGCGGACACCCTGAGACAATCAATCACAGGCTCCAGCTCCTGTGAGGCTGCCACCTGGCCCACTTCGAGGACACACAGAGTACAGTACATGAAGCTGCGGACAGGCCTGAACAAACTGCAGCTGGCTCTCCAAGAATCCCAATTAAAAGCTCTGTTGAATAAATTATGAGGTAGTTGGTTCGCTAAACTGGCATTACTGCAGAGTTAGCATACGGGAACAGTAAAGATGGTTTAATAACACAGCAATAAGGAAGTAAAGCCTGTTAATGTTTACTGTACTTGTAAAATGCAGCCCTCTTTAAGGAGAGTGATGTCATAGTGATGTTAGATTCTGCTTTGACACGATAAGGTCTCTGATACTTTAAATCTTGGCTGATGCCTGTAAAGTTTGGCTCCTCTACAAGACAATTCAGCGAGTAAACAGTCAACAGCAGGGGGTTGTTTTCTTGGTAAACACATCTGGCTGGTGGACAAAAAGTGAGTCTGCAGAAGCAACACGAGTGGCTGCTTCTCAGTTACAAGAGCTCCTGAAACAATTAGCAAAAATAGGCAGAGAGAGTTTGAGCTTTTCTGAGCACTTCTATACATTTTACTGTAATTTACAATTAATTTGTAAATCATTTAAACATTCATGATGGATTCTTTGTTTTATGAGAGGGCAGTTGGGGAGTTACTGTAGCTTTAAGATGAAATTACAAAATAGAATACTGCTGGTTTCCTGAAATTTTCTGTTAAACAGTGAAACAGTGGCTAATGAGTATTTGAGATGTGAACAGAAGCCTTTGGGGAAAATATTAATTTTCCACCCTGTTCACATTTGGTACCAACTTGGTTTTTGCGATCGGATCACAAGTGGACAGCCTTAACTACAGGTGTAAACTCTCCCAGATCCGATCACTCGGGCCACATACGGAGGTGACGCATTTATCCACATACGTCATGGCAGTGTGTACGCACATGTGTCCTGGGCCACATTAAGCACCGCCCACTCTCCCCGTATCCATGACAACGATTATGTGGCGCAGACGGTGGTCCAAACTAGAATTGGTTGACAATATACAGCTCCAGAATAAGAGAATAAGAGACTACTTCAAAATAAGTTTTTCTCTGGTTCTACTATTTATTGGTTGTTTTTTGTGTAAAATTAACTTTTTTTTGTAGCTACTTCCAAATAAAATATTCTGATTTACGTCTTTTATTTGCAGGAAATGACGACTGGTTAAAATAACCAAAAGATGCAAATAGGATGTTTTTCAGTTCATGTTAAACAACAGAAAACTAAAAATGTTTTAACTCAGGAAGAGTTCATAAGTCAATATTTGGTGGAATAACCTGGTTTTTAATCACAGCCTTCATGCGTCTCTGCATGCTCTCCTCCAGTCTGTCACAGTGCTGTTGGGTGACGTTAGGCCGCTCTTGGAGCAGCTCATCTTTGTTTTGATGGCTTGTGACCGTCCACCTTCCTCTTGATCACATTCAGGAACTTTTCAGTGGGGTTGAGATCTGGATCGGGCCGGCCATGACATGTAGAGAGAGATGCATTTGGAGTGGTCTCTTAATTTTTCCCGGAGCTGTATAATAATATTATTTATTCATTATTAAAGTTATTTGTTTAAGAATAACTTGGCGGTCATATTGGTGCACAAATTGATGTGGCATATGTCCTTTCATTCTAGCTCAAAATTGACTATACTGGCCAACTTGTATGTATCAATAATTTTTGCCCTCTAATATCGGTATCAATAGTTGTCTCAAAATACAGTCAGGCTCTGATCCTTTACTTGTTTGCCAGCACGCTACATGTTGAAGACAAAATAATCAAATACTTGCTGCAAATCATGTCCAGACACCTGCTATCAACCCCAAACAAAATATACTAGTGTTTGGCAGCTGACTAGTGTTCTTATCTTTATCATGTTGCCAGTGAAGTAAAAATAAAATAAGAAGACGGAGGTGAAGTCAGCACCATCATGCATCTGCAACTGTTTGTACTATTTCCTTTTGTTTTTCGTGTCAGTTAGTGTTATTTGGATTTGTTCATTAGTTAAAATACTTAATCCAGACCGCAAAGACTGACGTATACCCAAAAATCCAAGCAGCTGTAGTACACGTCTAATTCTCTCTGTGTGTCTTTTGCAGCTCAAGATCTCCTTCAATGAGTCCAGCCTGAAGAGTACCTACGAGTATCCGTCAGAAACCAGTTGGGACAGCGGGGAGGAGGACGAGGAGGAGAAACGGGACGGGAAGGTGGCGGACGAACAGCCAAGCATGGTGGGACGCATCCACATCCCTCGCCCCAGTTTTGCCAACTCACCTACGCACCTGAATAACAGCAACGGTGAGACTGAATGAAATTTTAAATATGGGAGTTGAATTGAATGTGTTTGTTATATCACTCAGGTTAGGTATCCAAGTTTAACCTCGCTAGCAGCTTTAAAATGTCCATCTTTGGTCCAACACTTCTCAGCAGTTATAGGCCACATTTTCTGCGGATATTCACGGTCCCCAAAGGATGCTCCCTCGTGATTTTGAGGTTGCTATTACCTATTCTCCCAATTGTTTCTTGCTATACAAAAGAAATCAAAATTTGCTGACTAAAATGTTATAGTTATAAATAGATTTATTGAGCACAAACCATGAGCTTTCCTTTGGATAAAAATGAACACAAATACTGTGTAAAGGTGTAAATGTGTCACTTTAATGAAAGCAGAGTTAGCAGGAAGCATTTCTGGGACACAAAAGAAATGAGGGAAAGAATTCAGAAGCCTTAGCAAGACAAAAACAAATCATGAGATAAGGCTGGATCAAAAGCAGTGACTTAATTTTTTCAGAGGTCATTAAAAAGGGAGGTTTGCAGCAACAGAGCAGCATGTAGTGTTATTTTATTCAGACAAGGCACACAAGAAGAAGCCTTTTAAGAAGGCACATTATGTTTAAAAAATAGATTCAAATTCCAAATTATTGAACTGTCTCCTGCAGTGTCTCAGTCTTTATTTTATAAAGGAAATGTTTTAGTTCTTTAAAGGATGAAGGGAAGATTTGCTCTTCACTCTGAATTTCAGCACTTTTCATTCTGGCCATTCATGAACAAATAAAAAGATTAGGCTGGCAGTAGAAGAGAGAAGTATTATCTGACTGTACTGTTTCATTCTTTTATTTTTATTTACATATGGCAGCACATCCCTTAGCACCTACCTTACAAAGCTGTTAACTCAGTGTACTATACTGTAATTTAAAGGGGAGCCTGAATCACACATGCTTTTGCTCTAATTTGATCATCAGTTATTTTTAAGTCAGTTCTTTAACATTTTAAATGTCTTTAACTACGCTCTGAAATTGAGTGTTTTTCCTTACTGGACACTTTTACGGTCTTTTTGTCTGCCACTTCTGATTTCTATGTGGAAAACTGTAACACTGAGTCTGTTGCACCTGACAATGGATTATAGGCTACGTTTAATATGTCCTTATCCCCTGTCTTTTCTTAACGTAAGAATTCCTTTCAAAAGTATTTATTCATATAAGAAAAAAAATGTTTCTGTCATGTTGTCAGATGACCTGGAATTCCTACCTGGAGTGCTGCTAATTTAATACCCTGCTGTCCACCAACCTTTTTTAATGAGCTTCAGAGTTGAGCGATGGTTCCTCTTTCCCACTTAGTGTTTGACTATCACAATATTCCCCTCTTAAAGCTATACACTATATACAATAATAAGATTAGCATAGCACTATATTTAAAAGGCCTGTGTGTGCCCTTTTGAATAATGTGGTTATAACTGTAAAAGGCAATAATAAAGATAAAATCAAATATAAAGTATAGAAGGGAATTTATATCAATGTCATGAAACAAATGAAGACTCTAAATCGTTGCAGAGCAGCATATTACATGGTGACAGAGACCCCTACTGGACAAATTGGGAACTAGAATTACCAAAATGTGTGGTTGACTCTATTTGTTACCATTTTGACTTCTGCAGCTCACTAAATACTATTAACAGCATTCCAAAAAGTAGTATTTAAGGACATTACTCGGGGTGAATGAAATATCAGGAAGATCAGACCCTACCTGTCAGAGCATGCAGCACAACTGTTGATACAGGCTCTCGTAATATTACGCATTGACTACTGAAACTCCCTACTGGCAGGCCGTCCTGCATGCACACTCAAACCTCAGCAGATGATCCAGAACGCAGCAGTGCGACTGGTCTCAGCCAACCTAAAACAGCACGTCACTCCACTGTTCATATCCCTCCACTGGCTCCCAGTTACTGCTCGCATCAAATTCAAAACCCTGTTGCTCGCTTACAAAACAGCAACAAAAACAGCTCCTGCCTACCTGAACGCCCTCATCCAGGGCACTAAGGCACTTAGTTAGAGCACTCAGGTCGACAAACCAGATGCTCCTGTTCCCAGATCTAAACTAAAAAACTGTGGCGACCGCGCATTTGTGGTGGCTGCCCCGATTCTCTGGAACAGCTTACCTGCTCATGTAAAGACTGCTCAGACCCTTGAAACCTTTAAGTCACTGCTGAAGACACACCTCTTCTCGTTGGCTTTCGACTCGAGTTGAGTCTGACACCTTGTTTTTATTGCTCTTCTTTTATTCTTATCTGTTGTTTGTACTTTGTATTCTTTTTACGCGTTTGTATTCTTTGAGCCAGTTCAGCACTTTGGCCAACTGCGACTGTTTTTAAATGTGCTATACAAATAAAGTCTAACTTGACTTGACTTGTGGATGTTGTTGATGGTGATGATTCTGCTTTTACAAACCCTGTGTGTTGCCTCTGTGCGCTACCTGTCAGCACATGTGTCCGATCACACTTGAAGCTGTTTGTTGGCACTTACTGACTTTGTTCCCTCCTGCCTTGATTGTTGCTTATATTGTGTTAACTCTCAGATGTACGTCACTTAGGACAAAAGCATCTGCTAACATTGTAACATGGTAAAATGTATGAATTGTGTCTATATGACATGTATGTATTACCTTTCTTTTCCACAGAAAATACGGAAAATGCATTACCAGTTATACAAAATTAGTTAAGTTGCGAACAACACATGGAGAAAAAAAGGTTATTACCATTTTAGTAAACCTGACGTCTCTTTTATTTTCTGCAGATCTTGCCAGCTACGTTCCGAAGCACTCGGTGGACTTCAACACCTGGCAGGAGCAGAAACATGAAGACAGTGTTTACCAGGAAGAAACCACTTCACAGCAGACAGAGATTACAGAGGAAGTTATGGTGAGAGAGAAATGCTGCGTTCATCAAACTTAAAGACGTTTTTATCTGCCAGCGTTGACTCTGTTGTTAATTTACTGCACTGGTTCTCAAACTGGAGGGCGGAGACCCGAGTGTTAGAGAAGTGAGCTACATGTAATTTTAAGGGTTAAACTACATTATGAGTATCTTGCTGGTTCTTCAACTGCATTCATACTTGCACAGCGATTTGAGTAGTTCAATTATTTCATGCAACAAACTATTACACCCACCTTTGACACCCACCCCCTTTTTCTTTCACCTTGATAGCTGTGCCCAAACAAGGAGTTTGTCATGGGAATTGCTTATTGATATTTATAAACAACAGATGAGAGTCGGAGGGATGTTGCATGATCATTTAGAAGTTCTCTTGCTGAATATCGCTGCAGACTGCAAACCCACCCCTAGACACTGGTTCAGGAGGGCATGAGACTGTGCACAATAAGTGAAAAGACTCATAATGACTTTAGCCTTGAGTTGCTCATCACATACTTATCAATATTTAAACTGTCTTCTTCCTCAGCTCACACCTGCAGACAGCTCCTCCCTGTCTGACTACAGCAGCGAGCCCGCTCTTTACTTCTGATCCGTCAGACCAATCAGCTGTACAGTAGCATCTCACCTGTGGGACCAGACTGCAGCCAGAGCCCAGCGAGGTCTGCGACACCTGCGCCTGGACTGCCTCCAGCTCTACACTCCAGCCGAGTCTAAGCACATCCTCCTGATCAGACAGGAAACACAATGTTTATTCTTTGTTTGTTTTCGGCTGATTTCCTGCCACGGTACCACTGCACGCCACGTTATCCACTGCATATCAGAGCAGAGAGCTTTTTGTCAGGGGGGCGGTGTTCGAGTCCCTCCTTATTCCTGATCTGACGTAACAAATCCAAAAAGCAGCTGGACTGTGTTTCCCCTTCGATCCTGGACAGTTGATCTGTCAGCCTTCCTCGTCCTCATTGGAAAATATCAGACAGAAAATCAAAGCGATTCAAAACATAGGGAGGCGTCCATCTTTCTTTCCAGACTCTGGAAGAAGTGCGTCATATCTCCAACATTTGCGTCAGTTTTAGGTGGATGTTGACGGGGAAAAAAAGGAGCTGAAGGACAGGAAGCCGCCAGTGCCCATGTATACGTAATGCCACGGTGACAGAGTTCAGTGTTAGTATGGAAACGTCTCTAAAAACAGAGGATGTTGAGGAGGTGTCCGCCTGTGTAGATCGCTGGCTAACTCAAACACACAAAAACAAAAAACGGTGAAAGGGTGCCACAATTGTAGTTTTGTCTTTTTTTGTTTTTGTATCTGCATGTTTGGTTCTCTTTTGACTGTAAAGCTTCTGTATGCCTTTTAGTTTTTGTACGTTTTCTGGCAAACTATGCTGTATCGAAGCTGCTGGACGTTTAGTAGGAGAGTCTTAATGGCAAGCAAACTTCAACACACTTCCCTTCTCTGTGCTGAGGGAGGGAAAATATGCACCCCAGGGAAGATACTCTGTCAGGCAGCAGCAGCTCTGAGTCCTGATTGAAACGCTTGAAAAAGTGACCTTGGCCAACAATGTCTGTATGTCCGTATTGCTGTTGAAAAACAAAAACATCATACTGTAGAATGTTTCTGTATATTCTCTATCAAGGTATCTGTGTCGAGTCACATTTATTACATAGGCTGTATATAAGAAGTGGACCAAGCGAGGGTGACATCACCTATTTGTTTGTGGACTACTTTTTTGAAGCCTCAAAAGTTTGCCATTTTGGTTGTCGCCATCTTGGTTTTTTTGGAGCCTTAAGTTATATTTTGAAGAGAGGCTGGATGCACATTGCTACGCCTTTATCAGGGGTTGAGTTCAGCCCTGACAAAACGTAACAAAACGTTTATTTAAATGGAAATGGTTATGAGTTCAACATCCTGTTGTTGTTAAAGAGGCAAACTGCCTTTGTGCACATTGGCAGAGTTCATATTGATTGTTTGGGTAAAACCTCTGACACATACCTTATATCCTGCTGCACAACATTTCACAATGTTTTTAGAGAAACATGACGTCTGACCTAGAAACCGAAGCAAGATGGTGCACACCAATTTAAAGACTGAATGTGCCCCTTGTTGACACGTTGACGTGGTAGCGTCTTGTCAAGGCCAGGGAGTTTGCTAAACTACACTTCCTCAATCTAGGACGCCCGCCTACGATGTCATGTCTCGTTAAAAACCATCAGGTTTGAAATGTAGACTGCAGACCTGAAGATTTTTTAGACGATCCACCGGTATATTCTCTTTGTACTTCGGATTCTGTACCGTGCTGACCCATAGCCTGCAGCGATCAGTGTCCTTGACTGGAAAATGGTAGTATTTCACTCCAGCATCTCTCGCCTGGAGCCTATCCCAGCTGTCATTGGGCGAGAGGCGGGGCACACTCTTGACTGAATGCCAGTCAATCACATGGCTGACACACAGGGACAGACAACGCCCACACTTACGGGCAATTTAGAGTCAGCAGTTAACCTAACGAGCATGTCTTTGGACTGTGGGAGGAAGCGGGAGTACCGGGAGGGAACCCGCACATGCACAGGGAGAACATGCAAACTCCACACAGAAAGGCCCCCTAATTCCAAACTAGGATTCGAACTAGGAAACTTCTAACTGAGATGTGACTAACCACTGCACCACAGTGCAGCCCCAAAAGGCATCCTCCACTTCTTACATACAGTCTATGGTTTATCAAAAGCTGTTAGACCTCTTGAAACCTTTTTTCTGGCTTCTCGTGTATTTATTCCTGCTTACAGTTGAAGTTTGCATGTCTGAGACCTGCTCGTGTACATAAGACTTTTTGTAAAGACAGACTTGCTGGTGTGGAAGGAACCAGACTGGTGCAAACAACCCAACCAGACTCCTTTTTTTGTTGTTTATTTCCCAGTTGGACCTCATGCACTCTCACATTCCACAGAGAAAGAAGACGTCCACTGAAGTATGAAGGCTACTATAAGTATGATCATTCATAATTTAGCATGTTTGTGAGAATGAAAGCAAAATGGTGTGTGAAAGAATACGTAATTTTTTTTATTATTCAGATTGTTTTATATACAAGAATGCATCAAGATTTTTTTTAACTCATAATGCCAACGGATTAAAGTGTTGCTGTAACGGCCTCACGTTCATTCTCTACACGCCCAGGATCGACCCCTTCGGCCAGTATTGTTGTACAGTTTCCACCATATTTTCATAAGATGTATTTCTTACTCCTGTCATTTTGTTAATTTCTCCAATCAGATGAAATTTGTTAGGTTGGAAGTTGCTGTCTTTGTCCGATGGTTTTAGAAATTATGTGTTTCGTCTGGAGTCTTTGGATGTTTAATGAGTTTGCACTGTCATGCTTTTAGCTTTGTTTTGCACCTCATGACGAGGAACAGAGAAGGCGACGGAGGAAATGTGCACTTACAAGAACAAGAAGTCTGGTTGAAGAGTTTTGTTTCGGAACAATAACCACTATTGACGCCTGCTTTTTTATACAACCACTGATTGTACGTAAGATACAGAAGATGAGTAAGAATTTGGAGCCTTTGGTTGCCAGACAACCAGTTTTTAAAGGAATAAAAGAATGAGTCACGTTCTCGAAAAGAACTCTTCAAACGTACATGATGAATGCACTGCCGATGAATGCCATGTCCACTTTTTTACTCTGTTTGCCACAGCCTTGCATCAAAAGTCTTAAAATTGTCGGCCTTTTCGCTGTGACCACAAACTGCAGCCCAAGTGTATTTCTCCACACAGGTCCAGGGTTTCACCTTTGTCTTTAAGTTGGTTGTTGTTATTATTGGCCAGTTGAGCAGATGTAGAACAGGTTTAAAAGGACCATACCAGTGATTTTTTCATGATTAAGACCATAAACTAAAAATATCTTTGCATTACTGCCAACCGTGCTACTGTGGTTTACAAGTTTGAATGTACTTTTCTGACAATTCCAGATATCCATTCATTTTTATTTCAAATTTATTAAGCGTAAAAATCAACAAGAGAATTGTTGTATCAGTGCATCATAATGCAGTAGGGCTTCTGTACGAAAGGTTCCATACAAAAAATGTGTTTCTTCTTCGATACATTTCTCTAAAAACATCTAAAATGTTCATTATAAAACACTTTTGTATTTGACAATATACTAGACTTTACAAGTTACATGTTACAAGTTGAAATTGTATCTGTCCTCTTTACTTGGAGTCACATCATTTCTGAAGGTACCAAAAATTCAGATTGATCTGCACATACTCTACATTATCATATAGCGGAGTAAGTATAAAGGATTTTCACTATACTAGGTGAATGAATGGGAACCAATTGCTGCTTGCACATGACTTGTAATTTAGGAGCTCAAACTCCCCAAACACACTGGTGTGGTTCTTTAACTTTAATTTGGACCTGCTGTGGAGCCGTGGCTAACGGTCACATGACATGTCTGTGGATCCATCTGTGGTAGCTGCTGCCTTCAATGACCAAAACACCAAAGAGGTCTACTCCTCTCCTTTGGCAATCTGTAGCTCTGTTTTCCTGTAAACTGAATGACAACATTGAGAACTTTTCTGATGGACATTACTGGGACAGAGACACAAAACTTGACTTCTGAAGTGTACATGCGGCCTCGCCGCTGTGTTTCCACATCTTGTTGACTCCTGTTGCAAAGTGAGCAGTTTGTAATGGTCACACTGTAGCAACTCTGTGGTAGAAGCTCCATCTTGTTCCCCCTTTACTTTACCCCCTCGTCTGTAAATTTATACATCGCAGCAGATGTGCTTACTGTAAAGTTATTGTCAATGATTCGGGCAAAAAAACAAAAACAAAAAAGTGATGTCATACTTGTACAAATAAAGCTCAATAAATAGAAGACTTGAACAAATGTAAATACTGTGTTTGTGTTATTTTATCCAGAGAATCACTATTTCAGCTTTTTTTCCCTAAGGTGATAGTAAGCAGGTAAGCCACACTCACCCCCATCACCCTCAGTGACTCCACTGTTTCCATTGTGGAGTCTTTCCGCTTCCTGGGGATCATCATCAACCAGGACCCCAATTGGGAGCTGAACATCAGCTGTATGTAAACCTCCAGGACCCTGAGGCGTGCAGGTAAGATTGGGGCCGAACCCTCTCATCCTGGACACAGTCTCTTTGAGACCCTCCCCTCTGGCAAGAGGCTGCGCTGCATTAGGACCAAAACCTCCCGACACAGGAACAGTTTCTTCCCCTCTGCTGCCAGCCTCATCAACAAGGCCCCCGGCCCACTCCATCCCCCCACTCGACACAGACTCTCATCCAGCCCCTCAGTCACTCAACAGTTCACGAATGTTAAGACTCTAAATCAGACTCAATGCGATACATTAACGCACACTCTAAGCTTATTGCACTCACCAATATCCTGCACATCTGTACAGTTTTTAATGACACCTGTTGTACATATTTTGTATATGTATAGTTTTTTATATATTTTATTGCCTTATTGCCTATTTTTTATCTTTTACTTATTTTTATTCTAGCTCTGTTGTAATTGTTTTGCACCAAAACACCAAAACAAACTCCCTGTATGTGTAAACCTACTTGGCGATAAACCTGATTCTGAAAAATTGCAAACAGGAGATAAAACATGTGAAATCCTGGAACAACCAAGTTTTTGGTTCTAGAAAGAAAAAAAAAACATGCTGTTAAAGTCAGTTCTGCCACAACCCACCACACATCATAAATCTGCCCTGTTGTATGCTGTGTCAAAAAGAAAGTCACGGGAGAGATAACAAACATTTATTAGAATAAGGAACTTAAATCAATACAATAAATCATTCAAATACATTAAAAAACGTCCAGCAAGAAGTATAAACTTCAGTAAGTGTGTTGTTGTGGTCTTAATGAGAGTTCAGAGATGTTTCATTGCCGTTACTGCTCTTTCCTCCGGGGCTCTGTAGCTTTACTGAGGTTTCCGGCCTCCCGCTTCAGGACACTCAGAAGAGACTGAGAACTCTCCAAGATCTATAGGTGGAAACAAAAATATAGATCACAGTGTTAAACATACTGCAGGACATGGCACATGGGTGACTACACTATATTTGTAATTTAAAAGGGGCCAGGCACCGCTGACTGTGATGTTGTTTTTTAATAAGAGCGGCTTTGGAGTGTTTGTTTGCAGTGATTAGTGAGAGGCCTCGGGGAGTTCAGCATCAGTAAGTGGGGGTGAGGCTGTGTGAGATGAAACTGCTGCACAAGGACAACATGATGGGGCGTCACAGACTATAAAGTACAACCCACAGAGAAGAATTATGAAGGACCAACATGCAGCGGTGGTTCATCATACAAACATTTTAGACACTGAAATGTGTCAAAAGTGTGATAAGCAATCAGCAATGCCCAATATTATTTTTTTAAATAATGTTTAGAATTATGATTAGGCCCTGCATGGTCCTCAGAAATCTACTGGAATGACTACAGTCTCATCTGAACGTCATGACCCAGTCAGTTGCAAACCATGATCACTGGTTAGCTGCTTACCATTTGGGCTGTCTATTGGTCAAATCTGATGATAGGATACTAATCGTCTCTGCAGTTAGGTGGAAAAAAACATGTGCCTAATATATTGGTATCGAACTCGAACTGCAAAAAGGGTTGGAAAATATCGGCATATGGGCAAAAACTCCAACATCGTGCATCCCTAATTCAGAACAGTAGGATCATCACAGTTCCTGTAACATCAAACAGCAAAGCACATTTTATTGTGCAATCTGACAAAAGGAATAAACGTTTGCATCCATAAATAAAAATAAGAATCTTTGCATGAAACTTCTTGATGAATAATCAATACAGTTTTGAGAACCGATACAATATTTCTAATTACCAGTAGCCACAGGTAAGCGTCCCCTCTGTTATGATCCAACTTTTTTGGTATCGTAACACAGAGGCTCACCAACATCCTACCTCCCTCTTTCCTCACAATCCTACATGGCTAAATATCTAGCTTACATAGCCAAACTAGCAGAGCAGAGCTAACTAACATGCTAAGCTATCCAGCATACTGCCAGCACTCTCAGCCTCCTGCACAACACAGTGGCACTGCAACCAAGAATTATCCTCAACCGATTAATCTGCAGATTATTTTCTCGATTATGTCTGTTTATAGTACAAAAGTTCTCAGTCAAAAATGTTAATATTTTTAATTCACAATACTTTTAATTCATAATAATATGAAAGCGAGAAAAGCAGAACATCTTTATATTTAAGAAGCTCAAACCAGCATCATTTGTATTGGTAAAAACATTTACTTGATCAATGATGCATAATTTGATCCTTGTTGTGATTTACTTTCTATCAACTGACTTATCTTTTTATCAACTTGTCGTTGCAACCCACCAAACAAGGTTCCTTTACTTTCTCATCACCAGCTTACATCTTTGGTTTGACTCTCTGCTACATGCCTTAAACAAATAGCATTTCCTTACCTTTTTAATTGAGAACTGTAACCATTAATTCATTAGTTGTCAACAATGAAACTATTTTCAAAACTGATTAATCAGTTTGAGAATTTTCTGAAGAGAATTCTCTTATACCAGCTTCTTAAATGTGATTTTCTAGTTTCTTTCCTCCTCTATGACAGTGAACAAAATATCTTTTAGTAGTGGACAAACAAGAAATTCAGGGATGTCATCTTGGGCTCTTGGTATATTTTTTCAGACCAAACTCCTTGATTAAGAGAAAGTAATCAGATTAATAAAAATGAAAATAATGGGTACTTGCAGCCCTAACTGAAAGATTATAAAAACTCTAAGTTCCATATGTTCTAAAATAAAATCTTAATAAAAGGCCTTTAAAACCTTTTTTCTGAATGTTCTGGAAATAAACTCTTTACAAACACGTCTATTGATCCATTATAAAGAAACCCTAAAATTGTCCACTGAATTCCCATAACTTACATATCTTAATGCCGTGAACAATACCAACATTTTAGACGCATACCTTGGTATATGCAGCCTCAGTTTCTGCGATGGTGCGGTCAAAAGTAGCGCGGGCGGCGAGTCTTTGCGCCAGGCTCTCATTGACTCTGCTCAGCTTCTCTGAGAGGACGCGGATGTCGTGCTGCAGCCGGTCCTTCTCCTCTTCCTCCTGCTTGATCTGACGGTTCAACTCCTCCCGCTTGGAGGACAAGTCCTCAATACCTGAAGGAGACAAAAAAACGTTTAGTACACCAGAGACTACCTGGATCAGAATGGGCAAGTGACAGGTGATCCTGTGCCTGTGTGATGTCTGTCAATCTTATATTGCTGTATTTATGCACATTTCCAAATCACATGACACCAAAACAATTTTACCAGTTGTGAAATTATTAAAGAGGATAAAGGACTGTTCTATTACAGAAAGTTAATCAACAGTAGTTAATGTTTTAATTTTTCAAAAATGACAAACATCTGGTTCTAGCTTCCAAAGTATGATGATTTGTTTCTTTTCTCTGCTTTGATTTTAAATCAGATATCGGAAGATAAAAGACGATAAAATTATTCTTTTTTTTCTGCAAAAAACAAAAGAAATATAAGATGTTGGGTTCCAGGAAGTTGTGACTATTATGATTGCAGCGTGTTGTATGCTCTATACCAAAAGTTTATCAAAAGTTTGTCGTCTGCTTGTGTTAAATGTGGAAAATAAACAAAGTTCTACAAACAAAAAGACCATTCCTGCACTGCAAATATTAAACGTTACAACAAATACTAAAAAGTCTTGGTTATAATAAATAGATCAAAAGTGTTTTTTATGATTCAACAATAACAGCTTTTAATTATTTTCTTCCTTGTTTTTACAGTTTATTTTTGAAGTGTCAAGATTGTCTCTTTGGTTATATGATTATCTATTAGTATCATCATAATAATTAAATTGCTATTCAAGTCTTACAAGTTTGATTCAAAATCCAGAAGATAGAATTGACTCATCATTTAGACACATTAGACCCCTTTTCACTCATGAATGTGGAGTAAAACTCAAATTGCAAACATTGTGTAACAACGTTGTGTATTCTCTGAATCTGCATAACTTATCTGAGCAAAACATTTGGTTAATGAAATCCGACCAGGTATGTATATGTAATGTCTTTACATTACAGTTTTTGTGGGATTAAACATTTCAGACAGTTTTTGTTTAAACTAATGATAAAGGAGGATAAAAACTTCAACAAATTTGTTACAGAGAAAATAGGCCAACGACAGGTAATGAACGGTTTCAGCATTCACACCAATAAACAATGATATGAATGACTTCTTAGATCTCAGTTGAACTAATGAGGTCTGCAGAAGGTTGCAGGGTGATTTCCAGGTGATAGAAACAACATAATCTATGTAGGTTAATCAGATTGAACTGTACTATCCTATTTGCTTGTAAGAGTAGCTGACTGATGAAGAAGTAGAGCAATAGAAGAGAGCAGAGAGGTGCAGCATTAATTAACATGTCTCTGTACTCCTGTCAAACTCAACGTGTGTGGCAGCAAGTACTTGGAAGTGAGCAGGTTTGGAGCAAAAGGTGACTGTAATATTAAGTATAAAACCTTTTTCTACATGGCAAAAACAAGCTCTCTCCTTTAACAACTTTAAAGTTTAAGCATGTTTGAAAGAGTAAGTGTAAGAGAGAAAACACGCCGCCAAACAGTGCCTTACTATCATCAAATTGGCTATTGACTAAAATGAGAAAAACATGTAACTTACACTTGACCAGTTCATTGTTGTAGGTCTGCAGAGCAGCAGCTTGTTGGGTCATTTTAGCTAACGCCAACGTTCGCCTAACTAACCTTGTAGCTAGTTAGAGGATTCAACTTGATAACGCCTGAATCTAATTAACGTTACCTACTTGTTTTCTAAATGTTCTTGGTCGGCTAGCTTGTCATTTGTCTTTCTTAACTAAGCTCGCAGATGTCAGGCATGTCACCAAACGCCATACAAAAAAAAAAAAAGTTGTATTAATCCAAGAGCTCGTTCATGGCGGGTTTCCCGGACAACTGAGCTGAATATACTAACGTTTCCTACCCGGTGCTACGGACCTATCGACTGCTCAGGATTCTTCTTCGTCTGCTGATTATAGGTGCCTCATGTATAAGTTGCATCGCTTGTGCCCCCTCTGACCGAGCGAATCATTACATGTAGATTAGTTTTGCTTGTGATGAAGGTGTATCGGTGGCGTGGTACATTGATGACTGTTAACAGTCTATGGGTACTAAAGTCTTAAAAATATTCACAGGAATCCTTTGACATATAAAGAGTGTTTGTGAATGTTATAAAGTCATGCAAATGGGATTTTTGGAGTAACAACAACAAGAAGAATACCAGTTAAACAGCTTTACCTCAGTATGTCATGCTTTTCTTTAGGAAATTATTTTTATTAAACAGTATGATTGAATAAGCCAGACTTAAATTACTGCAGAAACATGTATCCCCAGCTCGGTTCATGTAAGACAAGTTGTTGGCTGCAGCTCAGGTACCTTTATCAGCGTACTTTTATTAAAAGGAACCCTCCGTCAGTGTTTTAATGTAATTCAAATGGAACTATTACAATAATGCAGTTAGTAAATTATTGTAAAGTTTTTTAAACACTTTCATTGATTTATTACATTCAGAATTTTATTGCTGGGTGTCTTACCAACAGTTCATCAGAATTATTTATTATTATCATAATTTTATAGTTGCACATGTAATAGCTTGATCTCTGATGATAAAAAGCCATTATTTTTTGTATAATGTAGTTGTAATTGTTAAAGTAAAGGTGTTATTAATATCAAGCTCACTTCTAAAAATAATTCTGCTACAGTTATAGTTAATACGTTTTCATTTCAAGTTGTCATAGCTATTTATTGTTGGTCAAAGAAGTTGTTGCATACTATCTTAAAGGTTGACTGGCTGTGTAATCCTGCTTGTTGTAATACCCCCACCTGGAGTCTTTTTTTCTGGAAGGCCGATGTCTAAATGATGGGCAGTTGATAAGATAAGATAAGATAAGATAAGATAAGATAGAATTTTAATAATCCCGAAGGAAATTATAGTACGAGATAGCTAAAAAAATACAGTAATATAAGTGAAAATATAAAATATAAAGTGTATGGGTTAATGCAAAAGAGACAGTGCCTAAAAGAAAAACAATATTACAATAGTCATCTTCAAAAGTAGGCAGGAAGTAATGGTGGCAGTTAACTTGTCAGTAGTATTGACAGTTATTACGTAGTAAGAGCTTCTATTGCACGATTATGAATTAATAAGAAAAATATTATATTGCTCCTGATACTGCACATGGTACTAATAAATAACTGGACGTATTGCACAAGATTATGCATTCTATAAATATCAGCATGAATACAAATATAAATGTGGCCAGAAAAGTATTATTGCACAAAATGAACATAGTATAGCCAGATACAGAAAAGTATTATTGCACATGGTTATAAACATAATATAGCCAGATAAAGAAAAGTATTATTGCACATAATGAACATAATATAACCTGATATTTAAAGTGTTATTGCACATTAATTGTATGCAAAACCAAAGCTGACAATCCCAGCACATGAATAAACAAGTGGGCACTTTAAAAACAAAAAACAGAAAAACATTTACTATAATTTTTGCTTGGGTGGGACTTTGGTGTATTGTTTTGATTTCAGATCAACTGTATTGTCAAACATACATTTTTTTTTTGCAAGTTTATCCTTTTTTAAAGGTGTAACTGTTTTAATAGTTCAAATAAACCAAACTCGATTTCTTCCTCGGGTACCAATGCAAAGTTGCTTCCCGACACTACTAATAACGCTTCTTCTGTTCTTACCTTGAGTAAATTCATGGAATCGCATAGTCCTATTATGCTAACATTACATAAAGGATATTATTATTATAACAATAATTATCTTCATTATCAATAACATTGACAATAATACTCCCAGGTGTGGTATTACGCCGTTTGCAAATCAATAAATATGACGTAATCGTGGGTGGGCGGAGTTTACGTCCAGGCACCATGGCTTCGGTAGGACCCGAGGTGAGTGTGTGAGCCTTATCTTCAACGAGCCTGTTTTACTTTCGCACTGTTTTCCGAGCCTTGAGAATTATGTTTCTACCTGTAAGGCAGAACCCCGCTTGTAAACTGGCGAATTGTCGGTATCGAGGAGTCGTGTTGTCGTAAATTGCCCACTGCCAGCCTGGAGTCTCTAGCTTTTGTGCTGGACCGGAGGGCAATTGAATGTGCAGGAAGATGCTTCGCCCCGGAACCTGAATGATCTTTGCTGGCGCGCTGTTGGCTCTGCTCAGGAGTTTTGTAATACATGGTCCAGGCTCACGTCACTGTCCTGCTTCTGTCCAGCTTTAGCGGTTCAAAATAAACTGCAGATAAATAACTGCACGCGATTTAGCCGATATTATTCATGGTTTTAGGTGTTTTGCCTGTCACCGGCTTACTGAATGCTAATTTGTACACTGATGTGTAGCTAGCTGCTAGCATCCGCGCTAGTTAGCAGGCTATGCACACTTTGTCAAATTCACACAAAAACTGATTATTGAGATTAATATCTCTCTAAATGAGACACCATAGTCTCCATGCAATATTAAACACCACGGCTAAACATTGGGCTCATAATGTTATGTTGATTTATGTTGTGAGGTCTGTTGGCTACATGATAATTGATGCAGTCAAATGAAGGCAACATTGGCAGAGCTTCTTTCAACCTCCCACTGTACACATATGGCGCCAGCTCTCAAACCGGCTCTGATGCTTTTTGCATGATTATCTTTTCACATTTCACATTTTTTTTCACAAATTATTCCCCTTCTGCAGGCTTGTCTTTGTTAGCCATCTTCAGTTATTGTCATAGCTTCCAGTCGGCATAAAGCAGTCTTGGGTTGGCAGTAACAAGTTGCATTGTTGTTTTATTAAGGTTGCATCGGTAGAGATAGGGTTATTGAATCAATCGCTTGGCTGTAATGGCACTAAAGTGTGCAAATGGATCGGACATCCAGTCTTTGTTTCTTTTTTCCCCCTTTTTTTGAGATATAGGATGCAGATTTGTTCGGCAGAGGTCGCTCGAGTAGCGTTAAGATGATACCTGCTCAGCAGTGCAGGGACTATGAAGTGAGGCATATAAAGGTGTGGAGCATGGAGATATGCAGACCCTTCCGTTTGCACTTTCAACTTTGTATTGTGTATTTGTTGATGCATTTGACACTTTGAGACATTTCATCCAAATGACAAAAAAAAGTTTGAACATATCTCAAGTGGTCTAACTCGTGCAGGTAGTTTTGATTTTATCTGTAGAATTGTTCATCTTGGATTTGTTCCTCCTCCTAAATATTAGAGATGAGAATGGATAATTCATTGTTCTCAAACCATTCAAAAAAGACAATTTAGAATCTCTGCAGCTACAGGTCTTTCAAGGAACCATGTGCTTGAAATCCAAAGGAATGATGCACAGAAATGCTAATGAAAACTATAGAATGAAGTGGTGGGATGGCGTGTCCTGTTAAACAATAAATAGTCAGATTGTCTGAAATTTAATGGACAAAATATTAACAAGCAATTCATATATTTTTATTGCTCAGAAGATATGTAACACTTCATTGGTTCCTGTTTTCATCTCTTTGGCATGTCTTCTGTCTGTCTCTTCATTCATTCAAACATTCATGCACACATGCAGAGATCTTTGTCTGAATCAATATTCACCATCATATTTGAGCAATATGCTAGCATCCAAGTCTTTGTTTCTGATTGCACTGTGTGAAATTACAAAGAAAGAAGAAATAGCTTACTTCCTCTTTCACAGCTCTAGTTTGAACAAGTTTAATTTGCATTGTCCAGAGAGATAACAATTGCTACTCGGAGTCAGACAAGCAGCACAAAAACCTGCTGTTAACCACCATGCAGATGATGGGCATAGATTTCTGCTCTAAGTTTGGTACCTTAACTGAGGGGCTTTTGGCTTTGCATTTCATCCTACAGGTGTTTCTCATTTCCTGGTGAGTCACTGTACAGTGTGTATGTTTTCATTCAGCAGTCAGTTCGTATGTGTGTTCATAACGGAGGCATGGCAAGAGAGGAGGCTTAGTTGAATGTCGAGCAGTGCTGTGGGCTCCTGTAGTTGAAGTACATTGTTGAAGTAAAATGGCCGTTATTGACCTGCGACAGATACCACCCAGCTAAAGTTAAAGTCCCCATTGAAGTCTTCCTAGATTTGAATGGGTACAAGGGTGCTACCACAAGACTTCATGTAAAAGTACAGTTGCTTTCTGTAACACATATTCTGTGATCATTGCCAAAAATAGCCCTGCAAAAGACTGTGTGACATTACTTTAGCAGAGCCCTTCATTATGTATGATTTATTTGATAAAGTTTGCCTGCTCATTAGGGGTTCAGCAGGAAAGCAAATCACATAATCAAAATTCTTAATTTATATGATTCAGAATGAATACACAGATCTGATCCTTATCTGTCATTATTGAGGTTATAGTTTCACATTGCTATAATGCTGGAAAAGACACGTCTAGGCAGAAAGGGCTCAGTGCAGCAAGCTCTCAAGAGTTTGTCTGTATTGAAGTGATAGCAACCTGCGCACACTGCACAATCTCACAAGACATTTAGCCAACTGTAACCAGGAAAAGAAAATAACCCCACCAGTGGCCTGTTGTGTCACAAAAGACCTTCACTGTGTTGTGTTTGTCATAAGGACAAGTTAGCTTAACTGCTAGTCATACATTTTAAACGTTACCTATCTTGTGAATTCGTGAATGATTTGGGAAACAATCCATGTTAACTTTCAGCCGCTTTCCCACTGGTCAAAAAACCTGCTAACACACTGCTTTTTTGCTTAATGGGAAAAGTTACAATCGGCATTCAGATCCGGGTCAAATGACTCTGCAGTAGACCCGGGTAAGTATCGGCTCGGCTCCGAACGACAATGATGGCAACATAAAACCTGTGTCGACACGTTAATCCCCACCCCCTTTCCGGCGCAATGCTATGCTCTGTCAGTAACTTCTGCGACTCCTTGTCATCTCAACTACAAATTCCGCCCGTCTTCGTCCAAGCAGCGCTCAATATTGTTACAGATTTGTCGCCCTGAGTTTGATACACAGACTGAAAGAGTAATAGATACTAGGGATAGACCGATTATCGGCCGGGCTGATTATCGGTGCCGATATTTGGCATTTTGACGCATATTGGCATCGGGCTTTTTTTTTTTTTTTTTTAATCCGACGGCCGATAAGACATCAATTTAAAACTGGGTTATTTTGGCTCTGATGCATATGCTTAAAGGCATTTAAACAAAGTTAAGTGTTGGAGTTTGTATTATTCAAAATTTTGACGCCAATATTTTCACTTTTACTGCAAATGAATATTGGCTTCAAATATCGGTTATCGGCCTCCTTGACTACTAATAATCGGTATCGGTATCAGCCCTGAAAAAAACATATCTGTCTATCTCTAATAGATACAATAAAGACCTAACCATCGCAACATCTTCACTGTTTTCAACCCTGTCTCCGGCACGTTTGTGACGTCAGACGGTGACGCAGCAGAAAAGAGACCGACAGGAGTATGCTTCACTGGCAATGGGAACAGAGACAGTCAGCATTTATAAGCGGGTCTTTCCGGGTCTAAAAAACCCCGTCAACACGTTAAATTTAGGTGGGAAAGGGGTATTAGTGTTAGCATGCTAACATTTGACTTTTAACATTCAACACACAAATTGCATTGATTGAAATGTCATCCATTTTTGGTCAACCAGAGTATTGGACTATTAAAATTTTTACCTGAGGATCATGCTAGCTGAAATGTGTTTTAGTTGCATTCTATGGCAATTCATCCAACAGTTGGGACACTTCAATCCAACCATACATGTCAAACTCATGGTGGCAGGCTAGGACGGTCAGGGAACTGGGTTACCACAATCAGAAGGTATCATCCTCCGGGGACCATCACTATCTTTTGTAAAATCTCTCGCCAATCTTGTTGAGATCTCTTAGTATGGACCAACAGAGGGACCAGCTTTGTCATTCTCTAAAGTGGCTAAAGAATCTCTATGAAGAGTACAGAGCTATTGGCACGGCTACAGAAGGCCTTGCAATCATATCATCTGCTTTCCCTCAAAGTTTTGGCCTTGTTGTCATGGAGTAAGACATCTGGTGTGTCTCTTCATTGTGTTAATTTAAATCTCTACAATCAACTTTGATAAAGTGAATATAGACGTGAATTTTGAGTGCCAATAGAGGCTCAGATGGGTCAAAGCATTTGTTATGCTGTAGTTATAGCATTGCAACTATCAACTTTGCCATGGTTGGGGAAAATGATTTATTTCCCTTCTTTGTTTTCATCCAATGAGCCCTCAAAGTGGAAAAACCTGAGCCTGAGTCTGGCAGGGCGAGGTTGTTTCTCATTGTTATGTTGTGAAACGGGAGACGGCATCAATATATCTAAAGTTGCATTCCTGCATGTCATATGTCGCTTTGCAACGTGTCAAACCTCTACTACTGTATTCTGATAGCAGTTAATTCTTTAATAGATTATATTTAGCAGTAAGACACGGCAAAAGCAGGTTCCAGCTCTTCAGATGTGAGGATCTGCTGCTTTTTCTCCCATTTGTATCATTGGATTGTGGACTGTTAGACAAAGCAGTTAAAAGAGATAACAGTGAGTTCTTGGAATCGTTGATGGGCATTCCCACCATTTAATACAATTTTTTTTTTAAATAAGTGATTGAAAAATAATGATTAAATTATGTAAAAAAAAAAAAAGGCTTTTGGCTAGCCCTTATTAAGACCGTCAACTAAAGCTTTAGTATTACATCATACTAATTTGGTACTCCACATATATTTCATAGATTTCATATAGGCATATAAGAAGTAGGGCTGTCACTTTGCAATCAAAATTCAAACTACCGTTTGAACCTGGTGAAATATTGATAGTTCAAGCTGAAAATTAAGGCGCAGCAGAAAACGCTTGCCCACGAACAAACTAGTAATCTGCTTTCCAGAGTCCCAGAATGTACCTTTTAAGTAGTGCACCTGGTATTCCAACAGGGGGGGATAATACGCTGCCTGCTACAAACCAATGGAGGAAACTAACGAGCCAAGCCGTTGTCGGCCTTTACTGCTTCAGCGTCCCAACCATATAGTCAGAAAGCACACGGGAGACTTATTGTTGTTCTGCTCCAGGGCCGAAGCTGTAGCTAGCTTCGGGGCTAACTAAATCCCGTCACTTTAATACGCCAGCAGCGGGCAGCAAGCAAGACACGGGAGCGCGGCTTGAGTCTTGAGGAGTCGTAGCCTAAACTGTACATTAGTTCTGTTTTTTATATACAGCTACCGACCACTCTTTTCTCTGCTCTTCCGCAGCTGCCGACACTTATATAACTTTCGTTTCTCTCTCACTCGCTCTACCACCCCACTCTCACTCACTTAGCTCTTCCCGAAACAGAGCTGCGCATGTAGTATAAGGCCGTGCTACAGAACTGATCATCTCACCACCAACAGATTTCAGAAGCGCTGTATGAACGCCACTACTTAACCTCGCTTACTGTTTGATATAATTCGAACGAATTCAATATCATGTTGAATTTGTTTAAACTTGATTTTTGGGAAAAGTGACAGCCCAAAAAGAAGTAGCCTAGATTTAGCGCCTTGGTTCAAAGGAGAGCTAATGCAGGTGTGCCTTAAACCTGCATTCTTACTAATGGCCTGCAGGGGGCGACTCCATGAGTTGCAAAAAGATGTCCTCCAGAAAAAGGCACTACTTTTTACTCGATTAATTATCATAGCAATAATCATCGCTTGTTTTAAGTCTTCTAAAATACAGCATGACAGTACAAAATACCCCATTTAGAGTACAATTGACATTAGCTATTTATGCATAAGGGAGTGGCTACTTTATGATTGACAAGCTTTCACTCTGACCTCACTCTTAGAAGGATTTCAGTTGCCAAACTCGAGGCTTCAGAATGGTAGTCCACAAACCAACGGGGGATGTCAGCGTGGCTTAGATCATTTCTTATATACCGTCTATGGTTATCTTCACTCTTCGGTTTGTACTGAGCTCAACAGAGTACTTAAATGTATCCGATCTTGTCCCTTTGTTGTTGTTTTTAAAACATTTATCTGGCTTTTATCTTCAAAGTCAGCTTGGTTTTTTACTTCATTTCACATCTCTTGCATGACCTGGCAGTTTGTTTTGCAGCCTTCTCTGGTCCGAGGCTCAGCGGGGACAAAAGACTCTCCTGTTGAGAGGTTCAGATGTGGCCTGATTTCCTCGATTAAAAATGTTTTGATCCTCAGTGACATTTGCTTCCTGGGCTTTTCCTCTTTTACCTCTACTATATTTCCCCCCCATCGTCTTCTGTTGGTGCTCCTGAAGTAGCTCTGCATACTCAGCATTTATGAAGCCCTTTCTGCCCCAAAACTCGACTGACTTAAATATGTTTCCATTTTACAACAAAAAGATATAAATAATTATTGAAAGAAGAGGGTAACACAACCAACATAAATATCAGCATGAAGTGTGAGATAAACCTAAGTAGGGTTTAAGTTGTGCAGGATTTCTGCAGCCTTATTGGGAATGAAGAATCTGGATGTTCTTTCTGCTCCATTGGGTACCTTCAGTGGCATTGTGGTTCTCCAGTTTAAAGAAATGGAGTGGTTACAGTTTGAACTGACTGAGCATGCTCTGTGGAGACCCTCTGAAGAGGAGGACCGACAGAGGGAGCCACCAGGTCACATGACCGGCGAGGTGAATGTGCATGCGGGGAAAGAAAAGGAAAAAGAGGAACAATCTGTTCGACACATTCTCGCTCTCTCTCCCTCTCTCTGTCCTCCCTCACCCTCTCTCTCTCTCTCTTTCTCTCTCACACACACGCTCACGCACACTCAACCTCACACACTCTCTCTCTGACGCCTTCTTCTTCTCAATGGAGGCCATGAGAAGAAAGCAGGTATGATGCTTCCAGGAGACACACAAGGGAAAAGACATGTTAGCTTCACCCTTGGTTGGATTTGAATGGTCTGTGGAGATGCATAGTATGCTTCTCACTTCCTTTTAGCCACAGTGAAGTTACAATCAATTGGTTTGATCTCTTGCTGTCTTCTCGTTGAGATGGTTTCTCTTCTCGAGACAGTTGCTGCTGCTTCATCAGCAGCTGATTGCTCTTGATTCCTAAACCTGAGGATTTAATCTCCAGGAGTAGTGCTCTTTTTTTAGGTAGCAGTGCTGCTGTGTTTAACAGAGATCTGAGTGTGTCGTGTTGGATTCTGTTGTTTGAGAGAGCTCCTCATATATTAGCACGATTGCTCTATGTAGAGCAATCCCAGCACAAGAAATAAGATGTCACTCGCGAAGTGAAGGTCTGATCTGGAGATCTGGAAACTTATAAGTGTAGCTTTAATATCTTAGATCCAACCTCATTTTGTCATACCTTTTCTTTGATCACTCTCCTCTTTGCTCTCTCAGTGTATCCCTCTTGGTCTCTATATAATGAGGTCCCTGAAGACTGGACGTATGTATGCGCAGCATAGACTATAAGATGGATAGGAGACTTTACATGTGTTCAGGAACATACTCGGACAAAAGGCTGCAGTGACTGCTTATCAATCCAAAAGATGCACATTAGGCTGCAGTTTGAGCATCCATGTTTACCAGCTGCAGGGTGATCTGGTTCAGATGTTTATCTGTCAGTTTGAACAATTAGCCGCTGGACAGGTTAATTGTTGGGATGTTCCTGCAGTTTGTTTGGAATTATGCAAAGCTGTCTCAGATATGTAGGGATTTTAAAAGTGGGGCATTTAAATAGTGGATAACTGAGAGGTGATAGGAAATAAGTAGTGAGGAGAATGACTTCATGCACGATGCAGACTGCTGAGAAAACTTTTCTCTACTTTATTTTCTGTAGATCTTCTTAACCAAGAAATGATTCCTCCTGCACAAATGAAGTAGACGGTGTTACGAGGTGTTACTGGTACCTGCATTTGAAGTGTTAAAATGAACTCGGTAGTAGACAGCATTTGATATTTAATTAGATTTAAAACAAGAGCTTAAACAGAAATGGATCTACTGTATGAAAACCAAAAGATTGCTTTTCGTCAGAGGTTCTGCAACAATTGTAAGGCAATCATTTGGAAAGTAAGTTTCATGTAAGCTAAAAGCATTATGAACTTCAGAGAGAGGCATGTGCAAAAGTATGATTTAAACTGCCTGCTTATCTTGATTTAATTATTGTGATCAGATATCTGGTGCCTTTTTTGTCTCAGTAGCATTTGTTGTACTTGTGGTGTGCTTTTGTTTTGTTCTTACTCAGTGCTCTATTTAGGCCTATTTGTGATCCATACCATGTGATCATGCTCTTCACGAGTCACGTTAAATGAAATAAATTAAAATCAATATCCCGAAATATGTTGTAATCACAGCATTAGAACAACGTATCCTTTGTTTTCTTAGTATGCTGTTATGTACTTTTTTATTGAATCTTTCTTTTTCTAGCATGCGTGTGATTGGCAGTGTAACAGCTGGTGTAACCTGCGTGTGCTTTGTTTAGCCCTGACTTGTTTTCAGACCTCTGGCAGTGGATTTTAAACTGCGAACACCACGGCCCTGTTCACATTGTGGTGAAGGGACAGTGAATGATTGATGCAAACATTTTCTAGCATTAGGACTGTAAGATGGATGGATTAGATCTATTAAGAGCTTTATTCTATGTGTATATACAGTATCAAAAATACATACAATCTAGATTGTGAACTGTCCCCCGTTGGAGCCATGGGTGAATCTTTGGTCTGTTCTAACATCTTTCCATTTTTAATGTGCTACTTAATGTTCCTGATGAGCACTCTGAGCCTTGGCTTCACGTAATGGAGCTCCTTTCAGCAGCCTCCATATCCTTATCCAGCAGCCTTCAGACCCCTACGCTCTCCATCTAGTGGAAAACTGCTGCAATGGCCACGTTGTGTCAGTAAACAATCTGGTTGCGAAATGGCGGAGATCTGCAGACAGCCTTCTCTGCTCCCTTCCCCCCCCTCCTCTCCTTTCTGTCTCCACTGTGTATGTTCCACTTTCCACCACTAGGGGGAGGGAACAGGCTGGTGTTTCTTTTACTAACTGGCTTTTCCTCAATCCATGAAAAAGGGAACTGAAGGATTCTTCTCATGTTCAGCCTAACATGTGCTCGCTAGATTCCTTGAGATCATACACCACAGATGATTGTCCAAAACTAGATGTTCTTTGGGAAACAACCTCGGATATTGTGCTCACAGCCCAGCTCTGGTTCTGACCTCAATTCTGTTTGATAAGGTGCATGTCCGTGTTCGGATCAGGGCCTCAGGATTTGGGAAATGTGTTCTCGGGGGTTGATTAAGTTGGTGTCTGGATTGAGTGCAGGTTTCAGGACAAATGCTGCCTCTGACAGCAGAGGATTTGAGAGTTAGTTGCCCATTCGGTTGTCTCTTTCTCTCCAGGGTTTGGGATTGGGCCTCTGCTGTCTTTTGGACTATCAGGCTGATTACTATTGCTTTTACTTCTTGCTTGAAATGACTCAGGCCCCAATCAGCACATCTTCTTGTATGTATACCTTTATTGTGCTTGGAGAGTGTCACTCTGTATAGAGGAGAGTATAAACCTTCCTGGTATGCTGCTAATCAAGGACAAACTGACCACTTTTCTGACATTTGATCGAAAAAGCTTTCAAGATTGAAGAGTGTACATTTGTTTTTCTCAAGGATTTTTCTTTGTCTCCTTTGGGCCTATTTTCCTTGAGTGAGCACGAGGTTTATGGCCTGCTCCGGAGGAAGAGACAGTTTCACATTTCCTGGTGTTGCCTCTTCAACTGCTTCCTCCTGTGAGATGTAAAGACAGTCTGTGGGTGGTTAAGATTTCTTTTGAAGCCCCGGCAATGCATCTACTGCTCTGCTGGTTGGCTCCCTTATAGAAAAGGAGAGAAGACAGACAATGAGAGTGCATGGGGGTCGCCCTCATTCTCTTGGCTTGCTCTATAGTCTTTGATTCTGGCTAAGACGTATCACTGAAAAGCACAAAGACAGAGGTTTTGCGCCAGCCTTCAGTGCATTAATGGAAGACTGGTTGATACAGATACTCATGCCTTCGACCTGGGAGACATTTGATCCGATGCGGAGTATGTCGCTCTGGCAAAGCCCTCAGGCCTCACTATCAGTCATCATTCAGTGCTTTTTCTCCAGTAGCCACGCTGAAGAGACGAGCTGCTGTGAGTTTTGCATACAATTGATTATACACTACAAATAAATACATCTACATGGTCATTAGGAAGATGTCTCCTGATTCTGAAGGAGAGGGAAAAGGCTGTAGTGACTGGGATGTCGGGTTGTCTCTGTAGTGCTGTCTTATAGTAACTGGATGGTAATGAAAGGGGGCATTGTTTCCTATTGGACTGTGTTCAGGCTGTTCAAGTCCACTTGATTTATATTATTTTGAAGGAAGTTATACAAGTAAATGTGAACTGAAGATATCAGTTATTCATGTGCAATAAAACCCAATTGTTTACTGCAGTTTTCTTCTTTCCTTTTAGGGGTATTAATTACATTTTGATTGAAAATATATGCCACCAGTACCCTGTGTTACAGAAGAGAAATATGGTCAGTCAGTCGATAGAAATTCTCACAATCAAGCAAATATGCCAGTCATTCTGCTTTTCTTAGATATCATTTAGAGCTGCAACGATTGTTTTCAGCAGTTAATCTGTAAAGAATATTTTCACGTAGTCAGTTTGTCCTTTAGACTTAAAATGTCTGGTTTTGGTAGATCAAGAATCTAGAAAACCACAATTGTCGGTTTTTCATAATCTAATGCAGCAGATTCTAACAAAGAATGAATAATTAAAGAAATAATTTCATAATTCAATACATTTACCTTTAGGCTTCGCCCTGTTGGTCAGAGATTGTTTTCAGAATAACTGATTGAAAAGTTGCACTTACATGTGTTCTTTGTTTTTCAGCCCGCTGGTCTAGCCAAGGGCAGTGTGGATAAAGGTGTCTCCACAAAGAAAGAGGACCTCAACACAGCAAGCAACGGAGAGGAGAAGCCAGGTATAAGAAAAGTTCAAATTGGAAGCTCTTGATTTATGAAAATAACCTTTTCTTACATTGAAGCTTGCATCATGACTTTGTTTTTCTATCCTCCATAGATGGGGACAAAGAGGTAGCAGCCAGACTGGCCTCCTCCCCTGCAGCAGAGGCAATGCTGAACGGCACCGAATGTGACGACACAAGGCACAAGAGCGTGACACACGGCTCCACGACAGGCAGCAACAAGACTTTACTGTCCATAAATGAAAATGGCATGTCAGACATGGAGCCGCCGCACGGTTCTGTTACTGGAAGCAATGGATTCATTCTTGCTAAGCAGCCGCATGCAGGCGGCTCTGCAGCCACCTCCCCTCACAGGACTAATTGGTTGCCTTTGGGCTCAGCAACAGGGGGACACACGACAAAATCCTCGGCGTCTGGGTGTGCACAGAGTTCAGGTGCACTAAGGACTGACCCCAGTATAGGGACTACGTCCGGACAAGGGACGTCAGACACTAAAAATGGCACAGCCTCGCCTCCTGTGCCGGCTCCAGCACCGGTGACGATACACAGAGCGCGCAAGACCATGTCCAGACCTGCTGTCAGCCCGGCACAAAAGGTAAACCACCAGAATCTCGTGCTTTATCAGCTGCTCATTTGTGTTTTCTTCCCCCTTTTCTTGTTACTTTCTAATGAGGACGCAGCCATTACACCCATTTGTGATAGTGTTTATTGCCTTTCCAAACGTGGGCCTTTAACTGCTGCCTAAACAGCCTGCACTCTTTTTTTAAAGATCATCCTCTAGATTTTGGAACATGGCTGTAGGGATTTACTCCCATTCAGCCAGAGGAACATTTGTGTTGTCCAACATGTACACTGGCTGATCAGGCTTGGCTCACAGTTAGTCACCAAACTAACTCCAAATGTGCTGGATTGCGCTGAAGTCAGGACTTTGTGCAGGCCAGGCGATCTCTGCCTGACTAAACTTGGAAAACCATTTGGCTTTTAGCACAGAGAACTTTCCCCAAACTGTTGCACAAAGTTGGAAACACACTGTTCTATAATATATCATTGTACACTGCATGACAATTTCCTGTGAAACATTCCCAGATCATAAGTACACAATGTGTCCTCATACGTTTTTGGTCAATATTTAGATCAGGATTATTTAACATGATTACCTAAAAGGCTCAAACACTAAACTACCGACTGGCTGAAAGTGATTCTGCACAAGGATTCAAGGAGAGGGTAAATAGGATATCATTTAAGGTGAGAGGAGGACAAAAAAAATGACATGGAGCTGTAAGAGAATTACAACATAGATTATGTTAGAAGTGACTAGATTAACAAACAGACATTATGTAGCTAGCTCAAACCCCCCCCCCCGAAGAAAACATGGGGAAATCGGGACATCGACAAGGTTATTTTGCTGTTGGCCATAATGTTTGTTCAGGTGTCACATGGATTCAGGCCAATGTCTGCCTGAATCCATGTGAATGCAGCACGGCTTTGGGCTTTAAAGGATGGTAGAGGTTGCGCTGTATTTAAAGACCAGCTCCAGTCATGTTTTAAGACATATGGAATGCTCTGCTCGAGATAATATATTGTGTCTGATATGTTTTTCTGCAAAATACGTTTAATTACCTTGTAAAAATCCTCTCAAGGCATCTCCTCCTTCTCCAGAAACTGCATAGTCCAACCGCCCCCTCCGTCGCAAAAACAAAACACGTCTCTGCCATCGTTTAGAGGCAACTTGTTGAAACTTAGCTAGCTTCAAATTTAGTAATTAGTAGTAGTAATGCTAACGTTAGTAGTCAGTCGTGAGTTTGCAAAAATTACGATTGACGGTTACAGCTGGCTCGCACATCGCCAAAGTGGTTGCCGTAGGTTACACATAATGATATGCATAGCGTCAAGCGTCCATTAACGGGATTGGCTCCTTAGCTTTGTGACGTCTCAAACCTGCCAATCTGAAAACGTGTTGTCGTTGGTACACTGCAGTTTAAATGCAGACAGGCCTTATGTTGTCCCTGATATGTCTTGTAGCACATGAAAGATGAAGATGTTTACAAGGTTAAAAACTTTTCACTGAATTTTCACTGGAGGGCGTCTTTAAAACCCAAGATGAAAGGACACCATCATTGCAAATCAGTCATTGGAAGCCAAAATTGTGTTTGAAAATAAAATGTGATTAATTGCCCATCCTCAATTCCCAGTTAGAAATAGACTCTAGGTGAAATCCTTCAAGGACTTGCTAACACAGTCATCATTAATGCTTTTGTTTCTTGTCACTTTCAGCTTCTTAACAGGGAATTAAGAGAAGCAAAGAATGCCAAAATGGAGAAGATAGAGACCAATATTTCCCCTGATGCTCAGAAGTCCTCACAGCAATCCTCTGCTCAGAACCATCTACCTCAGAGTGCACCAGATACGCCAGCTTCAGCACAAACAGCTTCATTAACAACACCTGCACCTTCACCTGCTGCAGCATCTCCAGCGGCTCCTGCAGCTTCTGCTGCACCTTTAGCTCCTCCAGCTTCTGCAGCTATTGCAGCCCCTCCAGCTCCAGCCAGGCTCCTACCAGGTAAGAATGATAACACAAGACAATAACTGACCTCCTGCAAAAGACGCATTATTCTTGGGTGCAGTTTAGCTGTAAATGTGTGTTGTTTCCTCTTTCTGTAGGCTCTTACTCAGGAGGTTTGTCGTCCCGTAAGAAGAAAAGGAGGATGGGAATGTACAGTCTGGTTCCCAAGAAGAAAACCAAAGTGCTAAAGCAGAGAAGTGTGCTGGAAATGTTTAAGGAGCTCCAACAGTCTGCCAAGAGCCCACAGGTCTGTTCTCCTCACAGTTATTAAAACAAAACAAACACAAATAAAGTGATTTCTTCTTGGCTAACATCTCTTTATGGAACAAACAAATCAAATTCATTTCATTTGGCCGGTGAAAAACAGCATATTTTGAGATCATTCTGATCCTTTCTTGTCCTTTCGGGTCTCGCAGACTAAAGAGGTAGCAAACATTAACGGGGAGAAGGTTGAAAACGCATCCGAGGAGGAGGAGTCCGAGGAGGTGGAGTCTGAGGAAGAGGAGCAACGGCAGCCATCGAAAGAACCAGTCAGCTCTGTCAAGGAAGCAACATCTGAACCCGCCAATCAGGTAAAGTTTCTTCTTCCTCAGAGTGTCCCTAAATATGACATTTTCTATGATGTGATTACAGGATTGCAGAAACTGTTGTTGTTTGTGATTTTGCATCAAATGTTTTTGTTGTGTGTGGAAAGTAGTGGGAAGTAGGAAAGAACGATAAACCAATATTATAGGGTGGAAACGATGGGATGAATATCTTCTGATTGTGTTTGTGGTGGAGGTGGAAGATGAGCAGGAGACTGAAGAGTCTGGAGAAGAAGAAGGAGAGGAGGGCACAGAGTCCGACTTGGTAAGACAAAGTTAAACCTCTTTACTTGACCCAACTTATCCTTTGTTGTTCATAATTTTCTGTCCATGTATGAAACCCTCTCTGCCCCTGTCTGTCTCAGAGCTCAGAGTCTAGTCTGAAGAAGAAGCTGAAAAAGAAAACAAAGGCAGACAGCGCGTGGCTTCGGCCGAGCAGGAAACGGAAGAGGAGGCTTAAGGCCAGAGGTGATTTTTGGAAACTTGTACACCTTCATCAGTGAAACACAAAGTCCAAACTATGTTTAAATTGTCATGATTAAATCCTCCCTTCAACCCGACTGAGACCTGACCTGATTTTAACAGATAAAAATGCACATAAAAATCATTACTGGCTAACATTCAAATTTAATAGCTATAATGAAGTTTAGATAAGTTAAAGGGCCAGTTTGCTGATTTTCAACCTCAGTCCTATCATGCTATTATGGGGAGCTAATGCCATTATGGTAGAAAGAAATGCAATTTCGCTCTGTGCCTTTGGAGGACGCTATCTGCTTCTCCAATGGGCCCTGCAAGACCTCTGTCAGACTACGTAAAACGTGTCATCTGGTGGAGGCCAGAGAGCTTGCTAATCTACACTTCCTCAATCTAGGACACCCGCCTCCGACGACATATCTTGTTCAAAATTGTCAGCTTTGAAATGTAGACTGCAGACCTGAAGATTTTGACGATCGGCCATAGTACTGTAGTATTTCATTCCAGCGTCTCTCACTGGGCCGTTCCTTTCAGAGGGAGGGGCGCAATGCACGCTGGGTGTTGTCCACGAGCGGTTTGTACAACTTTCTCCACAGCTATGGCGCCAATTTCAAATATTAAAAATAATTTCAAATATCATTGCTTCTGTCGGTTATAGAGAACACCAGCTTTGACTGACAGTGGCTTTCTCCAGGGCGAATTGCTCCTTTAAGCGCTGATAGCACAAGAATACACATTTTATTCCACCTTATCTTTTCCCTCTAAAGTCAGTATTGTTTAGGCTAAAGTTTGAAAGACAAGACACTGTTCTCAGCGCTGGTACCAGTTGCTTAGCTTCAAATCGAGTGAATCCTTGCTTTACTTTTTTAAAACCTAGTCATACAAACAAATGACAAACAAACCTTCAGACAGACTTAAGGAATTGCTGCTCATGCTTTGGTTTCTTTCCTAATGCGGCTCTCTGAAATCTGGTGATTAACATTGAATTATTTTCTTTTGGTCACTATCCTCCTGCTCAGAGCCAGAGGGGGTGGATCAGCCTCAGGCTTCAGCTCATGCCAAGGCAGGCGATGAGAAGGAGTACACAAAGATACCCTCATCTGAGTCTGCCAACCTCACCAAGCCCCAAGAGCCTGCGGCTCACTCACACAACAAAGGTGAGCTACGAGTTGGATTTGCGACATCAAGCAAGTAAACCCATAGTCTTTCTATAATAACATGTTACTACACAAGCATGATGCAGCATGCAAATACAGCACTTCTGCAGGTCAGGGAAGTCTAACCAGAGTGTCTGTAATTAAAGACCCCTAACTGTCTGTGTCTGGTACATTAAATAGACGTTAATTGTAACAAACGATACGTTTGTCATTCCAGTCAGTGGGGCTTGGTATTTAACTTCAGTACTTGTTTGATTAAACCCAAAATGTGTGTGAAGCAATGAGCATCGAGAAGAGTCACTTTCTGAAAGTGTGCATGGAATATATGGTCAGATATTTTATCTTATTGTGTGATTCTGTAATCAAATACTACAAAATTTAAATCACTGTATTGTCAATTTAGACTTTTTTTCTTGTACAGGTAAAAATGGAGAGGGCTGTTTTGTTTAAACCGCAACTGTTATTGAGGTAAATTAACTGAGTCAGACTTTTCCCAGCAGACACTACAGGGTCAGCGATGGAGGAGGCTCAGGAGCTCCCGCTCTGCAGCTGCCGCATGGAGACTCCCAAGAGTCGAGAGATTCTCACGCTGGCAGACAGGAAGTGCATGGCCACAGAGAGCGTTGATGGACAGCTGACCCGCTGCCAGAATGCCATACTGAAACATGAGATGATGCGTCCCTCCAACTCCGTTCAGCTGCTGGTTCTGTGTGAGGACCATCGCAACGGCATGGTGAAGCACCAGTGCTGCCCCACCTGTGGCTTCTTCTGCAGGGCTGTGAGTACACTGTTTTTAATAATACTAATGTATTATTATGTAATTTCACTGTTTTGTTACATTGCATATACCAAAGAATCATTAAAAAAATAGAATCCACACATTTAATTGGTAACAAAATGAATTCTTTCTTTGGCAGAGAGGCCCAACTTTGCAAGTTTTTCTTTCTGGAGACATCTTTGTTTTCTGTTGTGCAGGGGACCTTCATGGAGTGCCAACCAGACATCAGCATCTCTCACCGTTTCCATCGTGCTTGTGCCTCAGTGCTGAAAGGTCAAAGCTTCTGCCCACACTGCGGAGAGGAGGCCAGCAAAGCAAAAGAGGTCACCATCGCCAAGGCTGACACCACCTCCACTGTGCCCCCCACGCCTGCACACGGACCTGCCACGCCGGGGGTTCCAGAGGGCCGAGCCGACACCACCACCGGCAGGTAAACCAGAAACTGTGGCATCAGGAGAGGCAGGGAGTTACCGGCGAAGATTAAAGAAGAGTATATGATGTTCATGTCAAGAGAAAATGCTCCTTTGTACTGATTTGATATATATGAACAAAGTAAAAGCAGAAACTGTTCAAAAAAAATTATTTTATTAGCCCCAAAGATATTTATGTACTGCATAACTATAATCGTTCTTTCCTTTTCCAGCTCTTCTCGTCCAGCTGCAGGGTCTGAAGTCAGCGGCAGGGCTGACAGTTCCCTGTCTCATCGTTCTTCACATGGATTCGACACCTTTGCTGTTCCTGGGTCGTCCAGGGGTGCAACACTGCAGCCCGGGACTGGAACCGCGGCGTCAGCCACAGCCCTTCAAGGACCACCTAGAGAGACTCTTGAAAGCCTCCTTTTAGCTCTGGACACAGAGAAGTAAGCTTTCCCAGCGAAAGTCATCTAGATTTATCTGAATGACCAAAAGCCTTCAGACAAGTTTAATAAACACCAAAATGTTTTTTTTTTCTTCTGTGTGTTTGTGCTCAAGGCCCAAGAAGCTGCGTTTCCACCCCAAACAGCTGTACCTCTCAGCCAAACAGGGAGAACTCAAGAGGGTCTTGCTCATGCTTGGTATGTTGACCCCTCCTGGACTGTTTATAAGTGCCTTATCAATCCTGTTCTTCATTAAAGCTTCTGTTTAATTAAATCCCTTTCCATTGACCTTCCAGTGGATGGCATTGACCCCAACTTTAAGATGGAATCTCAGAACAAGCGCACCCCGCTCCACGCTGCAGCTGAGGGAGGATACAAAGACATCTGCCACATGCTCGTACAGGTGAGACTCTTATTGATCATTTTGGAGTCGTAATTAAGGACTTTGGCGACCTGTCTATGAGTTCTTTAATACGCAAAATTTGAAATGGGCTGTCTGATGCTGCTGCAGGCCGGTGCAAACTTAGACATATGTGACGAGGATCAGCGGACGCCTCTGATGGAGGCCTGTGAAAACAACCACATGGAGACAGTACTGTATCTGCTGAGAGCTGGAGCCAGCGCCACGCACAAGGTAAAGATGAATCTAGTTGTTCAGGGTAAAATAATTTTTCTCCAATTAAAAAAAAAAAAAGCTAAAAACAACTGATTTGATACCAGATGTTAAATGGGTATTTTTATTTATTATTTATGCTTCTAGACTTGACAGATGGAATATTTAATTACATGCATGTTTTTTGAAAGTTAATCTTGAGACTTGAGGAAGGGTGAATAATCTGATTCTCTGTTGCTTTCAGGATGTTGAAGGGTTTACGTGTCTCCACCTAGCGGCAAAGTCTGGCCATTACAGCATTGTTGAGCACCTTCTGTCCACAGGATTGATCAACATCAACTGTCAGGTCTGTATACTTTGCTTTTTCCCTTATATCACAATAGTAATTATGTAAGTAAGTAGGTAAAGTTTATTAGGTATAGCACCTTTCACAGAGCAAAGTCACAAAGTGATTCACAAAATATTACAATAGTAGTAATATTAATCATAATATTAAAAATGAGCCAAACAAAAAAACCCAACAAAGTCCATGAGATGATCAAACGCCAATTTAAAAAGGTGTGTCTTAAGTTGCTTTTTAAAAGCATCAGTATGCGTATTTGCATAGGCAGAGTGTTCCAAAGTGTTGGAGCCACAAATTCAAAGGCATGATCACTTTTTGTTTTAAGTCGGACACGAGGGACGACAAGTAGACCGTGACAGGATCTACAGGTGATGGGATGGAGCAGGTCAGAGATGTACGCAGGTGTCTGATCATGCAGGGCTTTATAAATAAATAAAAAAAAGGACATTAAAATGATTCCTGAATTTATCTGGAAGCCAGTGAAAGGAAAATAAGATCGGTGTAATGTGAGTTGACCTGCTGGACCTAGTCAACAGCCTTGCAGCAGCGTTCTGGACCATTTGTAGACGAGCCGGGGAGATGCAAAAGCATGAATAAGCATCTCTAACTCGGCTTGTGAGATAAAAGAGCTTTTACATAAGTAATTGTGTTTATGTTTTGTTTTTTTATATATATTTAAAGCTGCTGCCCATTCAGTGTCTTGTCTAGCTGATCGCATGCCTGGCTTTTGTATTATACACTTGTCTGCACACGTCTGTTTAGGCAGCTGAAAAGGTTCAGCTGATGGTTCATAAGGCCTCAGCAAAGTTCAGTAATTAGTTGTTGACATTTCACTGTCGGGTTCATGACTGTTCAGCTGATCGAATTTAGAGGCGCCAATAAACCTTTTTTCGATTCACCCGTCAGAGCATAATTAGCTGAAATACTGACTCAATCATTTTGTGTTAAAATGAATAATACAGATATTAATATTAGATGTAGATATTAGGTTCAGTGGAGGAATCGGTCGTCTATCAATCGGAAGGTCGGAGGTTCGATCCCCAGCTCCCTCAGTCGCTACTCAAATTTCTCCTGGTGGCATAGCCATCGATGTGTGAGTGATGACTGATTGACAGTTGGGCACTTTATGTAGCAGCCTCTGCCGTCAGTATGTGTGTGAGTGGGTGAATGTGACATTTAGTGTAGTCGCAAGACTAGAAAAGCGCTAAATAAAAACAGTCTATTTACAGTCCATTAAATGCAACAGTATGAAACCAATATACAGTACATCATATGATGCAGCCTCTATTGTTTTGAGGTGCTGCTATATTTTAAGGTTAATTTGATATTTGGGAGAAACATGTATTTTCTTTTAAATATTTTAAAAATAAAATAATTTATATAGTGAGTGTGGCTCAATGGATGTTGTCCGAAAGTGCTGCAAGGTCATAAACATGAATAGAAGAAGGTATACTTTATTGATCTCTGAGGGGAAATTACATTTTTTTCACTTATTACAAACATGCTCCACACAAAGGCTAGAATTACATACATGCACAAACAGGTCCTTATGGACATGCATTATTGGAGAAGTGTCAGAGTGAGGGGGCTGCACATGGAGCAGTTGGGGATTTGGTGCCTTGCTCAAGGGCACCTCGATAGTGCTCAGGAAATGACACGGCACCAGCCCCAATTCCATGCTTGGTCCGTAGTGGCACTTGAACCGGCCACCCAAGTATACCCAAGTACAGACTGAGCTACCGTCTACCACTAGAATAGAATTTATCAGCTAACTGTAACCAGTTACCAAATTGTAAAAATGGTATTTGAATGTAGTAAAAACTAAAATGCCTCTGTGCCAAGCTAAGCAAAGGTGAATGAAAGCTATATAACCATTACCATTCCCGACCAACTTCCGGGAAACACACCCCACACCTTTAATAAAAGTTGAAAATGGACTCGTACACACTTAAAGCCGAGAGAAATAGCTAGCCAGGCTCTGTCAAAATGTACAAAAATCCAAGTTGCTCGTAGTTGGATTTTGTTACCCTTGGACATAGTCTGGCTCGCTATGTCCTTCTGCTTCCTGTCTTTATGCTAAGTTTAATGGCTGCTTGGCCTTTCTTACAAACTCCATAAGGGGGCTAGTGCACTTTAGTTAACAGTCTGTTTAATTCAGTTGTTTAGTTCAATACAAAATCCCACAGCACTTGGCTCTGAGCAAAGATCTCAAACTGTATGCAACAGACTAACAGTCATGAATTGAAATGGCTAACTCTGAAGCACAGTGTTTTGTATTCTTGGCACGAATGCACCTTGATGCCAGTAAAGTAGATATACACAGCTGGGGAACATATGCAGAGAGAGAACTGCACTGAGTCGGATGTGTCACTGTTTGAAAGTTTCGACCTTGCTGCAAGAAGGAAGCCCTTAAGAGAGCAGTGATGTAATGATACAGTCTCTCCAAGGGTGAACTGAATGGATGAAAGTACAGCGTCACATTTAAATATGCATAGTTGACATTTAAGATGGGGAAAAACATGTTTTTCTTTCAGGGTGTTTGTGTCAATCATCTATATCTTGTTCTTTTTCTAATGTTTAGCTTTACCCAGCTGAGATTAAAAGTGTTCTTTTGTCTCAGGATGATGGAGGCTGGACGGCGATGATCTGGGCGACAGAGTACAAACACGTGGATCAGGTGAAGCTGCTTCTGTCCAAAGGAGCCGACATCAGCGTCAGGGACAAGGTTGGCTGATGAGACTTTCCACTCAGTTTTGACAAACGTTACACAAGTATCAGATTTGTAATTGTTCGTTTATGTTGGGGGGTTTTTTTAGGAAGAGAACATTTGTCTCCACTGGGCAGCCTTCTCTGGCAGCGTGGACATCGCCGAGCTGCTCCTGAACGCCCGCTGTGATCTGCAGGCCGTCAACATCCATGGAGACTCCCCTCTGCACATCGCTGCACGGGAGAATCGGCTGGATTGTGTTACGTGAGTTACAACTTGAAATCAACATTCAACTTTCCTTTTGAACTGAAGTTAAAGACACGAGACTGACTTAGAGGAGATTAGGAGGTTGTTCAGAAGTGGCTTGTTGATCAGTAAAATGTGTCCCCTCAGGCTTTTTCTGACTCGAGGAGCAGATGTGTTTCTGAAGAACCGCGAGGGAGAAACTCCTCCAGACTGCTGCAGCCACAACTCCAAGGCCTGGGCGGCCCTGCAGGCCAACAGGAGGGAGAGGGACGCCAAGAACAGCAGGCTCAACCGAGCAGAGGAAAAAGTCCTTCACAGGTAGACATTGTAATATTCTCTGCGTCTCACTGGGAGGGATTTAATGAGAGGAAAAAAACAAGGTTAACAAAAGGCATGGTTTATGTTGGGGTGAGCACGCAGGATGGATACAGGCGAAGAGAGAAAATACCAGAAATGCCTGGTGGAGTAACACGTCTGGGTTTATGAAAAGGAAAAACACTTCAGTTTTGACTCTGGCATTTGTATTTGCCAGTGCCTCTGCATCAGTTTTTGACAGCCCCAACCACCTTCTGCTACTTCCACAGTGACATAGCTCTCGGGCAGGAGAGAGTCCCCATTCCCTGTGTCAACTCTGTCGACAGTGAACCTTATCCAGATGGCTACAAATACATCCCTGAAAACTGTGTCACCTCCCCCATGAACATCGACAGGAACATAACACACTTACAGGTGAGTTTGAAAGCATGTCCTCAGGTGTTTTAAAGGAAACAGAGATGTTTTCAGCATTGGCAATGTGAAGTGACACAATTCTCTCCCTTTATCCAACAGTACTGTGTTTGCAAAGAGGACTGTTCAACAAGTATCTGCATGTGTGGGCAACTCAGTCTGCGCTGCTGGTACGACAAGGTAAGGATAGATGTCAACAGAGAAAGCACACAGTCCTCTTTGAACGAGACATATCGTACAGCAGGGGTGGCCAACCCTGCTCCTGGAGGGCTACCTTCCTGCATGTTTTAGGTTTCTCCGCACTCTAACACACCTGATTTGAATGATTTGCTCGTTATTAACCAACTGAAGCGTCTCAGGGGATTGGTAATGAGCAAAACATTCAAATCAGGTGTGTTAGAGTGCGGAGAAACCTAAAACATGCAGGAAGGTAGCTCTCCAGGAGCAGGGTTGGCCACCCCTGTCCTACAGTATGTGCACACCTGAGAAAAGTAAGATGACATTGGTACATTAGTACAAGAAAGACCAAACCAACATCACAGCACTAGCAACGACAAAGGACTGCTGCAAAGACTACAGCCAAGGCCGACTTACACCTACTTACTGCACCTGCCATGAGAGGAAATATCTTTTCATACCAGCTGGTGGCTGCAGTCTGTATCCGTCATACAGAAATGGAGACCAGAAGACGAAGGACTGGGGATTTAAACTGTTGATGTGATAAAGAAGTGTTATGCTTGCGAAAATAGAAAAGACTAGATGTTTCTCTCCTATGCACTGATTCACGCAGCTGAAAAGCCAATCGGAGTGATTTCTCTCACTGACAAAAGCTGCAAAGGATTCTCGCTAATGGTGAACTATACAGGCCTAGACGCTAACTGATGGCCGGGCATTGGCCAATTACCGGCTGTCTGCCTGGTGTGTCAGGATCCTAAGTGGCCAAAACCATGAAAAACTGCACCAAACAGGAAGTATAAGAGCAAGCTGTTCACATACAATGTAGGGAATTATGATATAAATAAATTATTACATCTCTATTTACAGATTCTTTGTAAAAATGTTACCCTGTAGGTGCCCGACTGGATTTTAGTACGAGAAGAGTTCTGGTTTCCATTTGTAGTACGTTTGTAGTCCGAGTAATATTGACCAATCACGTATCAGCAGACTGCGACGTATGCAGGAAAAACAGTCTGTGTGGAGAGCAAAAGCAGGCGAAACGTAATCCGCACTAATACCACCCGGCTCCCATCAGCAGTCATCTGTCGACGATTTAGCTTCTTATTTCGGTTCCGCTAACAGTCTGCTCTAGATCAATAATTTCAAATGAAGACCAATTTCCTTGATGCTGCATCGCAAAAGCCATTTAAATTTCCCCTGACCTCCCTCGAATGCATCAGAAATTATTGATCCGACCTTCATTCAACAAAGGAACATTTGAGCCTACTCAGTGAAACTGAGACTCACCAGAAACAGATGACCTGACACTCCTCCAGTGGATGTGGTGAACCAAGGAATGACAGTGTTTATTTTGCAGACATATCTGGAGGGGCGAATTTTGCTTTGCTTTTGATCTGAACACGCAGTCGCTTCACAAGTTGCTAACTGGACTGTAAACAATGCAGTGCACGGAAAAGGAAGTCTTTGCTGGAAGTCTTTTGTCGCTAAACACTATTGCTCCCAGAGGCTATATCGTCAGCAGAATATAGCCGATGGGTTTTGAGATTGATAAACATCTAATCTTGACATCTATGAAAGAAATAACTACACTGTTTATATATATATATATTAAAAAAAATCATTTTTAGGGCGGTCGTCTTCTCCCTGAATTCTGCCACGAGGAGCCTCCTCTCATCTTTGAGTGTAACCATGCGTGCTCCTGCTGGAGGACCTGTAAGAACCGAGTGGTGCAAAACGGACTCAGGTAATCAAAATGATCTCAATGTGTATGCAGAAGAATAAAGATAATCTTTTCTTCTGTTAAGATATTTGCAGTCTCAAACAGCTAACAAAGCTAGAGAAGCACGATTCAAACATCTCATGTACAAACCCTGTATAATTAAGGGCTGTGAGCCGATATAATGCAGTTTAGAGAAAATGTCCAAATGTAAAGAATAATATATGCCCGAAGTAGAAATCTAAAACTGTAACTCTAAGCTGTTGTGGATCCTGCAGGACCAGGCTTCAGCTCTTCAGGACCAATAAGAAGGGCTGGGGTGTCCGTGCACTGCAAGACATACCACAGGGGACCTTCATATGCGAGTAAGTCTCATTTACACATGAAACACTGTGTCTGCAGCTCACTTTGCGTCCTTTGGTGGATATTTGCATGAAGACTTAAAAGCCCACAATAAATCCTCCTCAGCTTGCATCCTTTTGAATCTTTTAGTTTCAAAACATGTATTGAATATTCTGGCCTCAACACGAACAGGCATGTTGTGGCACTTTTCCCCTAATTTGAAAAATCTGCCACCCTCACATATGCCGTCTGTCTGTATCTCTGCGAGATGGTAGCAGCTCAGACTGTGAGCGCAGCAGACCAGAAACAGAGTTTTCCCTTCTGCTTTCACATGTTCAAAAGTGTGGTCCATGTTGAGGTGTTTCGCTGATGTTTAAGTCATTATCCTACTAATTTATTATGAAAGTTTTTATTTTATTTTATTGTGACAATTAGGATTCTCTGTGCCATTTCCTCGCCAGTTGTCTTGAGAAACAAGTTCCTGGTCTACTTTATAAAGTGTTGTCATTGCACGCTTCAGACATGTGCTGGATTGTTTCTCATGTTTACAACTTAACTTTTGCAAATTAAAGTCCAATTGATGTATAATGCACAGCATCACAAATTTACTCACCTGTACAGCGGACAATAAGGCTGGTGTTGCTCACCGAAGCTCTTAGCCAAAGTTACTAAAACAGGAAAATTATTAAATTAATTTTAATTAATTTTAGGCTGTGGGTAATAATGGATACAGCACATAGTATATGGTGTTTGTATAAGGAACAACAGTGTTTTTTTTTAAGATTTTTTTTTTGGCTTTTGCCTTTATTTGATGCGATAGCTGAAGAGAGACAGGCAATGTGAGGAGTAGAGAGTGGGACGGCAGACAACAAAGACTGTAGCCTCTTTATATGGCGCGCCTGCTCTACCAACTGTCGACACCAGTGCCCCAGGAACAATTTCATGCTGTTGCTTGGTTATCGACAAGTTTTAGGGGATGCACGTACTTCTTATGGGTGAAATATTTGAGAAGATTTAAAACTACATCAAAGGAATGTTAAATCTTTGATGCTCAGTACCTCCGAGCTGCAGTCTCCCTGAATGAAACCTTATAATTCCACATTGATGAAATGTTGACATGTTTTAAACGGCATCAGAGTGAACATTTTTCACTGAAGTCTGCTGCTACTGACGAGTCACCTGCTTTTTAACAGGTACGTGGGTGAGATCATCTCTGAAGCGGAGGCAGAGATGAGGCAAAATGACGCCTACCTGTTCAGCCTGGATGATAAGGTAAGGAACTGAAAACAACACTACATGTTGAATGAATAGAAGTGAATGAAAACAAGCTATTAAAGCCTTCTCTCTGGTAATTCTCTGCTTATTTAACTTTTTTTTTTAATAGAAACTCACAGCATCTTTATTTTGAGATTTCTTTCCACGTCTCTTCCCAGCTGTGCTCTCACATCTTATTTTTTACTTTGTCTCTCATTTATCTTCTCTCCCAGCCACAAGATCAATACTGCATAGATGCCCGTTTCTATGGAAACATCAGCCGCTTCCTCAATCACATGTGCGAGCCCAACTTGTTCGCCTGTCGAGTGTTCACGACGCACCAGGACCTTCGTTTCCCACACATTGCCTTCTTTGCCAGTGAAAACATCATGGCTGGAGAGGAGCTTGGGTAAGACTCAAACCAGTGTCTAGTTTTCTTGTTTACCAATTTTAATGCTTCTTCAGAATCTCCGCAGATACTGGATTTTTTGTCTGATATTAATATAAATATTAGAGAGTAAAATACGTTTTTCATAAATATTTAATTCATTCCTCTAATGTCATTTGACAAAGTCATCACAACAGGTTGAGGAATAAGGATGAGGGTAACATGTAGCGCTAGTGTGAGCTTTTCAATGGGGAAGAAAATATATATTTTTTATTAAGTCTAAAATAGCAGTATACCATTAAGATGCACTACGACATTGTCTAAAATATCTGGTGGGGCCTATACTATGAAGCAAGCTCAACATAACCAGGGTATTTTTTCCTGATCTCGCTTCACTAAACCGAACAAAGGCAATCGCGCTGAGCGGTCACACGACACTGGATATAACCAACCCAGGGTTTCTATGAGTGCGTTCACATTAAAGGGCCGTTGTTTGGAGCAAATGACCAATTTAAACACAGGCAAGTCTGCCGTCAGCAGATCGGCATATTTTACAAACTCAGAGCAAACTATGATTTTAGAAAGATATGAAGAAATTACACAGAATCCCGATTAAAATCCACTCACCTGCAGCTGCTGAATGCAGGAAGGACAAATAGTAAAAACAACTCAGACTGTGTAAATGTGCAAATATAATATCACTGTTCCATCATTAGAGCATAATATATTTATTATAACACTTGTGTATTATATTAAATTAATATGTTGCACAGATGTATTTTTGTTGCGTTAATGACTTATTTAGACTTATTCTCTCAGCCATATCAAACTATGGAGCAAATAAAAATAAATATAAAACTACAATTTAAAGCAGTTCGAATGCTTACTTTCATATCTTATAAGTACACAGGTCACAGTGGCCACAGACCCTCTGGCCATTGTAATTATGGAACGCTGCATTATCTTTACCAACTTGATAATTTCAGAAAATACAGACTCCTTTTATTCTTATAGCGAACACTATTTATGTACATGAACCTCTAACAGTTTAGATTTAGCGTTATTGAATAAGACCCGTATACAACATTTGATTTTAGGCTGGCCCAGGTAAAAGTTTACAGTTGTGACAGAAATCTTTGGTTGTCGATCCAAAAACAATTAACCTACCGTAAAATTCAGTGTATAAGGTGTGACCAATATACCAGGTATGTTATAGTGTTACCGTGTCTTACCCAGACAATGGCACTATAATCTAGCTAAAACGTCATCATGGACATGTGCCGTCATGATCGCCAGTCCAGCCGTCATCCTCACAACAATCAACGTTACTGTAGGCTGAGCTCAACTAGCGCACCGGTAGCTAGCAGGATTGCAAACTCAACATGGGGAAAACAGGTGGTAGGCTGTAATGTGTGTGTGTGTGTGTGTGTGTGTGTGTGTGTGTCTGTGTGTGTGTGTTTTGAATGTGTTTAAAATGAAAAGAAATTGAAATAGTGTTGAAATAACTTTGTATACACATTTTTATGAATATTTATATATCTATAGGAAACCTTTTTTCCCTCTGGGTTACCCCCAAAAACAGACTGCAACTTATATTCCAAATTTTACAGTACATCGCACTGAGACACATCCATTGACAGGTTTTTTCAACCCTGGCTGTAAAATCGAGTCACTTTTTGATTAAATGAAAGTGCTTTTCTATAATCATTTGCTTTCCCCTCTCAGATTTAACTACGGCGACCACTTCTGGGAAGTCAAAAGCAAGCTGTTCAGCTGTGAATGTGGCTCTTCGAAGTGCAAGTTCTCCTCAGCGGCCATGGCGTCTCTGCAGGCGGACAGCACACCAGAGAACCAGCAGCAGCCCAGCGCATCACCTGACACCAGCTCTTCCAACAGTCCCTCCAGTCCTTCCTAAAACCCTCCTCACACTACGCTTCTCTATGTGTACACATGACTGACGGACACACAGGGGCGTAGGACTCCATCCTCCTTAGACTTTTATCAGAGAGCTTGTGCTGTATCTCAAGTTCTCAACAAAGGACCATCGATCTGTAAAACGCTGTCACACAGAACCAGATGCACAATCAAATCGTGGATACCGTACTGCTGCTTTATTCCACATCCTGTAACATGAACAGCAGGGGGCAGCATCATCATGCACAGCAAAGTCACAGGGACAAGAAACAGTCTTTACATTTCGTACATAACTTTACAGCGAAGGAGAACAGCGCTTTGTCTTTTTTTTTTAAGATGCCTGGTTGGTATTTTAAATGGCTTTCTTACTGAGTCATGATCAAGGTATTTTGTGGTCGGGGACAAAAGTAATGTTGTCTTTTGCGAAGACAACTTCAGCACACGGCTGGGTTTAATTTGTTAGACCTTTTACGGTCATTTATCATAAACCATTCCAGCAAAATTAGCTGATAAATATTGAATTATGTTGCCACTTCTTTGTGTAAATTCATCTTTGCTGCAGTGTTTGAACAGACCAGTGTCCAACATTTGCCGCCATTTTAAAATGAAATAATGAGATCATGATTGTGGGAAAGATGAAAAGCAGAAAGTGTACGGTTTTTAATTTGCTACTCCCGCGAGTATAGATTGTATGATAGAAAGATGCTGTACCATTCCTCAAAAAAGAGGCGTTTCTAGTTGAATAAATTGGCTGACCTTTTTATTAAGCATGTTTAAGGGGATTTTAATGTGTCAGATATTTTGCCACAGTTAATAAATTGATTAAGTAAAATGGCGTTACAAAACCCCCAGAAAATGGTGCTGACAAGGGTTTTTACTTTTTTTTTCATTTTTATTACCGAAGTGAACATAGTTTGTAAAATAAGAGGACATTTTAAGTTTTTTATGTTTAATTTTAACTCCATTTTTCTAATTGTAGTTACTGTACGTAGGCTGTTTTTAATTTTGTTTCTTGATTTTGCCGACAGAAGCCAACCCGTCTTTTTAAATGTTGTTAGTAAAGCAGTTACTGTTGTGCAAAGTCTTGAAAGATATAATTGAAAAAAAGGTTATAAAAATGCACTTCCATAACTTCTGTTACATATTTCTGGACCGTGAACCATCCATCTAATTGGTTGTATCTTTTTCAATAAATTTACTACTAATGCATTTATTCTGACATGCTTTAGTCAGTCCAGTTTCTGTTGGAGGACTGGCCCTATTTTCCTAGAAATGTTGTAGCAAAATTTTAATTTCTCATTGCTTCTTTCTCAGCTCTTTCATTTGCAGATTTGCTGCAGGTCCAGAGCAGAGATTGCTATTCAGCTTCTTATCTTGTCAACCACAAACACATTTCTGAAAGATCTCCAAACCGGAGCCTGCAGTCTGTTTGACCCCGCACAAACCGAGCAGAGGCTCAGCTTTGACAGACGGGCCCAGACCCTGGCTCTGAAATATTTGAGCAGCTTTGGCATGGGAGCAGCTGACACTTCCTACATTCTGTTTGCTTTAATGAGTTTAGACTTTCAAAGCATCTCGTTTTTGCCCTGATTTTTTTAGAGCTCATATTAAAACTGATCATTCATCATCAGATTTCTGTTTCAGTTCAGAACTGCAGATGTTTGTGTCGCCGGTGCAGCTCAGTAAGTAGAGCAGGCGCCCGAAACAAAGAGGCAAAGTCCTTGCAGCATCGGCTATTGGCGCATGTCATGCCCACTCTCTCTTCTCACACTTCCTGTCTATCTTCACTGTTCTATCAATAAAAATGCAGCCAGAAAAAGTTTATTTTAGTAGGATTAATCTTCAGAGCCTTATAACAATTGAAGATTCAATTCGGTGAAAATCAAATGAGTACAAATAAAAGTACTTTTTGCTTAAGGTCCCACACATCCACCCATTATTTTTCTTTTTAGATGTTCCTGGACAGTCGAGCTGCTTTCATTAAGTGCTTAATTGACATCAGACCACGTTGTACTTTGATTTTCAGTCTACACCTTGGGTACGTTAATCCTGACAATGCTGTGCAAAGCAATTTCATTTACACATCAACCAAAACTGCACACTGCCTGTCAAGTTACCAGACACCCACAACCCAAACTGCTCCACTTATTCAACCATGATGCAGTACCACCCAACTGGGTATTATGTAAACAATTAATATACTAATGCTAGGTTTGTAATTTTTTTCGTTTCAGTCTCTACTTAGATTTTTGGTTACAAAACCACTAGGCAGGGTTTAGAAGAACAGATATAGGTTTGGGTTAAAATAGACCCTTTCACAATAAACTATGAGTTAGAGTTAGGGCATTGTTGCTTTCTAACATGTGATCATTACTTTCCCCCTCATTGACTTTGTAGCTCTTTATACTACATCACTTGGCTTCCTAAAAGCTTTCTTGCAGAAAGGCCTGAAGACTAACTTCTCTCACTCCCATGTACTGACCAGCTTGGTCCAATCGGGTCATGTATAATGTCCACTAGGTGGCGACACAGGATAACTGATTATGTGGTGTGCAGTTTTGGTGGGTTAAGGTTGAAATTGCTCCCAACAAAGGACCACCAACAGACGACCAACAGGACCATGAATGCAAATTTACCCAACACAATAATGCTCTATTTCAGAGTGCATGACAGCTAAGTTTTATTTTTATAAACATTATGCACAACAGCCCTGATCTGATTCTACAGAGTAACCTGATTAAATATCTTAAGTTCTTTTCTACATTTGCAGCTAAACTCAATCGGAGAAAGTTGTAAAACCACAAATCCGTTGTGTCAGCTGTTGTAACAAACACCCTGTGGATTTGGATTTAAATTGACCCCTTTAGCCCCAATGTGTGCAAAACAGCAGGAAGTGAGTGCATGTGTGCATCTGCAGGCCTTTTAGGCCTCATAAACTGGACGATGATTGCTCCCTTCCTGGTTACCAGGGCGGACAGCAAAAACAAAGTCAATAATTTAATCAGAGAAATTCTCCCTGAGCATCGAAGACAGTTGGTCTGATAACGAGGCTCTTAACTGGCTGGACAGGAAGCAGCCTTTCCGCATTCCAAGGTGGGAGAAACTTTTTTGCCTTTGGTGCCCCTGCCCTTGGTACTTTCAGGGAGCCTCCTGCATGCAGACAAACATGAGCTCTGTGAGGGCCAAATAGTTGATTTTTCTTCTGTGCAGCTGGATGTATCACGGTAACCCTGGAGAGCAGCTATGAAGAGAAACTCAAGCTGGGCAGAGAGGCGATCTACTGTAGTGTATGGTATGTTTGTTCTTATTTTTAACACTTAACAACTTTGTACTTTTATATTTATTTATTGTAGTTATAAGCAGGAGGGTAGTAAACGCAGAGTGATGGCCCCTTGGTTTACATGTATCCTATAGCTGGCGCCTAAACTCAAGTACAACTGGATAGAAAAGCTTGACAAATATATTTTCGCAGCATAGAATGATGCGTTTTCTTTCAGCCTTTTACCTTTGCATTTTCTGTGAATTACTGGGTAATAGAGGTGGCAATTTTAAATCACTGGATACAGTTGTTTTATTTAGTTCAGAGATTGGTTGTTAACGATATTTTCCTTAATTTAAAGCCATCACACCAGTGTTATACACATCAGTAAGGCTGTATCTGTGCTGAGCATGTTCCATAATTTGGCAGGCCTATGGAACCCATTTGTTAACTTAGAAGAAAAAAAATAATTCTGAAAAGATTATGGCAACGATATAAAAGCAAGACCCAAGTTGTTTAACATTTTTTGGGGGTCTAAAATAAAAGATGTGTTTGCCCTTTTTTAAACCTAGCTACATTTAGGACTGACAGCCAAAAGTGACGTAGTTATGGAATAAAAACCTGTAATACATATGGAGGCATGGCTCCGGCTTATATGTTGTATATACAGTATATGTATAAAAAAATAAATATAATCAAATTTTTTATTTACATAATGGCACTTCAGTGAAGCAAAACACAATGAATAAATACATAAACTAATAAATAAATACGCCCAAAAAAATATGTCTTCGTCCTGTATTTTCTAATACCAGGTTGAATGCCTAGATTTCGACTTTATTCTTAAAAAGCAAATTTAAAAATCCTGCTAATTTTTTTTTCTGCTTACGTTAACCCTTATACTATGCCTTATCCTTTTTAGAGCAAACATGATTTGATATAATAGTTAAGTGCTGACTTCCTGAGTTATTTCTTTTGTAGGCTATAGCATAGGCTATAAAACTCGGTATACATAGATCAGAAATAGCATATGTGTTTTTGTGTTTTTCACCAACCAGCGGTTCGGTCGGCCACTTTGGGCTCCTGGAGGATGCTCACCCTGGGGGCAGAGTGCGAGGATACCTGGGCTCCGTCACCTGACAGGAGTCGCAGTCCCGGTAGGCAGGTCGAGGAGGAGCCACCGGGGCCTGAGGGGACAGACGCCAGCGGGGGGGACCCGGAGGAGCCGTCATGGAAAGCCGTTGACACCGTGCAGAAGTATGACGCAGTTTTCCACCTGGACGGGCTGAGCAGAGCCGGGCGAAGAGACGGTGTGCGTCAGGTCGTCAAGAGGCACGAGACCCTGAACAACACGCCATGGCCTCGAGGGTGAGACACACAAACCGTTACGCTTACAAATTAAACAAGTAAAACAGTAACATGTATAGCCATCACCATCACTAGCAGTACTACTACTGCTAGCACAATTTAACTGCCATGGGACCCAAAAAACAGCACAACACAACTGCTAGGGACCATTAAAGGTAATGTGCGCTGTCCTGTAGAAATGTCTGCATACCATTGATAAGATAGTGGCTATAAAACCCTTCGAAAATGTTGTACGGACAATTACCATGATATAACCATACACAAGGTATAATAATTGGAAATATCTACTGTGAAATCACAATTTGTCGACTACCTGAAATTGGGCATATTGGCCGTCGCCATCTTGTTTATTTTTGGAGCCAAAAGTGACCATATTTCGCCGAAGACTGTGGTTACGCATTACTACGTCCCTATCCTGGTTAACAGGTCACCTTTAGTGACTTGTCAATCACAGGTAGCCACTCTCTAAAGCATATTGAGAATTGAAGGATTGAAACTAACAATTCAGGTATAAACTTATTAGGCATAAGAATACAGTTGAAGACACTTTTGTTTCAGCTTAAGAGCCTTTACACTCTGGTATGCATACCCGTGTCATTGTGTCACTAAAACGAACAATGACACAGTGAGTAATGTTAGCTAGGCTGTGGGTTGGCAAACTAAAGCCATACTTTAACTATACTGTAGGACGAGATGGCTTCTGATCTGCCAGACAACCAGCTCTAGACAGAGATACTCACAACTCTCCTGCAGCTATCGCTAACATCAAAACAACAGCATATTTGGCAAAGTAAAAAATAAGCTGCATGAATGTGGGCAACTTTTGTCTAGCTGGCTCCGGGCCACGTTTGCGTTTCCCGCTTAAACCTGAGGTGTCTGGACAGGCCAGTAGGGGGCGACTCCACTTGTTGTAAAAAGAGGTCAGAAATAGAAACATGTAACAGTAAGTGTATCATATTAGAGTTGCACACCCCTTCTTAATCCCCTTTCCTTTTTCTTTTGCTTACTACCACATTACCCCAAATGTAAACAATTATTTAAAACATTTAAAATATCACAAAACTGAAATACAGAAGGTAGAAAATCAAACTTCTCAGGGCCTGAAAAAAGCCACATATGCAGACCTCTTCTATGCCAAAAAAGCAAAGCAAAAATAAACAAAAAACAATTCATTATTGTGATTAATTGGTGCACATTGAAACAAATTTGTTTAAACACGACGCAGATGAAATAAATTTAATAAAGGAAAAAGAAAAGAACCAAAACAATCCAAGAATAAAATGTCCAACAAAAGGTCCAACTAAAGAGCCAACAAAACAGGTGAAAAAACACCACCAGGAACATCCACACAGGCAACAGGGGTAGAAAGGTTTGAAGAAGTTGACAAAAGTCTGGACGAAGGTTGATGAGGTTGACAAAGTTTTGATGAAAGGTTTGACGAAGCTCGACAAAGGACAAACTGGCACAGAGACAGGGGAAGAGGAATCAGGCACAGGTGAGACAATCAAGGAGCAGGTGAAAACAAAAAGGACAGGTCACATAATCAAACAAGCGGGAAATATTCAAATAATAAACAAGCATGAAAACACATAAAGACAGGAAGTATAACACCACAAGAGACAAATATACAAGGTAAACAATATAAATTGAATACAAACTGAAATAAGATTAAGTCATGACAACAGTAACAGTGCAAAGAGCTTTTTAGGGTCCATGGAGTTCTTGGGCCTCTTTGTCTGGTTAGTAAATTGGCCTTTAAAAACCCATAACCCATTTGTCTGAACTGAAACTGGTGATTTTATTTGGGAACAATATTATTTTCACAACCATTTCTTCAGCAATATCAGCACAGGCTTGTACAAATAAATCAGCGACTCTTTTGCATTCTTGTTGCAGTACACAAGCTTTACCACTAGATGGCTCCTTAACCGTATCTGAAGCATTGGCTGCAGATGATGTTAACAGAGAGCTGAGTTTGATTTTAATGCTGAATCAACAATGAGAAAAATAACACAAGACTTGATCAATAGTCTAGCCCTGTGTGCGGTAGGTTGCATAATCTGGACAGAGACCAAAAACTAATAGATTCAAATATAGGTAAGCAAAGTGTGAAGTTATAAAGGTTGATCAGATATTGTGTGCAGTGGTCACACACAGTTCACACATGTATATTAATGAATGGATTTTGTGGTTGTATCCTAAATTAAAACAGATTTCAGTCTGAAAAGGTCAGAATCAAAGCATACACTGTCAGGCCAAAAGTATGCGGACACCACAGACCATGCACTTTTGTGTACCTTGTGTGCTATGGCTGTATATTTGTATGTTCCCATTCTTCTGAACATGTTGTTCGTGTTGACTTAATGAAACAAAACAAAAAAATAAAATTAACAAGTAAAGGAAGCTTAAGTTATCACCTACCTTATATTTATATAACTCTTTGAAATGAAGACAGAAAATGGAAACTGTTGTGTGAAAACAAATATAAGCTTTAGGACTAATTGACCAAGTAAACATTTTAATGTTGCATTTCATTATCTGAATCTAATTTAAAAGCAAACCATCATCTACAGTAAACGCCACACAAAACATTCCCAACAGTAATAAACATTTGCCTAAGCTGCTATTACATGAATTTATAGTGGTCTCTGAATCCCTCCAGCCACCATAAACATGATTATTTATTTCCATCCTATGATAAATAACTAACTACTGACATATACAGCAATTGAACTGGCCATTAAAACATAAACACAAAGCACACAACAACAACACTGCCAGAATAAATAGTTGAAGTAATAAATTCCTGTGCACAACTATTAAGTAGACAAACAACAAATACAATAAATGTCTGTAGGATACATTACGTATATTTTCTTTGATGTAAAGGCATAGTGCAGACGATGTGTAGGTTCTCCTGTAATATGCAGAGCCTTCCTCCTCATCCTCTGTTTCCAAAGCCCCATGGTGGCTTTGTGGCCAGCTGTGGGTCCATGCAGTAATATCTTGTGACAGAACACTTTTAATGAGAGAGTTATAGACAAAGCATTAATGACAAGTTATTTAAGAAGATGGATACTTGTTCATGTTCTAGTTTCGGTCTGAACCACGCTTGTAGTCCCAGTAATATTGACCAATCATGTATGAGCAGGCTGCGGCGTATGCAAGAATGTATTCCGCCGTAATGCCATCCCGGCTCCAATCAGCGTTATCTGACGACGATTTAGGTTCTTATTAATCTCTATAAACAGACATCTGTATGTAAGTTCAGCTAACAATCTGTTCTAGATCTAAAATTGAACTTAAGGTGACTTTGACGCTGTGTCACGAATGCCGTTCAGCGTTCAGATTTTCCGCCTTCCTCGTATGCATCAGATCGATCCAACCTCCCATTTTAAAAGTTTTCTTCTCTTGAGGACAGACCTGGCAAAGCTTTCAAGTTTACTTCTTACAAATCTGCATCATGATGTTAAAATTTGGGCAAAGGTAAGACCCTAACACGTAAATCACAAGAAAATGTTTTCTCTTTCTGTAACAATGCAGCACGCAGAAAAGGAAGTCTTGAAAGGGAAGTCTTTTATCGCTTACTCAGGAAGTCGTTTATCGCTTACTGCCAGGCACGTTCACCAGTGTCCCCGGAGGCTACAACGTCTCTGACTATAGCCGATGGGATCTGAGATTGAAAAATTCTAAGCTTAATCCAAAAGTCAACTGGACCTGGTCGAAGTTCTTTAAGAGCTGTTGACCTAGTATCACTGAGAGTCGTCAGTACCCCCTGGTGTTGATGGGTCCTTAGGCTCACATGATCCTGAGTGTGAGTGTGATCTCAGCTGTTTGGGCAGAGAATTCAACACTGCATTGTGGGTTGGTGATAGGTGGTGTCTTAGGCCACCACCTCTGTTAAGGAATGGTTTTTCCACCTTAACATAGATGGCTTCCTTCACACCTCTTTCTAACCAGCAGTCTTCTCTGGCCAGCAGGATGTGAAGCTTGCTGTCTTCAAAGGAGTGTCCTTTGTCCCTTTCTAGCTCCGTCCAGTCAGTTTAGAACTGAAGAAGCCTTTCGGATGAGAGGTGAAACGTAGAACTTCAACCAAGTCCAGTTGCCTTTTGGATTAAGTTTAGAATTACCATGATCTGGATGACTGAGAACCTTCTCAGACACTGTTACAAATATAAAGTATATATATATATATATGTATATGTTCTTGTGTTTCAAATACATGGGCCAGACGTGGCCATGGAATAGGCCAGGGGGATCTGGCACTGAGTATGTATGTACAAAGTCATGACATGTTCCAAATGTCCACTATAGAATATGACTCCTTACATATGGTTTGGGTCTCAGGGACTTCAGCTGTAAATCATACTATGGATTTTGCTCCATGGATGGACACAACAATACCTTACATTATTACATGCAGCATTACCAAAGTCCCAAATGTTGTTGACCCTTTTTGAGGCATAATAGACCCCTAACATCAGTACTGCCACCATGTAGGGTATATTTCTTTCTCTGTGAAGGACAAAATATTTGATCTTTTGGCTGAATATAAAAAAGCTTCATGTTGATTACCATATATTGTCAGTTTGATCATCTGCAAGTCCCCTTTTAATAAAGGGATGTGAGTTTAGCCCATATTTTACATACAAGGTGTCAACAGAAAAGAAGAAAGAAACGGTTGATTTTTCATGTGTTATTGTTTTTTACAGGTACAGCAGTGGACTCTGCAGGACACTGCTCTGCAAATTTAAACCAAATTCTAGTTTTTAAATATATGAATGCATGAAAAGAAAATGTTGACAACATGGAGAACACTTACGATATTTACTATTGCCCACCTCAATAAGTTTGATTTTATCAGATTATGTTGCTGTATGGATTGTGTGCTGAATGACTCCCGACTTATATTGACAAAAATACAACCATAAACTAATTGCCATACTGTTTTTTATTAAGGTAATTAGGTAATGTATATGTTTTGCTTGCTTTGTGTATGTTCATTCAGAAGCAAACCTTTTTCGATCAATGCCTTGTCATTTTATTGTCATTGAGTAAAAGAAATTGGCTCATCTTTGCAAGCTACACTTTATTTTGCAGTGCAGAATGTTAAAGGTGCATACCGTGATCTATAACCTTCTATGTTATTGACAGCAAACATGTTCTTCTTCTTGTTGATGCCGAAAGAAAGATTGATTAACGCTCCTGTTGTAATCCGCAGGGATTTTTCTGAACTTCATTAGTTTTACAGTCTCTTGTAACCAGCCAACAGACGGTGAGCGCGTCTGCACGCTCCAGTCACCGATAGGTCCGTTTTGATCACATGCGCTCTTCCTTATTCCTCTGAGGACTTGCTTTATAGCCTTCAGCCCCCATACAGCGAGCGATCAAACAGCATCACAGGACTACTGCTCGTGTTGGATTAGCTTTTTGTTGTCATTGTTTTAGGCTTTGTGAAGAAAACAGAAGGATTGCAGTGTTTTTCCTGACGCTTCTTCTTATTTGGACTGACATCCTGAACGTTTCAACTGGTGTTTGAATGCTGACACGATGCTGTCAGGATTTTGGACAGAAACAGGGTGGTGTGGTTTTATTTCGGCGTGATTTTTTTCCCCAATCAGAGGATGCAACAGCCTGAGCGGAGTGACTAATTTCACAGCTGAAGTGTTTTATTGCTTTCAAACTTTTACCTTTTAAATTTCACTAAAGATGAATGAATGGAAGGGATCTAGAGAACATGGTTTTCAATGATGCCACCTTGTTTTTTCTTTCTTCCAAACGCAGCGCTGCTCACTCTAACGCTAAAGCTGTGGTTTTTGGATGAAGTGTGTTTGTTGTGATGCGTGTCCCCTCCATTTCCACTGACACCAGTTCGGATTTTCCCTTTTGGATCTGTGCGTTTCCAGAATGGCTCGCTTCGCAGAAGATCTACCCACCCGCTATGGAGGAAGCGCCGGCAGCGGAGGGAGAGGTGGACCACCGGGCGCCGGGAGAGGGGGAGCCCGGGGTGGTGGCGCTCCGGGTGGCCAGAGGGTGTACAAGCAGTCGATGGCCCAAAGAGCCCGGACTATGGCCATTTACAACCCGAACCCCGTCAAACAAAACTGCTTCACTGTCAACCGCTCCCTCTTCATCTTCCGAGAGGACAATCTCATCAGGAAGTATGCCAAGCGAATAACAGAGTGGCCATATCCTTTCTGACGCACAGAGCAGGTGCATCTGTAGCCAAGAACAACCACGCACACATGAAAAGCAGAAACAAACCACCGCCTTTTTGCCTGTAAAGCTGTAAAGTTCAGGTTCTCATGTGAATTGTGTCCCTCTAGTTTATGTTGTTAAAAACCCGAACCCCGTGCTTTTGAAGCCGACCAGTTATTTTCGCCTGTGGAGCAGCCACAGCGGTATCAGTCTTTCTTCCTCTCCGCGCAGCGCTGCCTGCACCTGTCGCTCCGCTTCTTATCTCTGTTCAACATGACACAAAGATGTTTTCTCAATAGGTGCGGGCAGTGAAAAGACTTCACGCCCGCCTTTTGTATCGCCTTTTCTATTCCCAGCTCAATTTAGAGCCTCTAGGCTTCCGTATCGACTGATAAGTTCTTTTGTCAAAATGTCAGCTGTAAACTGTCCACCGGGCGCAGACTGCAAGCCCCGCGTTAGTTAATAACGATCAAACATCGGTATTGATTGACGCAACGAGAAGTCAATAAAAAGCTGCGTGCGTAAAAGTGCATGAACGTGGCTGCGTACTCCCACTACGCTTCACTTCCCCACTGTTTAGAGTCACGTTATTCTTAAGACAAAGCGCAGATTATTTTTGAAAAAAAAAAAAGAAGACCGATGGTCCAGGGTTGCATCACCGCCTCGTTGTCTTAGTTAGGAGCTCTCTCCATGGTGCTGAAGTCGCCCACGCTCACCGCTCCACGCCACTCGCTGCAAAAACATGCCCACTCCAATGAATCGAGTCATGGTCAAATTCTCTGTTTTTTATTTTAAAGTTTAAAAATTCTGCCAGGGAGTAATCATTTTATGTTTTTGTGAGTTTATATCAATTCTTACAAGAAGGAAAAAGTGTCACACTAATGATAATTCGCAATAGCATCCCATGAGGGCAGTTACATTAAACACAAAAAAGTCTTAAAACCTGAAATATGAATATGAAAAAGAGTTTTAGACAATATGCTTCTTCTTCATCTTTTATGAGGAGAAAAGCCACAGTATTTCAAGGCTCAATGGTAGCTAAAATTACAGAATTATTCTTTGCAAAAACTGCAAAGCTAAGTGGATTATCTCAAAAATCCATGCAGTGCTGTTGCAACAAAATGTTTTTGCAATGAAATGCCAGAGGCTTTAAAGACATTCATGCAGCCTTTAAGCAGGTGATTTTGATTGAAATAAGTCTAAAGCATTTTTCTACATTTAAAGGTTGAGAAAGATTAAATCACTCGTATGGACTTGTTAGACTCATAATACAAGAAGACAGCATTTTGCAGTTGACAGTGAAACATTAGCTGTAGTCGAATAATAATGGTCTTCCCACTCCACACGACCAGAATAAGGAAGCCCACAGTAGTCGCACCCACAGGAAACTGAAAATATAGTGAAGTAGCCATTCTACTCATTTTCTTTTTAAATTCACTGCCAGTGAAAAAGCATACAGTTGCATAATCAGGCCAGTTGGGTGTCTTGTGGGAAATTATTCTACATCTTTGCTTTAATGGTCATAAGCTCTGTATTCCCCTGCGATTCATAGGCCCTCAATAGGCCCTGACCCGCGGGCAATGACCCAGTGAAAATGGATTGCAGAATGAGCCAACCATTGAAAATGGTTCGAAATGGTCAACCATCTGGAAGGATCATGGGTGCATGTATAGGATGCTTTCTTTCTAGAAAGCCCTCAACCAGAGCATGATGGGAGTTTTATGCTTTAGTGGACAAAATGTGTCCAACTTTAAGCATAATGGCATTTTTATACAGCACCATGCAGGACCTTTTTCTTTTAGGTACAATATAAAGTTGTTTGTTCTGATTGGGCTTCTGTATTGTGTTAAACTAAAATGGGTTACCAACCATATACATTTTACTCCCAGTAAACTAATAACCTTTTTTGTTTTGCAGGCCTGTGTTAGGTATGTCCAACCATTTCATTTGGACCAAATGAAATGATTGGATGGCATAAATGCGTGTCTCCCTTCCCACCTTTGTGCACTCGGGCCTGTGAATTCATTGCACATGTGCTGATTCTTCCATAAGCTAAATCTAGGGAGCTAGATGCACAGAAAAGGGCAGAGAAAGGTAGTTAGATATGGTTAACAATGACGTAATGTTCTCTCGTTGACTTGTACTGCACCATAAGTCATTCTTTTGGAACAAGCTGCTCTAGCAATTTTCTGGTTGAATACTTTCAATACCTAGCTTGCTCTTGCTCGTTTCAGCTTTAATCTGTGAAATTAAATTAAATGCAACTTCACTTTCAACTGTTCCTTAACCCTCACACTCCATTTGAGTACATGATCCTGGCTACGATTATCGCCAACTGCATCGTCTTGGCCCTGGAACAGCATCTACCTGCCAGCGACAAGACGCCCATGTCAGAGCGGCTGGTAAGTGCTACAACATGTCTTTCTTTGTGGTCTCTTCCTTAAGTTAAAGAATGTTTCAATGGCAAAATGCCCTGTCAGAAAGATATGGAGAGTAATCAGAGGAACCACCCTACCTTTGAATTCCTAACCCTTGTACAAAGCGTCACAGCCCCATTTTTACGAAGCATTGACCTGCAAGTTATATTGTATGAACAGATTCCCGCAGCACATTTTACTCATTAGGCTGTGGCACACCCTGTGTGTGTGTGTCCCTGTTTTTTCCCCACCATCCTTTATCATGTAAGTCAGCAGAACCTCTCAGTGAGCTAGCTTTGTTCCCCTGCTCTTGCTCCCTGTTCCCACTGCTACTTACATATGCACTCAGTTTAAACTGACATTTGAACTCTGACAGTCATGTCGCCCAGCTAACCAGCCTCAAAGAGAAACCAAAGAGGCTGCAGCATGAGGTCAAGTGGCGTATCCAGCCCTGTGTATCAGGGAAAAAAGGCCAAAACAAAACAGAAAAGCACGTGGCCTCATGGTTCAACACTTTCTGATCGTGTTCTGCAGGGTGTTGTAGCTCAGGGGAGTTTGTCTTAAAATAGAGTATTACAAAGAGCAACAGCTTGTCGTGAAAAAGTCAATGAATCCCTCTCATATTCAACCACCTGCTCCTGTTTCAAATGATTTCTGCCACTGTGATGCACATTCAGCATGTGAAAATGTTACACCAAGGAAAACAAAAAAGGTAGCGTTCAGCAGCTGAGAAAGTGATTACAGTGGTTACACAAAGGAGAAAACAAGCATCCTCTGCCTGCCTCCTCCACCTTGAGGATGTAATACAACAAGAAGCCTTTTAATTAGAACAAGGGATCAGCTATTATTTATGAAGCTCTGTCAACAGAGTAGGAGGCGTGCTGTAAGCGGAGGCGATGATAGAAGCTTTTCAAGAAGAGTATTTCAGATCCGTTTTTGGTCTTAAGCGCCTGGTTGCTTGGGAATTTCCTCAGCCGTCTTCTGGGAGCGTATTTATAATTCAAGTAGTATTTTAGATGTATGTATAATAGATGTGTACACGCTACTAGTACAGACATTTATCCCAGCAGCCCTCTGGACCTGTCATTACATAAAACATTGTAATGTTTTGTCTATCTTTTTACAGCATACAGAAATATATATTCTGTATGTCACATTCAATGCCTGTTATTTATTGAAATGTTGCAGGCTCCTACGTCATCTCTTATTGGCCACGAGCAGCTTATCTGCTTCTGCACAACAACAACAAAATGATTTTACAACCACAGCCTTCACGCTTAATACAGTTACTCTGGTTCAACATATCCATTAACCGTGATGTTCACTGTAGTCAGCCAGTGCGTTAGAAAAGGTCACTTTTCTTACAGTGCTCAGGCCTGTCACACCGCTTTTACGTGATTATTTATGTTGGAGGCTGGTTGATGCTGGGGGTTGGGGACACTGTCTGTCAGGTTGTAGTACGCTGGGAGTGAGAGAGAAAAATAGAGGGGGGAGAGAGGTTAGTGTAGGCGTGAGATATCCTCTGCTCATGCCGCGCACATTGCCCCAGGCTCTCACAGATATTAATGGAGGCAAAGGAAAAGTGTCATGTCATACAGCTTGATCCAGCTGGCTTAGTTAAAGCAAGGCCCAAGGTTAACATAGCCACATAGTGCAAATGATCACGCTGTTTTACACTACTGGTTTTTAGGAAATAATGCAGTGCCCAAATCAATCATACCCAGTCATGTGTGTTGTGCATATGAGAGTGCAGAGTGCTCTGTCATTGGGCTAATGTGCTTTTGTCAAACTAGAGTGGCACTTGACCAGCCAAAGTGTTGCTCTGATAACTCCAGTTGACCCCACTTCCACTTTTCTCTTCTACATTTCTACCCTAATGTCACACCACTAATGTGCCTTTCCAGCTGGGCAAGATGTAGGCCCAAGTACCCCGTTGTTCTTCCAATATTCCCTTATGGTTGGCCAAACTGTTGCTCCGATGGTTGGACCAAGAGGTCACCAAGTTACATTTTTGTCTCTCCAAATACCCCGCAGTTACATCCTTCATTTTTGTCATAGTATCACACCAAAAGGTTATGTGAACAGCTCACGTTTTCTCTGGTTAGCACCAAGTACCCACGTTGGTTGGCCCAAGTGCCCCTTTGTTTGGTCCAAATTCCTCTGTGGTCCAAATGACCAAATGCCCCTTCTCTATGCCCAAGTACTCTTATGATTGGCCTTTTGCCTCCCTGTGTCGGTTGATTTTTGCTCAAACGTCATAACAGTGGGTTTAATGACCAGCCGAAGTTCCATGTTGGTTAGTCAAAATTTTAACCTATGATGCCCGAAGTCTACATCTATGTAGCCTTCAGGTCAGTCACCATGCTCTTTGGGTCGGCCAAATGCCCCCCACACGGATTTCTGTTTAGTCTCTGGCACTTCAATCCTTCATCTCACCCCTTTGTAATGCAGGAGAGATGCAAGTTCCTTTGTTGTTGCCCCAAATGCCATACTGGTCAGCCCAACCCATATGGCCCTCTGGTCTGCTTGATTACCCAAATGGTCAACCAGAGAGTCCCTTTGCTCTGTTAAAGATCATCTTGCAAAGCCCCAGACCCACTTACACCAACTTCTCAGGTGTGACAAGGGGGCACAAATATACCCTAACCCCGCCTTTAAATATGTGTTTTGTAGGGTTGCTCCTCTGGTCTGCCCAAATGCCCCTGTGCTTGGCCCAAGTGCCCTTCTTATTAGTCCTATTGCCCTCAATAAACCACCCACTTTCATGCTTTATTGGGGTAACCACGTCAACCAAAGTCCCGGAACTGGGACTTCCAGAGGGGTACTTGGAATATCCAGATAAGCAATTTAAAACAAAACAATGGGTGCCTCCACTGACCAGTGGGGCATTTGGGGCAGGTACTTGAATCTTACCTTGCATGACAGAAGGGCCAAATGATTCATGAAAGTAGAAGGGACCAATAAGAAGGGCATATGGGGTTTCGGGGCCAACCAAAAGGGCATAGTGCCTCAGGGGTTGAGTGTGGCCCTCCTAGGTAAAAAATATGGGCTACAATTGTCAACCAAGTCCCTCTGCTCAATCAAAGTGTTCTTTTGCACAGCCCCAGTTCTACTGAAATCAACTTCTCTCTAGTGACAATGGGGCATAAACAAGCCTAACTCCTACCTTAAATATGTGCTCAGTAGAAGTGCCTCCCTTTTCTTTCTGGCCATGCCTTTTCCAGCGTTTGAGCACGCCACTGATCACAACCAAGGTATAGACGAATACAGCTTTCATGGAATATTGATAATGCTCCTGCACTGGTCTGCTATCAGTTAAAGTTTGATAGTTAACATGCATAAAATGAAGAGGCCTGGGGCACCATTGATTTAGTATTGCTCTTAAGGTCATGCTGTGTTTGTGAATATTTATTTTCATAGTATTTACTCCCTTTTCATCCAAAGAAGAGGGCTCCACTTCCTGCTTGCACTCCTGCTGGTGCTAGAAGTGAAAGGAGCCATCTTTCTTTCTCTCCTTTACTTACCCCCCTCTCTCTTTCACTGAACGCTTCATTAACCACTGTCTTACCTCCAACAAAAAGATCTTCCTCTCTCACTCTCATCCTCTCTTTGATTCTCTCTGTCTTTCTTTAGGACGACACAGAGCCCTACTTTATTGGAATATTCTGTTTCGAGGCTGCCATTAAGATCATCGCCCTGGGCTTTGCATTTCACAAAGGCTCCTACCTCCGCAACGGCTGGAATGTAATGGACTTCGTTGTCGTCCTCACAGGGTAAGTCTGTAACCCGCTGGGTGTCAGCAAGAGATGAAAGTCATAAGTGAATGAGTGGTTTCTTTTGTGTGTATCTGTGAGCGGCCTGAGAGAGTGTGGTGGAATCACCTCCTTCCAGTCAGAGAATCTGCCTACAAGCATCCAAATGTTATTCAACAAGTAGCACAAGCTTGGAAATCTTTTTTTCACATTTGTTGCTTTTGCCTTTCAATTTCTGTCCTTGATTTGAACATTGTTGCTGGAGTAGACGAGGCTAAATATACACTTTATTTACGTAATTTGAAGCTTCTGAGTTTGTGTGAACAGATTTTGGGAAGGCCCTTTCCAAGTTAAACATAACAGTGCCATTGAACACAAAGCCCGTTCCAGGCTACTCGCTAGCTCAGATGTCCTTTGAATCATGAGGGAGGAATATGAACATTCAAGAAACGCTCATTGTAAACAAAATTAGTTTCAAAAGTGCACGATGAATCATCAAAGAAGAATACCTACAAAATGACTTGTTTGTCATTGGTTGACCCAAAAAATGTAGAAGAAGCAAAACATTCATATGCTTTTGACTGTACCGCTTTTGGCTACATCCACTCCACACTACTATGTTTTCAACTTAAAATACATGATTTTTGCATGATAGTGTCCTTCCGTGATCGGCCATTATCCTATCATATGATGGTTTACCTGAAAGAAAGACAAACAACATCAGTTTTAGCTTGAAGCTCATACTCATAATGGATTACTAATCACAACCGATGTTACTTACTTGTCTTTGCTTGCTGCTACGGAGCAGTTCAATTCAGCATTTTATCAGCTGCTAGTGTTGAAAAGGGGAGGAAGCAAGTTATTTTTTACTTGAATGGTTTCGTGATATGTGTTTTCAGGCATGCAAGTATGAACAGATTAGCTCTGAAACACTGCTAAAATGCTAATTTGGATGATCATTGATGTTTTAAAAGGCTGCATATAAATGGCATTGTTGTAGCGTGGATGTAGACCATACGGTTGATGCTAATTAAATTATTAATTAGAGAAATGTAGAAACTTTGGTCTTCGCATCACGCAAAAGCCATACCAATGGAGCTTTTGCACGGTAAACGAAAAGATCAAAAATATGTTGTATTTGTGTCATAACATACACGTGTGTCGTAACTTCAAGTTGGTAGCTAAATGGACCAGAGAACTCTTACAGTCGCTTTTATAGAGTCGTGATTTTTTTTCTCTCTCTATTTCTGAGCAGCTCTTAGTGGTCTCGGACATGAGTGGCCTCGTGGCCGGGAAGCTGTCAGACTCTTGGGCTTTGGGGACATAATGGCCTGTGTCTTATTAACAGAGAGGAGTCAGTGGCAGAGCAACGGTCACGTCAATTGTTCAGAGGAATCACTGCTGGGAATCCAACTTAGGTAGTGCTGACACTTTGTCCAGGAGGCAGTGTGGTAGTTCTTCTCTGCTCTTAACCGCTGACTGCAATCACAATTCTGTCACTCAGGAAAAGGTTTATGTTTTTAGTGTTGGGTGTTTTAAGCTCCTCTACTTCACGGTTACCTGTATTCTTTTAACTTCAGATTGTATTAAATAACACACATTACATCAGAGAGTATGAATTCATGTTCTCCTTTGGAGCGAATTAAAGCTGGTATCCAATAATAATAACATAACCATCTTTGTGATGCAACATTGTAAAACGCACATGCTGACATATTTGTTGTTGATGGAGATTTTCAAGCTATTGCGAAATGCTGATCTTTTTGTCATGTTGCTTGTGCCCTAGTTAAAGATGATTTGGCTTCTTTTTATCTCAGTGTCCTTTTAAAGTGTTATCCATGGACTCCATGGACGCGGCGGGTCGTATGTGTAGTTTATATGGTTCTGCTCCTGATGCAATTCGTGTCAGCTTGCTTTGGGTCACCTCATAGATTTTGGATAAGCTAGCAAAACAGTAACCTAAAAAGTTGTTATTTAGCTTATCATTGCCTCAACCTTGTTGTCATACCATTTCAGAAATGTACGTGTTTAATCCGAGTTCACTTGATGGCGATAAATTATCCTTTTGCTGTGTTAAATTGACCAGCGGAGAGATATTTTTCTGCCGTTCTGCTGAGGTCCAGATTGGGTGTGTGCTAAAAATAATGGGTTTCAGGAAGTCAATAAACAATTGAAAAAAAGGCAGCAATCGAATGAGGAACAGAAGAAAGATTGCATGAAGGCAGTGACCACGAGTGTTTGAGATGGTGAGAAAAACAATAAGAAGGGAGTGTAAGTAATCCTTTGACTTTGACTTAAAACATTTCTTTTGTTTCAAGCCACAGTCAGGTAATTAACAGTTCAGAGAGCCTCTTCTGTCTTCCTTTCACATGGCACATAAGTGGGACGATGGTGTTTGGAACCGTGATGGATTTAATGCTCCCCTGCAATACCTACACAGTGGATGATTTCCTCTGTGTTGGAGGATGAAAGAAGGCGTTCTGTAAATGTAAGACTGAGATCACACAGAGGCACGCTGCTTGGAGCTAAACACTCTACTATCTCCACTATCTCCATGCAGAAAGACAGCAGCTGCTTTCAGAGCCAAGAGAAACACCTCATGCATCACTCGTTTAAAGGAATCTGCTAATATTGTTTATCGTTTGTCGTACTTCTCCTCAAAGACGAAATCTTAAGAAATAGCTCTTCAATTTTGGCTACCCTTTGCTAACACAGCTGGATCCAAATGAACCATTATGATGTGTGTGTGTGTGTGTGTGTGTGTGTGTGTGTGTGTGTTGGCCTGTGTTTCGTTGCCAGGCGACCACAGTAGATAATCGGCGTGATCTGGGGGTTTCTGTGTGTGACGCTGTGTTTGTTTTGTGCTCTACATGCTCCTGCGGGATCAGAGAGGGGGGAGATTGTTCGGACATCAATTCAAAATCAATCAGATCACCTCTCAGCGTGGTTTGTCTCGCTGGATCACAGTACGAGCTAAATAATCTGATCCTTGGAGAAATTGTCCTGATGGCAAAGATGAAATATAAGAAAAGAGACTTAACCATGTCCTGAGATGTTCAGGCTCTCTAAGTGAAGTTAAGTGGATTAAACAGACTTTAATGCACACCTGGGTGTTGAAATGCGCTCTGCTGTGAAGTCCACAGAGAGACAAGCAGAATAAGTGATCATAATGAGAGTTAAGCATCAAATAAATGACAAAATTATTACTTATTATGGGTGGGAAGAGAAAACAGATCAACATTAAGAGTATACAGTTGGATGTTATTGATCAATGCATGAATGATTGATAAAAAAATTTCAAAGTGCTGGGTTATCAATCACAAGTGACAAGTGAGTGTTTTTATCGACCCTACGTGTTTGAAATCTAATGTAGCAAACGCTCATGGAAGATGTAATTGTGGTTCTGCTGAGAGAGGTGAAATAAATGATGCTGCTTTGTTTGAAATGAAAACATAATCCGTTTGTGCTGTTAATCAACATATATTACATAAGTCAATAATGTATCTTTATGTGGTAAAATCAGTATTAGTTCTGTGCCAGTGCTTTGTCCGTAGGATAATTATATCGATACAGCCATCAGAGCCTAATGAAAGGATCTGAATGATAGTGTAGCCGGAGGCAGTGGCAGACCTTTAATCTGCCCTGATAAGGCATTAGGAGCCTCTAATAAGAGAATAAATCTGCCCTGGTTGCCATAGGCCTAATCAATAGAACACTGAGCAGGCCGCCCAGGAACACAGAGCCCTGATGAGGAGCCAGACGCGGCCAATCACACGCTGAACAGAACACAGCCCCTGACATGCAAAGAAAGGAAGAGCAGCCTGCTCTGCTGGAGCATTTATAACATTCGCCAGTGAAGCATCGTGCTCACAGAAACTGGGGAATCATGACTCAGCGGCTGAAAATAAAAATTTAAATAATCCAAAAAGGAGGGGATTAAATGACACTCACACTTATAATTCTAAATTCAGATGCTAAACTCAATTAGAGTCCATTTGTCTCAGTCTCTAGATGTTTTTTCCTCTTAGGCTCAGTTCTGTCACTTTTAAAGCCACACAGACTAGAAAAGTGGTTCTTTACATTTTGAAATGCAGCCATTGTGATTTTAATACCGCCTGTAGCTCCTGATGAGCTTTGTGAAGTCTGAGAAAAAATGCCTCGGTATCAGCTGGGGCTCAGAGACTACAAACACAGAAAGCCTGAGTCGCAGTCTGAGAGTGTGGAGTTGGAAGAAAGGGGGGTTTTAACTGGAGAGGCAGGTTGGAGAGTCTAATAAAACACCCTCTCGTCTTGTCTTGACCCTCAATTTTACGGAAGACAGAAAAACGTTTTTGAGACAAAGTTCACATAGAAAGAACTTGAACCTGAAAATTGGGGACAGTTGATGGGCAATGTGTGGGATTCTTGGTTTTCTTCCAAGTTGAGAGCTTTTGATCCTACATCCCTATAACTAAGGCTTTATGGTGCACAAAACCTTCAATATGAAATGACTGTACAGTACAAATAGTACACATAAATACTGTTTCGTGGGACGCTGGTTTAGCTCAGTCGGTAGAGCAGGCGGCCCATATACAGAGGCAGCGCCCCAGATTCGACTCCCGCCCTCGGCTCCTTGCCGCATGTCATTCCCCACTCAGCTCTCACCATATTTCCTGTCTCTCTTCAGCTGTCCAATCTGGTAAAGGCCAAATGGCCAAAAAAATGTTTCATAAGACAAACTAATGCAGCTAATCTAATCTATATAAGGTGCTTACCGGAATCATTTAAACAACAGAATACACACGCTCTATTTGTCTCTGGGCTTATGTATCATGGCACTTTGTATGAGACAGTTACTGTATATAAAGATGGACAACGCGTCCCCATCTGCTCTCATTGTACGAAATTGAAGCCAAAATAGCCCCTGTGATACGCGCTGACATCTTGCGATGGCGACGTCATTTTAAGCCAGAGACTGCGCAGTAGAGATCGGCTAGTGGAGCAGCCGTAGCTACTTCCGCTAACCAAAACACACACTTAACTTACTGACCAGCAAGGATCCCAAACGCCGACGTGTTTAACAGCAGAACAGCTTCTTTGTGTTTGGTTAACGTTCACAGATATGGAAACGTCAATGACTGTAGTGATTGTTGTTGTTACGTTTCCTCTTACCATTCCTCCTCTACTCTGCTATTCAGGAACAGATCGGCTGCAGGAGCCATGTTTGTCAACAGAGCTGTCAATCATCCTTTTTACACATCAAATAACTAATTAAAATTAAACTGAACACTTGGAACGTAAATCAGCATGATAAGAACTATGTATGTATTTGACGTGTATTTTGATTTTGTAGTTTGACTCATGTCCCATCTGTTGGAGGAGGCGGGCTTTATGACCTATACTGCAGCCAGTCAGCAGGGGGCGATAGAGAGGTTTTGGCTTCACTTTTAGGGAGCTGTGATGTCGGCCATCTTTTTGAAAACTCATTCAGACAGAAAGGCTCCTTGTTTGTGAGACTTGTCTGAAAGATGGTTGACCAAAAGTTTGCCTTGTGTGTTGGTACATTGAAGTTATTTCCGGCCTTGCTGGAACTCTTTTGCTATTATGCTTTTTAATTAGTTCCATTTTGGGCAAGGTCATTAATGCAGTTAAATATACAGTAGGTAGATGTTTCTCTTTCACTTAGACTGGATATTTGAAAAGATTGGATATTTGAAAAGCCTGCATTAACATTGAGCTTCGTACAACACTATACCTGACCTCCGAAATTGTACCACCCTCCCCATCTTTAAAACTAAACTCAAAACTCATCTGTTCCGCCTTACCTACTCTCCCTAACTCTCAGCACTGTCCCTCACCCACTCTTGATGTATTTTATCTGGTTTGTTTTTACTTTTGTTTGTGTTTTCTTGTTTGTACAGCAACCTTGAGTGTCCTGAAAGGCGCTTCTAAATAAAATGTATTATTATTATTATTATATTTTTTAGGAAAAAATGTATTGTTAGTAAGATGATATGTAGACATATAGTATTTGTTCTTTGTATTGAATGTGTGTCAGTGACATCTAAATGGTCAGTGGTTCTCAATTTAACCCCCCTCTGCCTCTTGGCCTTTGATAGCCAGTCTGTTATTGACCAGATCCTCAAATGGCATTTTACTGCCCGTGCAAGCTCTATGGTAACCGCAATCTAAGGCTCTGGGTGAAAGTCACTGAGAACAATAATCCCACTGTCGTCCTGAGGGAAACAAAAGCCAGGCCAGTTTGTTTTATTTATTTATCACTATGTTTGATTTACATTTCTCATTCGTAAATGGTCGGGGCGAGAGTCTGTGCTTGTGTCGACTTCAAAGTTGTGATGTCCTTTCATGTGCCTCTCAGGCAACGCGGCCAACACAATAGGAGGCTTCAAAGTATAGTCGCAGAGACTACAGAGGTCGGGTCACTTTAGCTTATGCTTGCACCCGGCGGCATGAATAAATGTTGCCTTTGAACGTCTGCCAAAATGCTCCTGTCTGATCATGTAGGTCTGGCAGTCTGGCCTCGCTGAAGTTACAAGTGTGCTTGATCTGGGCTGGGTTTGTGTCTGTGTGTATCTATGTATGTGATGCACAGGTCAGAGCCAGGGTTAAATAGCATTTTATCATATTTGACATTAGTATTGTACCCTTATATTAAAGCTGAATTGCTCGGATTCAATCCAGCATCAGATCTGGTTCTTTTAGCCATGCCAGCAGCATCTCTGTCTCTGTGGACTACAATGCCAGTCCATTGGTCCAGCACACTGGTCCAGACTGAAATATCTCAGCAGCTATTTGGATGGATTGCCAGGAAGTTCTCCGCAGACTTTCATGGTTTATGGAGAATCAATATTACTGACTTTGATCATCCCCGAATAATTCTTCCAGCACTATATCACACCAGCAGGATATCATTTTCACATATCTTACAAAGTAGTATCTCAACATCTGTTGGATTGATTAGCACACAATTTTATAGACATTCAATATACCTCATCCCTAAATTCTTCTGACTTTGAAATTTGTCTTATTCTCTTCAGAATTAATTGTTAAAGCTTTGTTGATCCTGTTACATTTCATGTAATGCTATTCAAAATTTCAGTTTGTCCATTACTTCTGTTATGCCCCGTCTAGGGGTGGCCGAGAAAATGAAAGAGTCCCATTTCCCTCAAGTCCCAAGCAGCCACAGACACAAAAGTTACCGTTCAAGAAAAAATAAGACAGATTTCTTTTCATAACAATGGCAAAATGTCTTAAACTGAACTTCAGGGTGAATCAAAATAACAAACAAACAATTCTAACCCAGAAGGTAAATGATGTAACCTAATAAATCAAAGATAACAGAAATACAACCACTTACCTCCCTAACTAATATAAACAGGAGAAAACAACCTTAAATAAATAACATTCACCCCTACATATTGTTATACTAAACTAAACAGACTGAATCTTGAAACAAAGGACAACGTGGCCGGTTGGAAGGAGAGGGAGACGGGGTTCCCCCAGGCCGCTGCGGTGACATCACTTTGGCTTCTTATCTCTGCCGTCTTCGGGCGCAGCTAATCACCTGCGGATGCTGATGAGGTGCCAGCCAATCAGCTCCGGGGACCTGCGCACAGCTATTTACATATGCTCACTCACCTTACAATTATACAGTCGTAACACTTATTATGCAAATTACCAATTGCCTGCAAAATCAAGGACATTCCTATCAGCCTTAGCTGCATTGTCAACATATTAGCATGCCTGTGTTAGCATTGAGCTAGCATAAGTACCATGATGTATTAGGAAAAAGTACAGCCTCACAGAGTAACAAGCAGACCAGACTGTTGGTGTCTTATGTCAATGCTCTTTGATAGTTTGACACAACTTTTACTCTACTTCCTACCTGTCTGTGTGTGTGAGTGTGTTTGTGTACTGTGATATACAGTATGTTGTAACACATGTTGATTTGTTTGTGAATACCTTTCTGCTAATAGTTAGTCTAGTAAACAGTAGTTTGCACACATATGTTGTATGTTACACACATATTACACACAGCAATTATTCGGTGCACAACAAAGCTCGTTGTTTATATCTGCTTTTTAGCAAAGTCACTGCCCAAATGTTGTGCATTGTGGAACTGAAAGAATGATTTTGTTAGTGGCAATAACATGATATTACCAATATAGCTGTTGAGAGTGCTGGGTATGTAGCAACACTTACTTTTTCTCAGTATTATCATATTTGGCTTGGACTCTGAGCAAATGAGGTCAAATTTGGGGGAGTTTCTTTCTGTCTTCACTCAGCTGCTTCCTGAGTGCCGGGTGTTTAGCAGTAAAAAAATGAAAGACAACAATTCAGATTCTGCGACCAGATTTGTTCAGCTTATGTTTACGCATTATTCAAAGTTCCTCGAACCTCTCGGTAAGATGTTTACAGATTTACAGACATTATCATACATTAACTTTCTTTCCACTTTCTTTTTTTCTGAAAGTACTTTTAATATAGAGGCATGTTCTTTAAGATTGTTTCAGTTTGATCATGGAGCATCGTTTTTGCTGATGTTTATCGATCCCCTGCAGTACTGACAGATGTGGTCATTGACCTGACAGCTGTGAGTTTGTGTTGGTTTGTGGATATGTGTGGGGTTGTTGTGTTCCTGCTACAGGCCCTTCTGCTTAATTTCTTCCAGCCAAGTAGCAGTCCCTTCAGCAAACACTGTGTTCTCTGTGAGTCCAGCTGAGTGCTGCTGATGCTGAGGCCATGTTGTCTACATCAAGGCAGACTGAAACCAGCTCTGCTCCGTCTGTCTGCAGCCACAGGGAGCTCTGAGCGGTGGCTGGGAACCCAGTCAGCTCGTTCTCTTCCCGCTCACGCTCACACAGGGATGCAGTCAGGAATGCAAAATTAAAGTAGAGACGCAACCAATGATTCTTTACGTTACTGACAGTTATAATCGTTTGATTATCCCCTTAATCATTAGTTTATATAAGTTAGGAAATAAAAAAATATTGTCTATGACAGTATCCTAGAGCTGAGGGTTACTTTCCCGAAATAGTTTGTTTTGTCCAAACCCCAGAGCTCCAAACAATTCCAGTCATGGCCAAATCCTTATGCTAATTTTCCCATCGGGTATGAAATTAAGCTCTATATGGATGATTTTATAAGTTTAATACTAAATTACACCCAGGCATAGAAGCAAGTATTTCTATATTATTTTTTTTTACATACAGGGATGATTGGTAATATTGGCCACCAAACACCTCAATTTGGTGGCCAATGTTGATTTTTGCATGCCCAACTGAAACTGTAAAAGTTAAAACAATACAAAAAAGCAATTGAAGCTAAGTAACAAAGCCTTTATTTACTGTGACAGTTCAATAAATGATAAGACATTAACGGATTGAAAATCTAGGCCTGAAGAAGGGAGATACACTTGGTGGCTCCAGAGTCACTTTTTGTGGCCACTGGCCATCAGCCATGTTTCATCGGCCAAGTCCAATCCTGACATCTAGCCATTTCAATCCAGAAACCCACATTAAAATATCCCCTTATCTAAAGTCAGTTCCTTTTTATGCAGAATTAAAAGATGATAGGGGCACAAACTGCTTATATCAATAATCTTATCACCACAAACATACACAACCCAAGGTTTCTTTTTATTGACTGTCTACTGTCTGATTCCGCCTCCAGCACTTCCTCACCTTTGGTGGAGGATTGTGACAATGCATCTTTTTTTAGACAACATTTACAAAATAAGAGCATCCATCATGCCCCCTAGCCCCCCGAGCCCCCATACTGAGCCATCTCACACTGGTCCTGGCCTTAATAGATCAATATTCTCATGTCTCCCTCTGGGATTTGATTGATACTGCTTCCTACACTCATGCTTCCATGTGTCCCCTTGACATTGTGCCTCCTAGATTACTTAAAGAAGCCATCAGCATTATTGGCACATCCCTACTTGCTATTATGAACCAGCCGCTCTCATCAGGCTATGTTCCCGAATCCTTGGAAGTGGCCGCAGTTCGACCCCTTCTAAAGTCAATGCTCCTAGCTCTAAGCATTCAAGCAAGCTTTCAGAAACAAAGCATCGAGTCGACTCTGCTAAGGGTCACAAATTATTCTCTCATAGAGTGAGACCATGCTGAAAATACCATTTTAGTGCTTTTTGGTTGCGGCCTGCGGTCTTTAGCCTTTGACACTATTGATCATATTGATTGAATATCTGCTGTAGCACTAAACTAAAGATTTTTCCTCTTTATCCGCCTGTAAGTTATTTTGATCTGCTGATGTCATGGTCTCCACCTGTGCTCTTTTGACTTGCGGGATGCCTCAGGGTTCAATCTTTGAGCCCAATTTATTTTCATTACATATGCTCCCCTGAGGGCTCATGGTCCATCAATTTGGTTGTGATTTATCATTGCTAGTCACGTGATACCCAAATGTACTTATCTGTCAAGCCTGGTGACCTCTCATATTGCTCTGCACTCATATTGTTCTGCACAACTGCCTGGTAGAGATTGCTTACTGGATGTCTTAAAATCTTCTTCAGTTAAATCTTAACTATACTTTTTGATTACCAACTAAAATTTTACATAGTGGTCCTCGCAGTTGTTCAGCCTTTTACTTTCACCTTAGAAAAACTTCAAAAATACATTTAATAATAGTAATTGGAAATGGTTATTCATGTCCTTGTGTCCCTCTCAGACTACTGTAAAGCTCTTTACTCCCGCCTAAGCAAAGACGCTGTTACCCATTAACAGTAAGTCCAGCTCTCTGCTGCAGGATTACTCACTAAGACCTCATATCACATCGACCCGGTTCTGATGTCATTACACTGGCTTCCAATTAAATTTTGGATTCAATTCAAGATCTTCTTCCTCATCTACAAGGCTTTAAATAATCTTGCTCCAGAGTATATTGGTGAACTGCTAATGCCATATACCTCCTCAAGGCCTCGTAGGTCCTTTGAACAAGTCGAAACTTCATCTGTGCATTCACTCTCCTGGTTCCCTGGCTGTGGAACAGTCTCTCCCCGAGAGTCAGGTCTGCAAACTCTTTTGTGTGTTTCAAGTCTCAGCTGAAGACCCATCTTTTCCCTCAGTGTTTTTATGCTTGATTGTGATGCCTCTTACTCTCATTGTATTTCTATGACTCCTGTTGGAATGTTTTTTACACACCTTTTAAAGAACTGAGTAAATTTTACCTCTCAGTTACTTATTATCAACTCAAACCTATATTGTGATGTGGCCTTAACACTTCTCAGTTTTATCATTAGCATATCATGTTTGGACTTGACAGCTGACTTGACAAACTGACTAATCACAGCTCACGCCAACCAGCAGGCAAGCCCCAGTTCATGCATATTTATGAGAACAGAAATACAGTGAGCCAAGGTGACTCAGTTTAACACTGTGGATGTAACAAATCCAGCTTGCATCTCTCCCTTTGCCATCGTGCCTATTTATGCCTGCTGTCTGAAATGGCTGCTTGCTGGAGGGCTTCACATACAGTGGCTCAACCAATAATTGTAATAACATATATTTGGCAGATTCTTGGCAAGTCACATTTTACATCATCTGCTCCACTTGTGAAACACACTCCCTGGTAGGATTGGCTCATATTATAGAAGCTTTCGAAGAATAACGTGACTTCATTCGGCTGAGAGGGAAGTTGGCATGCACACAGACAGACACTGTAGCACATATCAATCACAGATTTGTTGGACTAATTGATGCACACACACATGTAGCACATGATGTAAACACAAACACTCATGTGTCTAGACACACAGAAAAGACATGAGTAAGCTCTACCTCACTCCTTGTCTTTCACACAAACATACACACCCTCGTACACACAACCTTGTCTCTGCTTGCTTGGCCGCCAGGGGTCCAGTCAAGCGTGACTGAAAGCGATGCTTGTCATTTCCTGTAGGCAGAGGAAGTGCACTACACCACAGCTGATGTGGCAGACCGGCAGGTTTACTCTTCACACATGATTCAGCGCAGAGATGATTACAAACAACCTGTTGTTTCCTGGCAATCAGCAGTAATTTTACAGGTACTCCTACTGCATTTTGTGGGAAAGAGAGAAAAGACAGTGACATTCATGATATGAGCACACAGCATGCTAAATGACAAGGAGATATACTTTATTTTGTTTTTTAGCTTTTGTAATGTATGAAATGTTCAAAAAGAGGCAACTGAGGACATCACCATGGAAACGTGTGAACTGGTAATACAATTTCAACAGTCCAAAGTCCAAAGAGATTCTATGTACATGATATAATATAGACTGAAGCAGTAAAAACACACATTTAAGAGGCTGAATTCATGTGATCATTTGTTGTGCTTGTGGCATGGCTCAAGGGATGATGTTTGTCTGTCAGTCGGTCTGTCAGCTGTTCCACCACCTTGGTCATGACTGAATTATCTCAACAACTATTAGATGCATTGCCAGGACATAACCATTCATGATCCCCAGAAGAGGAATCTTACTTTAATTATGACATTTGTCATGCAACAACACATTGTTTTCTGCTTTGCTTGGTTGTCAAAGCACTTTTGTTTTTGAAGGTGCTATATAAATAAAGTTATTATCTATTATTATTGTTACCGTATTAACATCAGCATGTCAGCATCATCATCGTGATCATTCAGATTCAGTCTTTATTGTCATTGTGCAAGACAGTGAAGCATCTCCCTGAGCTAAGTAGTGCAGAATAAGATAAGATAAGAATAGAATAAAGATTAAAAAAAATATACAAATAGCTACTTAATGGGTTAGCTTTTAGCCTAGCGTGCCTACCAGCCTGCTTGCCTCGCCTTTGTCTTTGGTCACAGCCTCTCTGCCGCTGATGAAGTCTCGCCTTCTCCAGGTGGTCTGGCGATCTCAGGTGGAATTAATATATCCTCTGGTAGTTCCTAATTTTGCCCCCAGTTATAGTACAGAAGTTTGGCACGGCTGTACTGTTGTGCCTTGGTGCGATAGCTAAGTAAAAGTACACTCAAAGCAACAAGGAAAATTAAAAATTTACGCTGCTTGGGAGAGCTCAGAGCTGCTGCGTCCTTGCGTGCCGCCATCTCATCGTGTTAGCATGCTTAAGCTATCATTTAGCACAAAGAACTGCTGTGATTAGGCACATCTTCAGGTGGGTGCTAGCATGGCTGTAGACTCTTAATGCTGTATTTTTATGGTGATGCCAGTTTTAAACTAGCTGCTGCAGCTTTTGGCTTCCACCTGAAGCTAGTACAAAAAGCTGATTGCCAGTCTCAATGTCTATTGACAAATTGTGCATGTTTTTTTTTCTGTGTTGCACAAATTTCAGTAAAAATAGTTTTGTTCAACATTTATAAGTCGAACATGATGCGCTCACTTTCAGTCCCCATTGTTTGTAGTACACAAAAAAGCTGAAAGACGCTCAACAAAACATAATGACCCCACTGCCAACTAGTGTTCTGGTGGTGTGATTGCAGGGCAACACACAGACCCACCCATATCTGTACATACATCTGGTGTGTCTGCATTCTGCTGTTTATGAGAGGACATCAGATAACTGGAGCTCATTAATCTGGTGCATCACAGCTCATTCCTCCTCCTTCCTTTCAAAATGCAAACTCAAGTTATTCTTGAAATGGATTATGGTGCCAACGCAGTTATATCTCTCTTTAAGATCTGATTTGGCAATTCACAATGTGAAATATTAGAATTAGCCCTGACATAGTATGGAAATAATGCGATCATATGAACTGCATTATAAAACAATTAATTTTATTATCTGTTTATATTTAATTTTACCCTTCAGCATCTTCTTTTGGCTGCAGATGTTGTTTTGGTTCTGTTCAGCACCATCCAGACAACAATTGGATTTCCTGGAGAAGCTGATTCTTCATTTTTTGAGCTGTGGTCATGCGTCACTGTGTTTGTCTCAGCTCTTTCAGAGCTATGAGACCAGTGATCAGACAGGCTGAGAGTGTGTATCAATCACTCCTCCTTCGATCTATATTCCATCCTCTGATAGTGAAAAGGTGGGGCAGTCCACACTTCAGATGCCTGGAAATCTTATAAATGGTTTAAGGATGTGTGTGTGTGGAACCACACCATGCTGTGCTTTAAAAGTCCTTTTGGTCAGCTTTTAACCTTAAGGCTGGGTCAGCGAGGCTTACAGCGAGTAAGAGAGACCTTTGAATCCTCAAGCACTGAAAAGAATGTCAGCGTTTATCATGTTGAACATGTTGGCCCTCAAAGGAGCAGAAATAACACGTCAGCCTGCAGGATGTTTAGAGTGTCACCTGTGACACTGGCCCACGCACAACTTGCCCTCGCATCTTGAAACCTCCTGAAGTGTAACATCAGTCACTGGAGAAGCTGCTCTGGGGTTCAGGAAGATAAACCAAGAAAAAAACCACTTCTATTTATGGGAAACAAACTATAACTGTGAATACAATTGTTAGGCTTTGAAATGTCATTATTGTGAAGTGAATATTTAATGCACTTTTTATATTCTTACTGCTGATCCCACTGACCTGTCCGTCTTTTCCTCTGTGATTAAGTAAAAATGTTTTTATAATAGTTGCAAGGAAAAAACTGTTCATAGAATATTTTTGCAATTTGAGAAACAAGTTGAAATGTCAAGAACAAAAAAACAATCAGAGGAAAGTTTTTTTTTTTGGCATCTCAACCTTATTCTCAAATACTCTTCCGAAGCACCCAATTTAGTAGTTACAGACAGCAATATTTGTCATGACATGTGCTGTGTGCACTTTCTGTTGGTACTGACTCACTAGACACATAGAGGATTTCCCCCGCCTTGCGATAGACAATTAAGTTTTTCCCATGAATCTGACAGAAGGAATGATAAGCTAGAGGCAGATTGTGTCCTCAAGCACCATTAAAGCTTGTATGGGAATAGAGACAGAGCAAGATTAAGTCCTGCTGACAATGGAAGAGAAAACAATCCATCAAACATTATTGACCTTGTATTGCATGAAGATGCCTCTTGTCACTTACATATACTAGTAAAAATACACCCAAAAGCTGCTTTGTGGTGGGATGAACTATCTACAGGGTAAAGAGCGTTCATACTAAAAACTGAGCCTTTAGGGCTTGTGTCCACTAACGCCACTTTTTGCACTGGCAAAAACCATGACCTCAATTTCAGAGCACTTCTCGCCGGCGCTTACTGTGGCTAGGCCACAAAAGTTGTGTGGCGACACTTCTCCTTCCCTTGGTAGTGATCGTGAAGTTTGTTTTAGAATGCTCTGTATGCTTAATATTTGCTTTTATTCAAGGAAATTTCACAAAGAAAACATGTAAAACAATGGAACGGAATCGTGTCCTTACATTAGCAGCAGCTCAAGACCTGGAAATTGTACCCTTGAAAAAACAGAACGCTACGCTTCTCCGCCATTTTTGTTGACAAAGTTGAGATCTGAAGTCCCACCACTTCTTGATTTTGATTGGTCGGTGAGGGAGAAGTGACACTGAGTACACCGACCTGCATTGGTTTTGTATAGAAAATAGGTGCTGCCAGAGCAAAGAACGCTGTTAGTGGACACAGGCCCTTATACAGGCAATAAGATGTGAGACATCAGCAGGAAGAATGGGAAAACTGGGGCATCCTGATATTGTTTAGATTGAAGCTAAGATATGCAAGGGCTTTTTAATAAAATCTGTTTTAGGTTAAATGATGATCTCACATTGTGATTCAATCAGATTTTCTTGTAGAAGAATTTAACTTCTGGTGAATCAGTGGACAATTCCAGAAGAAAACAAGATAACAAGAAGGAACAATGAAAAAGTTGAGCTTGTCAAAATACTTTTTCCTCTCTTGAGGTGCTTGGGTGCTTGGGTGCTGAAATCAACATTTCACAGGATGAAATTGAAAACAAAAGAAAGAAACATGAGATATCGCAGAGATACATTCTTCACATCTAATTTGTAAAAAGCATCGTTTTAGGTTTCAGCTATATATTAAGGCGCCATTTTTTCCCCCTCCTGCAGGTGTGGTTACTCAGTGTGCTCTGTGTCTATGAGACATTTGATGATCGTGGTATGAATGGGTATATAATATTTATCCTTTTAATATCTCTCATTCATGTCCTCTCAAATCCAAATGATAGAAACTGAAACCAGTATTGAATTATGTAACTCAGTCCTACTCCAGTGAGCCAGCCGGCATCCCTCCCCTCATTCCCTCCGAGTCCACCTGCGAGTGCACCAGCTGCACCACAAAATGGGTCCCACTCGGTCACATTGCTGGTGTAATAGATGGATTGGCTTCCCTTGTTTTCTTCTGAGTCATATCGGGACCTCTTAAAGGGCTGGGAAGTGGCTTTCTGCGGTGTCCCCTTCTGTTCCCAAACATCTGCGTAATGGAGCGAATACTGCCACAGAGAGCATCTTCCCTCGCTGCCTGCTGTCTCTGGCCGAGCGGAGGGCGTGGGGAGTTCTGTTTGCACTGCATGCGGTGAGAGAAACAGCAATTCTCCTCCAGTTTTTCTTCCCCTCTGTCTCATTAGATCTAACAGGAGGATGCTGCTGCTGATAAAGCACTCCCCGCCTCCTCCTACTCTCCACCTCCTCTCCTCCTTCTCTCCTCCTTCTCTCTACCTAGTTTTTTTCCCGTCTCGCCTCGGTGGAGAGGCGCTCTGTTTGTTTGTCCTCCCCGGCCCCTTGTAAGCTCTCTCACTGTGGAACAACTGACGGAGTGACACACAGAGCGGTGCGGGGCACAACAGAGAGGAGGGGAAATGACGGAGATGGGAGACGCCGAGATCAGAGTGCTGAAGTATTAACTACCACAATAAACAGTTTGCATAACCTTTTGCACTTCCGTCTCTGCTGACTACATTTGAGCCTCAGTGTACATCTTTTAAACATTCTTATTTCCATTATGTTTGAATATCCATCTGACAGTTGAGTTGACTTACTAGCCACCCAATACACACTACTGTGTGTGGCTACTGTGATGGCGGGGAACAGAATGTACAGTACTGCACCCTGTGGTGTGTGTGTGTGTGTACAGTTTGCATTGTGATCATTGTTGCTATCGCTCATAGTGATGTTATCGTTATCTCTGATTATATATTAAATTTCTGTATGGTTTTTTCGGTTTTCTGTAAAGATCGTTATTACGTCTATTTATAAGAATGCAAGCTCAGTAGCTACTGGCCATTGTCTGACGATTTAGCCTCTGAAGCCATATTTCGGGACTTTCAGCAAAGCCAGCAGAAATCCGTTCAACTTATATCGGATAGTCAAAGATTTTTCTTTTGTCTGCTGGTCATTGTTTACATTTGACTCACAAGCCTGGAGTTAGAGTTGAACAATTGTATAAATAAAAGGATTGTTGTCTGCATTCATATGTAGATATCTGAGAGTAATAAATATTAAAGTGGGGGCATAGGCTTATTTGCTTACTTACTCAGAGTGAGATGAGAGCATCTATATAAATCTGATGTCTATACATTTACTATAGAGTGTAATGATGACATTGTTAGCCCAGCTTAGCCTTAAAAATGGAAGCATGTGAAAACAGCTAGTCTGGTTATCTCTAAAGTCCTACTAACACTTTAAAGCTCCTGTGATGAGTTTTTCGCTGGTGATGAAACAGAATGAAATTAATTCTGATTACTCTATATGACCTACAAAAGCAAACCAGACCATCAGCGACAAGATCGATTATTTCTATATAGTTATTTTTAATGGCTGAGACCGCTGGCGGGGGTGGGGGGTAGGTATCAAAGGAAGTGATTAACTGCATGCTGCCTTTGTGAAAGGCTGAAAGTGAGTCATACATATGATTGTTAACGAAAGCAGGGTGAGATTTTTGTTAAAAACCACCACTTAAGCATATGCAGGACAAAATCAGCTAAGAGATAAGAGGTACGGCTTTGTCCACAGGGGGCACCAAAGTCAACACAAACCGAAAGTTCCTCACAGGAGCTTTAAAGCACCAATTACCATAGTCATCCCACTTGTTTACTTCCTGCACAGAAAAAATCATGACTTTCTTTCATGAAAACAATATTTAAGAGTAAGTGTGTTAAGTTTTTTTCATGTGACAAAAAGCCTGCCATATCTAACAACTATTCAGAGATGCATATTACCAGACAGCTTGTGACAGCTGTTGTCTTTGTAAAGTGCTGCAAACTCCTTCTGTCCTCTAGAGCCGGCTGTGTAGGGCCGGTGTAAAACTAGAGGTTTGTAGTGTGCATGGACAGTCTTTGACCCGTTCTCCTCCTCTCTGCTCTGGTGGTGTGTCATGCTCTTGAACTATTGATCCTGACACTGGAGTATATTGCTGTAATAACCAGCTTGTGCTTCCTCTGAAGAATCCTTGTTATCCATGCTTCAAGCATCGTACACCTCTGGGGATCCTATAGTATGTGTGTGTTTGTGTGTGTGTTGATGTTTAGATTCCTTCGGCTTCTTTGGTTGTTTAAGCAAAATAACAATGTATTGTAGTAGGTGTGTTTGTCAGCCCACCGAGCCCAGAATAAGACATTGCTTTTTTAAATATTAGAAGTAGCTCAGTGTGTGTATTTCACTCTTTTGCTTCATCACTTTTATTTCCGCATATAATTATAATAAAACTCCTAAAGGGTGTTGTTTCAAATGTTACGAGTGTAAATTATTTTCTCAAGTAAGTCTTCCCTACACCCATTAATTCAGTGGGTGTTTTTAGCATTGCACATTACACACATTATTGCAGCTTGAGTGCTAATGTTTTCCCACTGCTAATTCAATGTTCTGTAACACCATAATTATCCCATCTCTTATCTAAGTACACTGAGCAAACAAGGAACGCTTGTGTCTTTTAAGCAAAACACAACCTTTGGGCGCTGCAGCCAAGCCCTGTTGACGAAAAGGCTGGTTATTGGACAATTGACTAATTTTACAATAAGTCAATTTTGACTGTAGAGGGTTGAGGAGACTGGGTTAAGGCAGGTGGGAGCAGAGAATTAGTTATATCTCTTGAGTTATCTGCTGCCTGAGTATCTTCGGTATATCTAGTTTTTATTCCATGTGATCACGCAGGCCTTTAGGCCGAATGTCTACTCAGCAGAAGAATCGATCAGGTCCCGGACAGCATTTGTCCTTCACAGTTCAAGGCCTCACAAGGCAGGAACCACTAAATTGCTGTGCCCTACTTGAATATTGGCTGTATCATTACATGTTCTGTACATCTAAGTATCTGAATCACTGAAATCTCAAGCATGAAGAAGGGTTTGCTATTTCGATGCCTTATACGTAATTGGGCTTCATTTTTTGTTTATTCTGAATGAGGAAAGACATTGAAATGAAAGGGTTGAATTCTGCACAGTATTGGTGGCTGGGGGTGTTGTTAAAGGACTGATTGCAGTGGAAAGGTTTCATTTGATGTTGGCCTGGGATACAGATCAATAGGTTACAAAAACTGGCCTCATGATCGAACAACTGTGATTGTTGCAGGTTCAAATTCGCTACCGTTTTTGTGTTTATAAGCAATACAGTGTCAAATATTGCAAACAGCTGTTAAATTAAAGCATTATATCCCATTGTTTAACTTTTGGAAGCTCAGATGATCTTGGAAATGCCCTGTCTGTTTACTTGTCTTTTAGTTGCCAGACAGTTGCATGTGCCTTTGTAACCTTCCTTTTCATGTACTGGTAGGATTGCTTTCAACCATGCCATGTTGGTATGACGTTAAAAATAGCTAGCTTTTGGTTTGGATTGGGTAAGACTGGAAATGGTTGATTTTTGGTGACTTAGAAGAGATCAATGGGAGAAGCTGCCTGCCTAAGAAGACACGTTATAGGGAATCAAAGTCCTCCTTTCTTTCGTTGACTACAAGTTTTGGTGGATCAGTGATCCTCAAATTGGAAATTCCTGAGGGCTAATTTATGTTGGAGGTTTTCATGAAATCTGTCCATTTCTAAAGATCTAGAAATGCCAATGAAACCTTTTTAGGGAATCACCTTTCCAAGTCCCTTGCAAAATTCGTATGCCAATACCAGCAAGCCCAGTTTTGCGCACAACTTTGCCATGTACCAGTGGTGTTGGTTTCAGTTTACTTAGGCTTACAAATAGATACAGACAAAAACTTAACCAAGTATTTCCAGGATTTACAATCATGGTCTGTCTCTGGTGCCTAACCGCTGATAGACATTGTTTAGTCCCTCTGAAGATTCCCAACCAATCAAAATGATATATGATAAATTACTAACTCTCATGAGCCCACAGTATTGGTCTTTAAAACTTAAGTTGGCCAGAGATATTAGAAATCATCTTTTGCTGGCTATGAGTACATCTGGCTGAAAATATCAAGACACAAAATTGGCAGACAAACCAATGATGGCGTGTCTTTCCTTGCACTTACAGTATGTGCTGCTGGCAGGCAGTGGTCCAGAGAGTATCCTAAGATGGTAACTGTTATTATTTCCATTTCAACGCCTTTCTATCACAATCCCCACCATCCCTGACCTGTGCTGCCTCTGTTCCAAAGATAGAATGTGGAAAAAAAGAATAATAATAGTTGAGGGTCTTTGCTTCTGTGAAGTGAGACTGCAAGTCTCTAGAGAAGCAGGTGAGCTGTGTGTTGTGTGATTCCGAGTCCATCCCTGGAGAACCCTGGTAATACTGGGGTGTAAATGGGAATGGGAAGTGGGCCACTCTCCCCAAAGTGTAGACGAGCTGGATGTTTGTCCTTCAAGAATCACAGACAAGGTTAGAGGCAATATGGCAACAATTCTTTATATTTACTTTAAACAATTTCAGTATTTATCTCCATATAATTGTATAATGCTGCCAGTTTGAGAATGACAGTGGCTTGTAGAAACCAGCGGTTCAGTTAGAAATTAGAATAAACTTATCCCTTATTTTCAAGGCTGTATTTATTTTAAAGTAAAGATGATTAAAACCAGTAAAATCACTAAATAAAGTAGCTAAATGTTAAAAAATGGTCTCTCTTTGATGATCTTCAAAAGACACACAACATCAGGAGGGGCTGCAAAGCTTGTTTCTAGAAGCCTAGCCTGTTTTTGGGTTTTGATTCCTTCATCGTTCACAAGGTCTTTACCAGGAGATCAGCTTCTCTGCGCTGGAAGATGGAGGCAGTAAAAGGAGGAAATGGTACCTCAAAGCATGGGAAATGCACAACTCGTTTGAAGGGTGACTTATCTGGAGGATGCAGAGGGCGATAACAGTGTTCTTTAAGTGTGGATTTTGAGGAAGTCAGACAAGAAAACATTGCTGCTATTTTAATATAAATAAACTTCTACATGTCTCGGAGCCAATTTAGCACTGACAATAATAATGCCCTGGTTTTGCATCAAGCTTTCTCAATATATCGCTGACATAATACATCAGACTCAATCTAAATGTTTAAATACAAGCAGCCACGTTATCATTACCACCAGTCACATAGGTTGTATGGAGCGATATTGAGGACATGTTTTGGAGCCATAAATCACCAAATTTTGGCAAGCGGATGGGAACCATTTGCTACGCTTCTGTCCTTGATGTGGTTTGCTGTGGTAGCAAGTTGTCCATCAAAGGTTGCCCCGCCTTAAAGCATACCCTGCTTTATCGTCTCTTTTACTTAAAATAGGACCATGAATTAAAAATCAGCCAAAATAAACATCGTTAAATTACATTCAAGAACACTTAAAACTAGTGATTGACACCATACATTCACAAGTACAAATGTTCGCTAATGTAATCAGTTATGTGAGAAGTAGGGTCGTTTTTTCAGCACTACATCCATCTATCCATCATCTATACCGCTTATCCTGTTCAGGGCCACGGGGGGCTGGAGCCTATCGAAGCTGTCACTGAGCGAGAAGCAGGGTCACACCTGGACACGTCACCCTTCAGTTACAGGGCTGACACATAGAGACAGGCAACCTTTCACACTCGCAGTCAAACCTACGGGCAATTTAAAGTCACCAATGAACCTACTGAGCATGTCCATCAAACTCCACACAGAAAGGCCCCCTTTTGTCTGAATCTGGATCTGAATAGAAGCCTTCTAGCTGTGAGGCGACAGCACTAACCACTACACCACCATGCAGCCCTGCACCCCACTTCAGTCAGACTTTATTTTGCAACCAGTTGATTCGCCCCCTAGTGGCAATCAGAAAGAATGCAGGTTTAACAGTGAGTTAGTCAGATGGACTACTTCACTTGTGTGATGACTGAGATGCATTCACCTTATCTCCATGCCAACAGGTTGGAAGATAATGTTTTACTTTCCTCCAGAGCAACGTGGGTTTTCTTAAAGCAGTCGTTCCTGGAAGACAAAGGAGCTGACCACACTGTGTGTGCCTTTTAATCAATATCCTTCAGGCTCTGCCTCTTGTTTTCACTCGCTTCCCACCCCTTCACAGCGTTGAATGTGGGTCTTTAGGAACAACGTTTGGGATTGTAAGGGGGCCTTTAGTCAACACGTCAGATTTACTGCTGTGTATTTGTGCTACATTAGAAAAGGCTGTAAAAAGACAGATGGGAGAGGGGGAGGGCAGTAATGAGAGAGAGAGAAGGAGCAGGCGGAAAGAGAGACATCCATGTACAAAGAGAGTGTGTGCGTGAGAGGAGCTGAGGGCATGAATCAAATACAGCCTTGCATCATTTTCACTTACTGCAGTGATTAGCAGCAGACATCAGGAGAAGAATGGTCACTAATGATCTGGAGATTGCTCTGATTGGGTTGCCAGATATAGACCGGAAGAAGAGATATGTCAGATTTAGCTTGGACTCAGAGCTACAGTCTGACTTTGGCTGTTACATCCAGCCAATGAATTTTGACAAAAATACAGATAAAGAATCGTATAAAAAGATTGTTATGTACTTTGCTCTCTCCCCTGATCGTGTTATTGGCATCATTCATCAGTTGTTTTGCTACTCGCTGGCTTGTAATGTCCAATATTCAGATATTCAGGTGTACTCTATTATTTCTCTTGGCAGGCGTAAACTGCACAGCTCACTGTGGTGCCCCTACCACTCCAGCCTCCTCTGAAGTGTTTTGCCAAGATTTTATGTCTCTGTATTTGTTTATTATTATGGGATGGGTTTATTAATGTGGGATTAGATGTCTTGTCCGAATACTTATTGTTCCTTAAATCATCTGGAAGCACCTCCAAAGGCCTTTTCATTAGATCTAACAGTGTAATTTGCTAAAAAAAGGTCGAGTCCATGAATTCCTTTGTCTCTGACTTGATGATTTTTTACACAACAGTGTGCAAAGTATTTGACCACAGCTCCACCCTGACCAGTGGCATCATTACAATTCTGCACATTCATGCATCAATATTTAAATCCTTACTATCTTATTAATAAAACCAAATATTTTCTGTAACAAAAATCCACTGATAAGAAATGGTTTACATTTCCTTCATTAGAGCGAGGACAGTGGATAGTGTCGGAAACAGGTAAAGAGAGAGTGGGGATGACACGCAGCAAAGGGCCGAGGGTGGGAGTCGAAGCCGTGGCTACCTCATCGAAGACTGTGGCCTGTGTGTACATGGGACTCGCAATTTCAGTCAGTTCTAGCTTGTACGTCATGGTTTAACATCTAAGTCCTTTGAATTTCAGTTTGTCTGGTTTTGAAAGCGAAATTTGGTTTGGAGAGAAGAGATATGCATTGCCAGATTTGGTGGAAGTGTGTTGACAGACAGTCTTAAGTAGCCTTGTCACATGGGTTTAAGTTGCCAAACCCATGTGACCAAGATACAGGAAATTATTCTCAGTTACATTTATGAACTCTCTCGATAACTATCAATAGAAAGTACTTTTTATGTATTTAAAGTGGTAATGTTGAAGATCTCAGTTTTGTTCTCTCTGTCGGCACCTATGGCGATAAATGTGTGATGTCTACAGTTGGCTCCCTTTGTCACGGTTGTAACTCTTGATTTTCCTGGCTGATGGTTGCTTTACTTTTTAGACTTTTGCCTTAATCTGAGCGTCGAGTTTGATCTTTTTCTTTGGATTTTCACTTATTTTTGAAGTTGTATCTGTAGTCATCCATCTTTTCTTTGTTTCAGCCATAGTAGATTACTGTTTACTCGCAACACTTGCAGAGACCGGAAAAGCAGCCGCTTAGCTCTTCCTACCCTCTCTTGCAGACCAACCACTGCTGGCTGATGAAAAGCAGGGCATCGCTTGTGATTTTTTATGCGAAAGTCGCCACAGACACACAGTCCATAATACTGCAAATGCAAAGGTTTTCATCACTGGGCCATAGGCTCAATCAATTTATTTAAATGAAAATCTTTGAGATTATTACTTTAAACTAGTTAAAAACAGAGGAAAAATAAATAGAAGTAAAATAAAAAGTAATCAAAATATTACTTCTTTGTTTACTGTATTTACCTGCTCAATGGCTTGGCTCAACTTTTTGTTATGTTATAGAAGCTGCCGAGTCTAAGTTTTAGATTACTTCACAGCTTCCTCGTTCACTGTCTCACCCTGTACCAGGCCATGTAACAGTTGCTTGTATTTCAAAAGGTGTCAAGGTGGTGCAATAGATGGTGCCACATCACAGCTGGTAAATGACAACATGGCATGCATTTGTGAATAAATAATGATATGCGTCACATTCTCCTTTGGTATTTCAGCTTATTGACAACAGTTTGTTGAACTTCCTCTACACTTGATATGTACAAACTGGCGTTTCATGTAATAACAGTACATTTTTGGTTGGATAAAGAGATGTTAAATAATTAGCAGAGAACTGAAACTCTTAACATACGTAGCAGGTTTACAATACAAAGGTAACAGGGGTTTACAGTACATTTCCCCTTATCTTAAAGCTCATAAAAACAGAGACGTGTTTTCACACGGATCTCCATATTCATCCCTCATGCAGGCTGCAGTCCATACAGTGTGTGTCATGTATATAAATCACACATAAATGCTGTAATGTTGTGTCCGTGTAGCTTTGCAGAGACGTTTCTGCAGAGGACGTTATTGGCCCGACTAGATTACATTCTCAGGCATAAATTACAGCTCATGTTGTCAGGATGGCTCCTGTGGGGAATCAGTCCTTATTGCTCTGTTACATTGAAGTTATTGTCTTTCATTTTACTCAAAGGCTGGATTACATACAGTATATCCTCTCTCTGTTTATAACAGCTAGTCTTTATTCCTTTTACTCTTAAAGGCTTACTATGTGACTTTTATGTCCAGTAGGTGTCGCACTTGAGCACCAGAATGAAACCTAAACAAACGCCATACAGCAGCCCCTGCTACTTTTTGCGCCTGGCCTATTCTGTGGTACCGTTTTGGAGACATTTCTAAGTATTATGCTCTGCTATGTAGCGTCAATTAAACATAATTATAACAGAGCAAACAATCAAAATTGGTTGGTTGGCCTGTACAGGCTCATCTAAGCAGAATGCATGTTACAGCTCGAGCTGCAGTAGACCGAATCCAGCATTGTACTGCTGCAGGCTAACGTTAGCACACTTTAGTTTACTATGCATGTTGCTACAGCCCCCACGCTACCATGGTTAATTACACAGAATGACGTGATATGATAACGCTACAGAACACTAAGCAAGCAAACAAGCGTAACATAAACAGTGAGTTAGCTATCGTCCCTAATGTCACTAATGAACATGCATGAAGCATTTGACTTCACTCTCTTTTTAGGAAGTTATTTTTGAGGATATATTTACATAGGACATACTTGATTTAGGATATATTAATGTGTAAAATGTTACATATTAAACCTTTAATGACCGGCAGAAACAGCTCTGCTTTGTTCATGCTGCTTAGAACCAGATGGATTCCGTAATTAAAGTTATTAAAAAAGAAGATGTTAACGACATTTATGTTTGTTGGTTTAGCTGGTCTTGCTTGAATGAATTGACCAAAAACAGTCGAAGAAAGCCTCACCATAGTTGTTTATTCAAAAGGAGATAGCAAGTTTTCCTGGGAGGGCACAGCTGTATCTTTTGACCATCTGTTAACCAGAAAAACACTGCTATCACTACAAAATCTGTAAATATCAAAAAGGGTTTTTTACACACTCCTTTAAGCTGGGTTGTACCTGAATATGAAGATGTGGCAGGTTCAATATTATATAAAGACAAATCGGGCGTTTATTATCAGACTTCAGTGGTAGATAGTAGTGGTAGTTTTAGTAACACACTAACAACTTTCAAAAAGATAGCAGTTTAAGGGTCCTTTGCGTCAGCTGTTTTTTGTCGCTGCTCTCAGTCACAGCGCTCTCAGTTGGAAATAGTTCAACTTTTGGAACACTGCCGCACTCTGCAATGTCACTTTTCTCTCACCAACCAATCAAAATCAAGAAGGGGCGGGACTAAAATCTTATATCAACTTTGTCAACAACAATTGAGGAGAAACTAATCCTGTCATTTAATCGAGGGTACAATTTTCAGGTGTAGAGCTGCTGCTAATGCAAGGACACAATTACTTTTATTGCTTCTATGTTTTCCTTATAAACTTTTCTTGAATAAAAGCAAATATTAAGCATGCAGAGCGATTTAAAACAGACTTAACAGTCACTACCAAGGGAAGCGGAAGTGCCGCGAGTCAACTTTTGTAACCTAGCAACAGTAAGCGCTCTGAATTGAGCTCATTCGCGCTGCCAGCGCAAAAAAATAACATTACTGGCCACAGGCTGTTACTCGCAATCTACACCCAATGACCTGCAAGGCCAAGCATTCCCATTAGCCTCCGCCAAACTCTGAGTTTATTGCTTTTTAGCAGATGTTAGCATGCTTACATGCTACACTAAGGTGGTGAGGGTTGTTTTTTATCAAAAGAGCTCCGTCTAATGTGCTGTGCTCGTTTAGGATCGCCAAAAGGTCAAACTCAGGACTTTTCTGTTTTGGTTGTGTGTGAAACCAACTGGTATTATGTTTAACACCCAAACCATGAACTTAAAATAAAGACACCTAACCAAGCATTTTGTTTACCTAAACCAAGTATGTAGTTAAAGCCTCCCAGTTCCGACAGGCGCAAACATAACTTGATAAGGTTTATGCACAGATCATGGTCTTGTCTAAAATAATCAAAGAACTTGGACTTTTTCATTTGTCACAAACAGTTGTCTCGTCCTTGGGTCAACAAGTGCAAGGCTCGGGGGTTAGCATGGCTAAAATGTTTTCATCTTCATCAACACACTTTGGTGTCACTTTGGCAAACATTGTCAGCTTAGGTCATGAACATCTTTCTCTATTGTGTCTTAAAGTTGTCCTCTCTCTCCTGCTGAATGTTTGTCTCCTGTATTACCTTCAGTGAGCCCCTTAATCTTTTCATCTGCTTTTCTTTGTCTCTGTTCTCTCCCCTGACAATGACCCCGAGGTCATGTGCTGCCAACAAGTCCTCCCGTCCTAGCAAATGACATTTAAATGTTAACACTGCCTCAGATGTCCTCAAATCCCCACGATGCACTGTGCCACTTCCAACCATCTCCTCTGTGGCCTGTGACATTATTTATGTGTGTTACTATACTGGTTTACATAGATAAACATCATCCTGCATCATGTTGCATCAGTCAGTGAGAGTTTTGTTTTAGTTTGTCAAAGGAATAGCTCAGTTAGCTGTTTCATCCTGCCTCTGTTCTTTACCTAGCTAGTCCCGACTGCAGCTCTGCACAAGCATCAGTCTGATTGATCTTCTCATCTCACTATTGAAGAGAAAGTAAATCATCTTTCCCTGAACTTTCCTTTTATTAATTTAAAAGTGTATAATCTACTTTTATTTAGGAAGAGATGCTTATCTTTGGTGTCTTGGTGCTTTTTTTAATGTCGACTCAAGATAGAACCACTCTGATTCATGCTGCTGGCAATCCCTTAGTTTCCATTACACGAAATGAAATATTATACAAACCCTTACATTTATTATGTATTGCCATATCCAACCTGAGGTGCTTTTTTTCAGCAGCTCCACGTGTCCTTGGTTTCTCCCTGCGTCTTTCCGTCTTTCTCTGCCTTTTGTCCCTTTCATTTGTGTATGATCCTTTTCTGCTTCGTAACCGTCAACACACAACTCGCAAGGAACCTCGGCAGCAGTTATGCTTGGATTTTTCGCAAAAGGGAGAGTATGTGTGTTTTTCTGAGTTATGCAAAATTCAAGGACAAATGTTGGACTCAAACCGGCTGATTGGGACCAGCTTTTCTAATTGGAGAAATTCCTCAGTCTGGTTTGGTTGTGATTGTGATCAGCATGATGTGAAATGGTCCCTCAGTCTCTCTCTCGGAGTTTCTGTGCTTTTATTTCTTTTTCTTTTCTTTTTATTTTACAGGGACAATGCATACATACATACAGACAATGCATGATTAATCAACATTTCTGTAAATATGCCAAAAGGCTAGTTTACATCTGTAGTCCCTGGCCAGATGTTAAAATAAGCTCCCTTAAAAAAGAACACAACAACAGCTTGTGAAAAAGCTTGTCAGTGTGCAAACTATTTTAATGATTACTTGTAGGATTATGAATATTTTTGCTACAAATAGAAGAAATAACTACTGAAACTGTTGCTGTACTAAAAATATTATCTCCCTTTCATGTAATTCTATAATCAACATCTTGACAGAGGCTGCCTGGATGCAAACACGCCCTCGAGTATCGTTTATTTTTACTTGTCTCATACTGTAGTCATTAAAAGAATCCATATGTCTGAGCGCCGCGGCACCGAGTGGAATTAACAAAACAAACAGAAATATGTGATTCATCAATCCGACCCACCTCTCCTACCCACCTCTCCTTTCTCTCCCTCCCACCCACATCACTTTCTGACTCTGGCTCCCGTACTCGCTCCCCACCGCTGCTGCGTTTTCCTCCGCGAGCCCAATAGAGCCATTGTCATGTCGCCTTCCTGTTTCTATGGTGACGAGGTGCGATGTGTCGCCAGCGAGTCTCTCGCCTCGGCGCTCCACACTTGCCCCAGTGACTTTCAACCATGTCCACTTTCTCATACATGACAGGCAGATCCAGCAGGCTCATGCGCTCTTTCGCCCACACACACGCACACACGCCCAGATAAACACAATCATTTGATCACAGATATTCAGATTTTCTTACCAATCAGGACAACAGTAATGCCAGTGCCTTATAAAACTGTGACACTAGCCTTCATAAACTACACAACAGAGATCTCAAACTCAAATTTCCTGGGGGGCATTGGTTAGGTTGTTCTCCTCAGTTGTCCTCTGCTTCAGAGTCTTTCCTTGGAGAGCAGCAGGTCTCCTCATGCAACTGAGAGAGAAAGCAGTATAAACTCAAGAAATAATAAACCTTAGCATATGTCTGACTCCTGGAAGGCTGCAACACGTGTATTTATATGACCAGGTCTTTGATAAAAACTAAAAACAGTAATGGTGCGATGAGATGTAGTTCCACATGGCGTCATGTGTTCTTCTGCTGTTTTGTTTCCTGAGGCTGTGACACATTTTCAAATATTTTGTTGCTTTTATTGCAGTGTCAGTTTGTCTCCCTCTATTATGTAATTGTTTTGGACTTTTGTGTATTGAATTGGTATTTCAGTTTGATATTGGTTCCTCAGTTTCTCTTTCTCTCTGTAGCTGCCTTTATTTGTTGGCACTACTGACAAAGTCTGTTGTCTGGGTTGCCAGGTTTGTTTGTGACCATTAGTCTCAATAGTTGTTGTGGTCACTCTCCGTAATACTTCATGACTTTGTTTTACCTGAAGGTCTGTTTCATTTTATCAAAGGCACAGAAAAAAAAAAAACATAGTTGAATTTTAGCTCTGGACTTAGTTGTGGGAATCGCCGGGTAACTCGTGATACGATACGCAATATGTGGCCCACAATAATGTCACGATACAGCGCTCCTGCGATAATTGATATATTGCAAGACAATCAATGATGTCTGATTAACTTCATATTCGGCCAATTTCTTTTCACATTACCCTCATTCATGTCATAAGCGCCACCGAAAGGAGTCATGAAGTAGTAGCCCTTTTTACACTGTGGTTCTGCCTCAGCGCCGTAATGACCTCCGCCTTTATGACCTTCGCGGTCATGCAGCCTTTGCCATTTTACATTGGACCAAGCAAAACGCGTGAGGTGTAAACAAACAGCGCGTGCTTCAAATACACACACACGGAGCTGTTCCGCCCTGCCCGCTCCGTCGTTTACACAGACGCTGTTTCGCCTCTGTTAGTACCTCTGATGCCGGCTCAGAGGCGGAACGACTTCGCCCCACCATTCCGCCTCCGTGCGTTTTACATAGAAGACGGAACAGAGGCGAATAATCTGCCTTGAACTGGCAGTGTAGAAGGGGAAATTTGTTAAGAGCATCATATATTTATAAATTAATAAATCGATATGTGGCACTAGCCTATCGATAATTGTATTTTCTCACCCCTATCTGGTGTCATTCGTGCTCACACTGACTTTTTATAAACAAACCAAGAGGAGTAAACATGAAGATGACAGACTAACAGGTGACTTCTGATTGGACACGCAGCGATATCAACAGCAAAACAGTGCATCAACAAGACTCGCCATACCGCACTTTTAGAACTGCTCAAATACACAGTCGGGTACAAACAATGCAGACGGCATAAATACATTTCATTCTTTATAACAAAACTTCCTGAACCACTCTCAATCAGCAGACCAATTTATTAGAAATAGTGTAATAATTGTAAAATCAAGCATTTACTCTTGTTTTGTTTAACTAAATGAAAAAGACGCACCAGTCTATTACCTTGCTCCTCTAATACCTTGCTCCTCTTCCTCCTGCCAAACCTTCTCCCTCAGACTTTCCTTCCTTTCCCTATCTGCACCTGTTCCACTTCTAATCAGTCCTGCAGCTGCCTGACCTTCCCGCTCACCTGATCAGATCACCCAGATACCATGCGGTGTATTGACGTCTTGCTTTGTGTTTTGCCTGGAGTTTTTGTTCACCTTAACCTGAATCTGCCAACCAGCCAGTACGATTTTTCTTTTGCACAATAAATAATTTGATTTCACATGTCTGCCTGTTTGCATTTGGGTCCCGTACTCCCAACCATGATGGAGTCTACAATGTCTTTGTGGGTTTTGGTTTGTATTTCCTTGTCTTACTCTCTCTTCCTTTCTCCCTCTGTGCACACTACAAAGAGGTCATATACTGTAGGATCTCATGACCAAACAGGCGTCTCTTTAGCTGGAGGTATGAGCCAACCACACACCTGCTCTCCCTGCTAGACAGGAAGCTGTGAAATTACTTTGGAGCATGTTACGCTGTCACTTGTCCAGCTGGTACTGAACCCCAGGCAGCTGTGAGCGGACATGATTGGCAGAAGCACATATGTACATGTTAACATACCAATGTGCAAGCCTGCAGACACACACACGCACACACATGCACACTATGCACAAAGCCTCTGACAGAGCTTGCAGAAGCAACGCACCATGATAAATTTCATGTGCTCACACATGCACACACAGACACAGCTAGTACACGGATACAAGTCCTCTGCTTAATCTTCAAAAGGACAGATATACTGGTAGATGAGAAGATATAAATGTGACTTACAGTCGATAAAACATGGGTTCTTTGAAGCCACAGCACCGTGTGCAAACTACAAACAGAGGGACAACGCATATTTTCACCAGTTCTCTTTTTTATTATTCTGATAAAAGAAGGTCCATTTTACTTGAACAACGGTGGTGCAGTGGTTGGAACTGTTGAGTCACAGCTAGAATTTTCCTGGTTCCAATCCCAGTTTGGACGTAGGGGGTCTTTCTATGTGGAGTTTGCATGTTCTCTCTGTGCATGCGTGGGTTCCCCCAGGTATTCTGGCTTCCTCCCACAGTCCAAAGACATGCCCGTTAGGTTCATTGGTGACTCTCAGGGCGGGTTCACACCAGCCTTGTTCAGTCTGATTGAACCAAACCCTGGAGCATTTGTCCCCTTGGTGCAGTTCGTTTAGGTGGTGTGAAGGCCGGAATGAAACTCTGGTGCGGACCAAACAACCGGACCATGGTCCACAAGAAAAGACGGGTCTCGGTCCGTTTCCAAACGAACCACGGTCCGGTTTAATTCTGGTGAGAATGTAAACTGACTTAAAGTAGGACCAAAGACAGGAAACAAACCCTAAAACTGTGCATTGCAGTATGTTTATGGGTGTTGACATTTGCTGAGACACGCAGCCAGATGAGTAGAGGACAGACGCGGGGGAGCAATGAGGAAAAAGCAATATGGGCTGACCAAAAAAGTTCACAAATGCACAAAAACACGGAGGTATTCAAACTGTTCAGTGTAAAACTAAAGGAGAGTGGAACTGATCGATCTGTGGAACAATGTCCGTTAAAAGTAAAAAACTCTGACAACAACAACAACAAAACATTAAACTCGCGATCATGTTGAGTGTGATTGATCACTGTGCTCTCTTGCTTTGTTTACTTCAGGTAGTTTTCCCACGTTGATATTCTGACCAATCAGAGAGCAGTTTCCCCCGCGCATCAAAACTTTTGGTCCGCTGGTAAAAGCTGCCGCGTGTGAAGGTGCCCTAAAATTGCCCATAGGTATAAATGTGAGCTTGAAACGTTGTCTTTCTCTGTGTCAGCCCTGTGATTTACTGGTGACCAGTCCAGGGTCCATGGTCAACCCAGCCTCTTGTCCAACGACTGGAATTTGCTCCAGCCCCCCCTGCAACCCTGAACAGTATAAGAGGTATAGATAATGGATGGATGGATAATAAATCCTTCTCAAGAATAAATGTTTGTGCTGTCTTCAGTCCTCATTGGCTAATACAGATGTTGATATGTGAAATCTTCTACTTTATTTAAAAGCAGCCAACTGAAAATGGTTAACACAGGAAGGTGGATTTTCCCCTGTGATACATCTTCTATTTGAGTGGGTCTTTGTCAACTTGGAAACTATCAGGATACAGCTGGCGATAGATGGATGTAGGACGTGCAAATTTTTGTTCACTGCCTCCTCGCTTACAGTGGGGAGAAGTTCTCAAGAGGGCATTGGGAGCAGATCACAGGGCATTGTTTTCATTGGTAACTGTTTCTAACCTTTCTCTTCCATTGTTGTGCAACTAGCTTTAGCATGTAGATAACTCTGCTCATGCATATTAGGTGCACAGACAGCCTGCTAGCAGGTACACGGGAATGTCAATAGCTAGGCAGGTAAGGGATCTAATTATTGTATTTGGTTAGATTAGAATGATTGAGATAGTTTGATTGGTTGCTGTTGGACTGTGAAGCAAGTTTCAAGTAATTTAACAAAAAATCCTTTATATATAAATTGCCTCGCTTTAAGAAGATGAAGAGCCACAGTGTTCCAGGTTTGGTCTATGGTTAAACATCACCAGGCTGCTTAGCCCAACAACATTACTGATGGTTTATCATCAGTACAGCTTATCTAACATTCTGAGTATACTACGTTATTTGTTGCCCCTGCCCTACTACATATATATGGTCGAATCGACCTAATTGCAACTGACAATTTTGGTAACTTTCCAAAGCAAACAATCTGACAAAAACATCTTACTCCCTCAGTCATAGACCAGGTAGCCTGTGTGGAGGTGAGACATTTTATTTTGTCCATTATCCACTTCTGTTATCATTCATGTTTACAACCAAGTACAACACCTGAGAACTCTCTGTTATATGATTCATCGTGTCTTATTCATCACACTGATGACAGGCTTCACCCAGCCTTTGCGTGTGGCCATTCTGAAAAGCTTTTTTCCTAACAGACTTGTTCAGACATTACGCACATCATACAAACTTTGTTTTCCAGCATACACGACCTTAGGAGTCCAGTTTCCCTGCTTTAATCATCATCTGTGACGTACACAGTCAAAAAATAAAAAGCTTGCGTCCTGGTAAAGTAATAAAACCCCAATGCACTCTGGAGAGTCTCTCCTGCGTGGCTGTGCTTTCCATCAGCCCACATACACAAGTGGAGGATCTTGTTTGTTGGAGGTTGGTGGTTTTTTAAACCGAACACTCCTTCTGGTAACTCTCGTGATTCATTTAGAAAAAGACACTTAATGTGATTTACTGCAGCACTCCGTAAATCACGACACAGTGTGACCATGAGGCCAGCGAGTGCTTTTCCCACAAAGAGCCTTGTTGATGCCACACCACAGCTTCCTGTCTGGTATACAGCTCCATGGAGAAATCAGGTGTCAGGCAGCAATGCCATCATGGAAATATGAACAGATATGGTGACAACAATAGGTGACATATCACTGCAGATACTGAGAGCTCCCTTCCAAGTAATTAAATGAACTTCATTATCCACAATCAATATTCCTAGTTGAATATAAAGGGTCAGATTCATAGAAGTGTTGGCAGCCGCAGTGATATCGCTCTCTGTCCTAATGATGATATCTCATACTGCGGTAAAGATCTCTCTGTATACATTTCTAATCTGATGTTTCTGTGTGTTGTCAAACACTGTGGTGGGCAGCTTTGCAAACAGATTAAAACAAACACTCACTCACATTGGCGCTCAGGCACAGTGCCAGCTGCTAAACATGGCCAGCTGATTGATCTGATTCATTCCTGTGAACTCCAGATCCCTCTGTATCTTTCAGGGTAGAAAATAGTTGATATGTTTCGTTGTGTTTGCCTTTTCCTGTTTCTCTCCTTAGAAATGTTGCCCTTTGCTTTTAGTAGACTTTATTGTGCAGCAGCTAACTGAGACCCATTTTTGTGTTTATACTTATGGAGCCACCTCTGGTTAGCATTGATTTTGACAGGGGAAAGCAAAAGTCTGCTGATTTCAGATAAAGAGTGAGAAGTGAATTTGGAGTGCTGGGGGTCAGGGGGATTTGATGGGTCAAAAGAACAAGTTAGGATAGCTTTGAGTCCTGTTTGAAACCAGAAGCTGAAGTTTACTTTGTTTACGTTTGTGTGACGTCACTAAAGTCACCTCACGCACATAATGTCACGTCATGCCACTTACTGTACAGCACTTCCCTTACTACAAGTGTGTATACGTAACTAGTGTACTTAATTTAACTCAAACCTTTTTCTAAGCATAACCGATAGGGGTGCTGAAAAAAAATTCTAATTTCTACAATTCTGAATCGATTTGAAACTTCCAAAAATCGATTTTTATAAATGTTTTTTTCATCCTGAGTAAATGTTCGCGAGTGATGCATGAAAGCCACACGGCTGTGAACGTGAATCTGCAATTGCCCACACACAAACTGAATTTGATGTCTCAAAGAGCTGTCGAGCATTATTGTGTTTGTTTTGAAAAACATACACAGTTGGAGTGTAACAGCGTTATTGTTGTAAAAATATTATTTTAAATGGGAAGTTTGTGATAAATCCAGAGGTAGCTGGTCTTATTTAAGTTAAAGTGTTTCTTGTTTCGCATAACTTGAATGTTTTTCTTAAAATGTTACAGTTGAAGTCAAACAATGAAAAAACAATGTTTTATTTTTGCAAGTTAATCAAAAATACATATTTTGTCTTCGGTTTGTCTCTATGTATTTACCATAGTGTATCAAATATAAAAGCTGCATAGTCTTAAACTTATTTTACTGTGCTTTAATGTCATATAATAATTTGCCACTGCGGTTTTCTCAGCACACAGCAGACTGGAGTAAATCCTGCAAAAGCACCCCTTTGTAACAAAAAGGGCATTGATTATGAATTGTGAATTGGTTTAAATCAAGAATCGAATTTGGATCGAATCGTGACCGAGCAGCCGAGTAGTTTGTGTACCTAAACCAGACTGATAGGGTTACACAATGTTAATAAGGTATTCCTTGGTTTGTCTAGTATAACTTGGAGGTATGATGGGTTAAATCCGTCGGGGCGCAAGGAGGATAGGGTAGTAGGAATAAACAACCTTTGTGGTGGTATCAGTTCAAGGACTTGTTGGAACTTACAGTGCCAGTTACAGATCACTATAGTCATGATAATTAACTTATATTTTTAAAAGATCTTACTTGGGGTGGGACACAATATCAATACGGCAATATATTGTCGTCCTGACTCGTGCAGTACAATTATTGATACATAATATCAATATTTTAATTTACAAATATATAACAGATTTCCCTGTGATTTTGAGTCATTACATCATGACTCCTCACGGTGGCGCTTTTGACATGAATGAGGGTCACATGAACGGAAATTAATTGGCCGAAGAAGATTTTAATTAGATATCATAATGTATCGTTACGTGATTGTCTTGCAATATATCAATTATCGCAGAACAACATTAGTGAGTTTTGATGCTTTTTTGCCGACTAATCGATGAAACTTTGTAAACTAAGACCCTATTCAGGATTTGATCTACGAGGGGGGAGCTCCACCTGCGACCATGGCACCAGACATACTATTACCCTATAAAGCTAATGCCAATACACACATCCTGCAGACACAGAGCAGCGTTCAAGAGCATCAAATTAAATTCACCCTACACGTGGCTCTGAATGGAAGTCATTTTATTTGCTTTAGATGGAAAAAAGAAACATATTCAGTGGCAGTGGCAATCAGTGGCACATTCTAATAATATACATAAAATGTTATTGATGGGCTGAAGTACTTTTTTCATCAGATAACGTGTTGATTGTCGTTCCAATGGACTCTAGCTTTTACTCTCATGTGATGTAATGTTTTTATTACGGTGTTGAATGCCGTGTCTGTGCCGTCATCCCTCACGGTCCCGTAGTTGTGATCTCCAACTGTGTGCACGACGTGTTTGTGTAGCTGTTCTGCATTAGCAGCTCTGTGTCAAGGCTTCCCGCTTTCCCTTCAGCTCCAGTTCACCAACATAATAGCGAGACATCAAGGATGTAAGGGAGGGAGGGAAGGAGGGAGGGAGGGTTTGGCGAGAGGAGACGAGATGCAATCGCTGACAAGTTGTTTTTGTGCATGTGTGGTTAATGTTCTTATGCGTTTACGCTCATATACACATGTCGCCCTCTGCGGCGCCTCCCTCACTGTTTTATGACACAGAGTGCTCGCAGCTCTCACAAGACGGATGATGAATTACTACAGTACTGCTACTGGTGTGTAAATAATGGAGAAGTATAGCACCTAATTAATCATGGAGTTTGTACAGCAAACATTATGACACGCAGCAGTAACTGTGTGTGGTTGTGTGTGTGTGCGTGTGCTTCCTGTTGCTTGTCCCCTGACCCCTGGTTTGTACCACCTGTCTGAACCTGTGGGTTGAGCGTAGAGGAAGCACAGGTGTGAATTTTCCAGGACTTTCTAAAAGAGAACCTGATTATTTTCCACCTCATTTATTCCGACCTCAATCCAGAGCCCTCCTGATGCCACCAAGACCTCTTTAACCCCCCTATTTTATGCGAGGCAGAGGCAGGACATGCATTGTGTTCCGTGAAATGGAGTAATTTTCACAAAATCATATTGTGATTATTACTATCCTTGCTAACAATTATCTGCCACATGGAAAAGCAGCCGTGGCTTTTGCCCTGTAGGCCGACATTGTTGATTGTTTTGTCAGCTCATATTGACATGCTTTCTGTCACTGGCTGACAGATTACACTCCATTTGAACAGTCTCCTTGCTCTGGCTGTTAAGTGTTTGGAGAAGAGCAAAAATGTGTTGTGAAAAAGAACAGCACTCCTGCTTTTATGAATTATGTAAGAATTCAGGAGAGAAAATGTGTTACAAATTCAGACACTGTGTAAAACATGCAGAAAGACAAAGAGACTATTGTATTACTGTATTAAATAAGGATGCAGAAATGCAACTATTGCTTCAACGATTGCTCGAGTAATTGCTTTGTAGTTTTTTTGTTTTTTTCTGCATGCAGTCCAGTCTACAAAAGTTGTGCAATGTAATCAATGCGGATCAATGCAGTTGTTGCCACCTGCAGGGACTTAAGCACTGGGGTGATTTCCTCCATATCCCTCCAGTATTCATCCCAGAGCTCCAGTGTGCGCGCGTTGCTCTGGCTGGTGAAAGAGCGGTCAGAGAGGACAGCAATGATTGCCCACCTCTGTTCAACAAGGCGTACAAACATTTCATAAACAGAATTACAGCAGGTTTTAAAACACTGGATAAGGCTGTGCTTTGGGAGGGCCATCTGACCCTGTTTCAGGTGGAGAACCTGCATCAATAGGGCGCTGTAGTGAAAATGTGCCACAAGGGGACTAGCCGCTCCCACGACGCACTCTAGGTTAGGGGCAGCCTTGAGACCATCATTGATGGCCAGCTGGAGCCTGTGGGACAAGCAGCTGACCGACTCCCAGTGTTGTCATGCAAAGCTTTTTTTGCCTCTTTCAGCCATGGTTTCAGTAGCTTTTAAGTCTTCACAGGATTCTTGAGCTACAGCACCTGTGACATCATCGCTGAATTTTTTTAAAACACAGAAAGCAATAGGCATGATAACTTTTTACATAATTATAGGCTTACATGACACAGGGAACTTTCTGGGATAACATGTAGACAAAATTAGGACTACAAAACGATTTTCGTTTAGCTTTAAGCAATTATGATTTATTTAGCGACGACTCGTTTGCAATACTAACAGATATTTGCTTATTTATTGCAAGACAGCGATTGAAAAATGTTGTTGCACATCGCAGATTTTCCTCATATCATGCAGTCCTCATATATAAACATGAATATAATTGATCATTTCACTTATAATTTGAATTGAAGCATCTAAAATGTAATTCCACGTGACTAGATATGAAATAAAAAGATACAAAATAGATGATATTCTCAGTAGATTTCATTTTAACACCTAAAAGTGTTGCTACTATTGTTTGTAGATTCAGTTTAAATAAGTGTAGTTGTCATTTCTAGCTCCGACTGTCCCTCCCTCCACTGCCTCCTTCCCTGACTGGAGTTCCTGTGATAAGGGCTTCATTATGTAACAGTCACAGTGTTGATTTATCTTCTCGCTGTTAATGAGTTGAAGGCTGATTACTGCGTGGTTAATAGCTCTCAGTAATGGCCTTGTATAGACAAGGTGATTTATGGGTGATGGTGTTCAGAACACAACTGGCCACACAGGTTAATTTTCAGTATTGATTAGCTATAGCCGGCATACATAACTTTATTTGTACTCTGTCGTTCTCTCTCTTTGTGTGTGTGAGTGAAGGAGTGTAATGAGGTGAGGGGGTTCAGCCTCAGCCGGGTACACCCCACAAGAGCTGCAGTTTTGTAGATGCTCTGACCCAGTCGTCTAGCCATCACAATTTGGCCCTTGTCAGAGTCGCTTTCGTTTGCCCATTTTTTTTGCATTCAACACATCGACTTCAAGGACAAAATGTTCACTTGCTGCCTAACATACCCCACCCACGCAGGTGCAATTGTAACCATGTTATCAATGTATTCTGGTTCTTTAAATGCCGCTCTCATTTGATATTTTAATTAAATCATAAATGGCAGAATGTTAAATGGGTTGGTCAGGGACAGAGATGGTGCTTGGTATTAAATTAATGAGGGTTTATACAACTGTGTCTCCTATACAGTATATGTTAACAGTATGCACTGATTTGCAATACCTTTGGAAGAAATGTAAATGCTGTTTGCTTTATGTTCACTGTCAACATGTTAAACAACCCAGAAAGAGTGCTGTGAGACCAGAGAGGGTGTAAGGGGGAGGTAAGATTGGACGGTTGACAGTTGGGAAAACAAAGTGCAGGACTTTGTCTCCTCTCACGTTTCACATCAAACATGCTGTTTGGTTTTGGCTGAACACAGTTGTGTCTTCAGTCATGCTAGCAAATCTGTGCTGCTCTACTTGTGCACAGCAGTGCTAGCTAACGTGCTCACAATGACAATGTGCTGGCATGTCGAGACACTGCACACATGAGTTTCTTGATGTTGAGATAATTTTAACACCACAGGTTAGCTGTCCTGTTTTAAAATGAATTTTTGCATGAAAAGACAAAAGGCTGCTCCTCCTTCCAACATCGGTCTTTTCTTCATTCAGTGGATAATAGATATTTGTTACAATAAACACCATGAAGGGGGTTGTTGGACATAAAAACCAGTAATCCAAAGTCTGTAAAGATTGTTGTCTGTTTTTAGTCCCCTCTCTGTGTCCTTGTCTTGTTCTGCATCAAAATAACCTACTCACTTTGTACTTGGTGCTGTTACTGTGAGTGAGGCGTGTAGTTAACAGATTCGCTGTTAACACCAAACACAAATAGACGTGAGTGACCGTGGTTGATATTTAATGCCAGTAAAGTGGAGGCTGTGAAAGTTGTGTCCAAGAGGAGACTGGGCTTGAATGACTTCAGAGGATCTGACTAACTCTCTTAAGATGATGTTTGTTCCATGAAAGGACCCAATGTCTGCTGTAAGAAAGTATTTCAGAAGGAAGGCATGACAAAACCTCAGTCAATGCTTGTTAGTGTAACACAACAAATTCACTGCAGTATAATCTTCTTGCACTGTATTAAGAAATAATTTAACTGCAGACAGATGTTATTACTTTTATGTGCCTGTCTTTGCAATGATACACTGATGATTATAATCGCTTAAATGTTATTTTTCTACAGAGAGTGAATTGATTAGCAAAGATAAGATCCTCAGTCACCCATTAAAACCTCAGGTGCCTGCAGCACGGCAGATTTCATTAAGCTTCCCTCCACTTAATTCTGTTTTCTCCGTCAGATCCCACTGACACTGATTCCTCACTGCAAGTGAAGCTATTATCATTTAACTATTCATGCTATGTTCTGTTAACCTGTTTAATTTGATATCCCCCTAATATTAGTAAACTGTAACAAATGAGGGTCATGGTTGAATTATAACGTGTCTACTGAAAATGGAGATGGAACTTCCAGGGATGGCTGTTAGAAAAGAAAAGAAAATGATTGTATGCCACATCAAAGTGATGCTGTTTCTCCACCGTCTGCATTCATACCCAGAAGCATCTACATTTAACAACAGAGTATTAGGGCCACATTAAAGAAGAAAAAAAATAGAGATCACGAGAGAAAAGACGTAATTTTACGAGAATAAAGTCCTAAGAGAAGAAAGTCGTAATATCACGAGAATAAAGTCATAAGAGAAGAAAGTAAGGGGCGCTGGTTTGGCTCGGTTGGTAGAGCAGGCGCCCCATGTATAGAGGCTGCAGTCCTCGTCGCACTGATCGCAGGTTCGACTCCCGGTCTGCCGATCCATTTGGTGCATGTCATCCCCCACTCTCTGCTCCCCACATTTCCCGTCTGTCTTCAGCTATCCTATGAATAAAAATAAAAGGCAAAAAAGCCTAAAAAATAATCTTTAAAAAAAAAAAGAGAAGAAAGTAATATTATGAGAATGAAGTCGTAAAAATCGTCATAATATTATGAAAATAAAGTTTTTATTTTATTAGAATAAAGTCGTAATTTTAGACTGTTGTTAGCCTAAATGTTATAAATATCAGAAGAGCAGCAGCCGCCTGCACTAAAATGAGGAACGTGTGAAGAGTAACATCACAGTGAACATCTTGTGAAGTTATGCTTGTAAATGACTGCACACAGGGCTCAACATAACTTGAGCCAGAGCTTTATTATTGAACACACCCGGTAGCCTGGAAGCATAGCATACATGTACCTTGCGAGAACATGCGAGATCTCCTGCCTAGTAATGCGCAAGGCCACTGAACAGCTATATATCAATACATTAGTATTTGTTTCACAAATATGAAATATGTAATCTTTCGGAACATCAGCACCACTTTGTCAGAACTTTCAGGACTCTGAAAAGTGATTTTATTTGAAAATGACTCGTGATCATGGTCATTTTAGACGACTGGCTGCTCTTCTGATATTACCCTTCAAAATAAAACACAGGATAACTATAGCCTAAAATGATGACTTTATTCTCGTAATATTATGACTTTATTCTCTAAATCTTAGAGTTTTTCTTCCCCTCAATGTGGCCCTAATACTCCTTCCTTTTAGTTCTACTCAAAATGAACATAGTCCCATTTAAGTTTGTGGAAGAGCGTGTTGGCTCGAAACATCACTTTGTGCTGAATAAAACCCTCTATGGGAGCTTCCGGGTGTGCAGATCTTTATATATTTTTTTGATTTACTTGATTGTTTTGGATCCAGCACCCACTAGGGGATGTGCGTGTATGTATTTGATTTTTTTGCCCATTTGCAGAGAGGCCTGATATTTAAAACACAGCTCTGCTGCATTAAAAAAAGCAAGGTTCATGCACAAAGTCTCTGTTAAGTGAGTTCAGATAAATAACATTATCTCAGCATGTGAGTCATGCTTCGTGTTTCAGTGCAGGTTCAGGGTCTGTTCTCTTGACGCTGAGGTTGTGGCCCTTCTTTAAACTCCTGCATTTATATTAAGTGTGTTGTCTAAACAAATTCTCTCTGATCTGAGAAATGTCCAAAGTTATGCTCTTACCACCTGCCTACATTTTAAAATAATCACTGCAATCATTTGTTTGTATTTGTTTGTGAGATATTTGCACACAGCTGTTCTGCTAAAAACATTAATAATGTATGGCTCAATTCTTCTGATTAATATTGTCACACTCTGTGGCAGGTTATATTTGTCTGTTTGTGGCTAAATTGTGACACTTTGCCAGCTGTGTGACTAAAGACCCCAAATATTCAAATTAGATTCACATCGAAAGTTTATTTTATCAGCTATAATTCCATAACCCTGTAACCATTCTATTAAATTAATCCATGAGGCAAGATATTAATTTCTGTAAAAAGCTATAGCACTGGTGCTGTTTACATTTCTGAAGAGAGAGTGGGAATCTCTGACTGTTGACTGAGTCTGACAGTGATCCAAATTCAGCAAGTGGTGGCTGCACACTCGGGAGCTTTTCTTCCAAGACAGACAGATCTCCCCTCTGATTAGACTTCTGTGAGCGCCAGCCTGCCTGTTAGCATGTCTGCAGGCCCAGAGTCTCTTTTATAACCATCACCAGCAGCACAAAAGTCTGTGAAAAAGACGTACAGATAAAGGAGGTTTCTAACACTTAGGTGGAAAAAACGAGAAATGGTGTTTTAAACATTTGATATGCTCTGACAATCTGAGAAAGCACTGTGGAGTCTGAATGTCTTGGTCAGTCTTTCATTGGGATGACACCGCATTCCAGACAGCCTTTATTAACCACAGGGAAACTAGATCCTGAAAGTAACCAACATGGAAAACCTTAGTCCATATATTGCAATGGTTGTAGCAATCATAACACTCAAATCCATCATTGTAATCATTAGGGGAGGGAATCGCAGAGTAACGCTCGATACGATACGCGACATGTAGCCCACTATAGCGATAATATCACGATACAGTGTTTACCATTATATTGAAAGACAGTCATATAATGATACATCACGATATCTGATTAACTGAAGAATACAAAATACCCCTAAAAAGGTAAAGTGCAGGATTCATGTATTGATTCACTGCAATTTGGTGTCAGTTTCACAGAATTTGACAAAAACTGAGATGAAACAATGTACGTGTTTTCAGTCTGTACATTACATTTAACAAGTGGAAAATCAGATCAGGACTTAGGATTTAAAATTGGCTGACATCTCTGAACATCTTTTCACCGCTGTCTTCTTCTACTTCTTTTATCCTGCTGTCAACTTCTTTGGCCAATTAATTTCTGTTCACGTGACGTGATGACCTAAGCGCCGCCTCGAGGAGTCGTGAAGTAGTGACGCGGTGAGTCAAAATCGCAGGGCAAGAGCGCCTTATGTTTTTAAATTGAAATATCGATATTTGGCGCCAGATATATTGCTGTATCGATATTTTCTAGTAATCATGGAACCTTTTATTACAAACTGTAAATCATTTATTCTATATCAGGTTATATTTGTATCATTATAGTCAAGGTAACAATCATACTAGAATATATTCTCTGTTGTAGCTTACTACATCATGTACACCTTTAAAACGTGTGATATCTGTGCACTCACATGTTTATACATGTCTGCACTATTGAAGTCAATATTTACTTTCAGTTTTATTATAGTAACTTGTAGATTATTAAGTAGGTCAGTTAAGCTTTCAAGTATTCATGTTGCACTTGTTACAGTGCTTAATTCAAACAGCAGTACACAGGGGCGCTGGTTTAGCTCAGTTAGTAGAGCAGGCGCCGCATGTGCAGAGCCTACAGTCCTCATCGCACTGATCGCAGACAGGTTTGCCGGTCATTTGGTGCCTGTCTGCTTCACTCTTTCCTCCTTATATTTCCTGTGTCTCTTCAGCTGTCCTATCCAATAAAGGGCAAAAGCCAAAATAAAAAATAAATTGATAACAACAGAACACAAATAAAAAGTACAAACGCCTACAAGAGGAAAAGCATTAAAAATACATACACCTACAAGATTAAAAATAAAACTATGGACACAAAAAGCGTTAACAATCACAGCAAAGCCTTGAAACTGAAGACGGACAACTGAAAGATGTGTTTTTGAAACAGATTCAGCTGATCTAATAAGAGGAGGGAGATTTTATTGCTTGGTAGTGTTTAAGTTTCACAATTCATGTACTTGGTCTTGGAAAAGTGCATTTATAATCAAGATCTATAATTTTGTTAGACTTGTACTTTGTGGCCAATTGTGGCCCAGTCAGTTGGGTATAGTGGAGAAAATCAGTGCTCTTTTAATCATTAAAGTTTAATGAATAAATGAAATATGGTGCAATACTTCTTAAAAAGAGAGCCAGGTTTAATTAACCTTTGAAAACCCAACTGACCAGAAACTGAGTCAGAGATTCTGCAGAGCGAGATATTCTTGAAACTCACAGAAGTTTGTTAAAAGTTCTAGCTTGTTTCTCATGACATCTAGGATACTTATATGTGATGGAATCGTGCAGCCATAAAACAACATATTTTTACGGATATATGCAGATATGGTGAAATGCAATAATATTTCAATCTTAAAGTAGCAGTAATGCAACAGAAGTTTGGTTTTGTGGAGAGTTGCAGGTGAAGAATAATGGAGACAAGAGTATTTGCTGTTCAGTTATTGGCCATCCTATAGCTGAGGTAAACACATTCTTTCAGATAGTTCAAGCAATATCTTTACTGTCTGGCTTTATATTAATCTCCCTTTTTATTAACGTCTTTGTGTGTTTGTTTGTGTCTGCTGTTCTCTTCTGTTCTGCTTTATTAGCTTTTCTGGTAAGCACCTTGCTTTTGAAAAAACACCATAAACATAAAGGATTTCTTACTTAGTTTGAAATATACTGTGCAGACAGAGATGAGTCAGACAGGAGACATTGTTTTATATGATTCATCCAACCCCTGGGCTTCAGTCCCAGTGATGCGCTCATGATATATACAATGAAAGTCTGCCCATGCAATGGATGAGCGCCGTAATGTCATGTCCGTGCAGCTCTGCAGAAAGGGTTCAGCTGATGGGGGCTGGGGTTGATTGTATTCGCATACATAAATCACAGCACTTCCTGTCAGGATGTCTCCTTGGGGAGAAGTGTCCTCTAACAATAAAGCTCATACATACATATATGGTTTTCTATGTAACTCAATGGCTGGATAACTGTAGGCGCATGTACGACTACATATAACACATTTGGAAAATACTCATATTTTAGCATCAGAGGTGTGTACACCAGTGACACATTTGCAGGCTTGTCGTTACTTAAAATATACTGTACGTGTTCTATAACAATGACAACAAATCCATCGTCTCACTTGGGGCTGAATGCCATATTAAACAAACTGCTACATAATCTCCTCTGAAAATGTGTTTTGGACATATTTGACAGCCACTCAAGCTCCAGGGTGTCTTTATGTTTTGCATCTGCTTCCTGTTTGGATCCATGTGTGATGATGGGTTATGTGATGTGCAGTGCTGTTATCAGAACACCTGGACTGTGTTTGTTTTTAGTTTTCCGCTCAGATCTGATCTCTCTGAGACACCAAATTAAAGCTCTAACTGTTTCCCAGCTCTACCAGATATAATAATGAGCATGCAGAATGTGCTGCACACAAATGTTAATAGTGTTCTGTTCTTTAGTTTACAAGAAATCAATGTGGTTTTTCTAATTGTGCAAAAAAGAAATGATCCACGACAGAAATCAAATTGTGATATTGAAATGCAGCTGCATAATAGGAAAGCAGAAGCTGTTTCACTGACCACATTTTTATCGCCTTTTTCTACCTTTGTGCCGCTCAAAAAAGCAGCTGTAATCAATATTTTTTATGATAACAATGTAAATGGCTTTTGGTAAAAAGGGTTTTAAAATCCACTGTAAACTACCTGCTCAGCAGAAAAGCATCAACCAGCTGCTGAACAAAGTGGAGAACAGTTAAAGAGCCCGATGTTTCCCTTAGGAGTTTGTCGAGACCAAAAACAGAGCTATAAAAGAAGTCAATATTAGATCATAATTTGTTTCAAAAATGCTTGAAATGTAAATATTTAAGTGTCTGCAAAAAAAAACGACCCATCAACTTAAATGGTGATGTATGTAACGGTATGTTACTGTTGTGTTCATAACTTCCTCTGCCCCAGAGTGGCCAACAAAAATAGTAATTCCAGCTTTAAAGGTGCCTCATTGAGTTCTTCTGTTAAAGGGCCAGTTCGCAGATTTTCACCCTCAGTTCTATCATGCTATTAAGGGGAGCTAATGCCATTATGGTAGGAAAAAATGAAATGTCACTCTGTGCATTTGGAGGACACTATCTGCTTCTCCAATGGGCCCTGGAAATCTTCCACCAGACTACGTAAAATGTGTCATCTGGTGGAGGCCAGGGAGCTCGCTAAACTACGCTTCCTCAATCTAGGACGCCGCCTCCAATGTCATGTCTCGTTTAAAATCGTCAGGTTGAAATGTCGTCTGCAGACCTGAAGACTTTTTAGACGATCCACTGCTCTGAGCCATTGCCTGCAGAGATCCATGTCCTTGACTGGAAAACCGTTCCTTTCAGAGTGAGGGGTGCAATACATGCAAGCTGTTTGTACAACTTTCTCCACAGCTATGGCACCAATTTCAAATATTATTGCTTCTATCGATTACAGAAAACATTAGCTTTGACTGACAGTGGCTTTTTCCAGGGGCAAATTTCTCCTTTAAGTAATAGATTTTCTGTCTACCTTCAGTTTGACTTACTAAAATGCACTGTATAAATCCACAGATACATTGAGTGAATTTCCCATAGTATGACCAATTTGTAAAGGCATATTTTACTACAGTGTCACCTGTAGATCAGTGGCATAGCGTGAAACTATTGCATCCTTGTAAAAACAGAAAGGGAGCCACTCATAGACCATGAATATGATCAACACATTGAAGGAACAATAAGGATTGTACCCCTGCATTGGAAAACACTTCAATTATAGCATTGGCGTAATAATTTAATGGGTACCCTTCACAGGAAAAGATTCAGGTTTGCCATTAAAAAGCCAATTTTAAAAGAGTGACAACTCTGACTATCAGAGATGCTATCATCACAGAAGAAAATTGCACTTTTGGATGCAGATAGAGAATGTAAATATAGAAGTACAGGAAGAAACAAATGCTCCTCTTTTGTTTCTAGGGATGGGTACCTTTCACATTTGAACCGATACGGTACCGATGCCCGGTACCTGGGAATCGGTATCGGTACTCAACGGTACCAATTTTCGGTACTTTTGTGTGTGTTTATGTGGTAATAAATGTTAATTTGTTTAATAATAAAATCTCAATTTTTTTGTATTTAACATATTTATTTCTCATTATATAAACTTAGACAAATATATCAAAACACCATCCAACTGTTTGTATTGTAACATCGCTGTTGTTTCACAAATTTCTTCAACATGAAGCCTTAACTACAACTACGCAGTGTTTTTTCTTAATAATGCACAAATTAAAACCCAGCTCCACGTACTCCTATTCCTTTCCCCTCTGGAAAAATTGTGTGATGGGGGTCCATGGAGGGCAAATAAGTTTAAAATAAATGAGCAAAAGAGGATGGAGTAAAAATAAATGAAGGTATAATATTTTACAAATTGAAGTATTACAAACTACAAATGAAAGTGAAGCAAACTTCTTTGCTGTGAACTACATTTACAACAATGGGGTGTCCACTGTTGTAAAGGGCAACATTCCTTTAACCACAAATGCAGTCACAGCCCTGTGACACTCATCTTCCCTCTGACGGGAAAAGGCTGTCTCCTTGGCTTTTGTAAAGGGAGTCACCGTTGCAGCTCTCACTTTAACTTTGGGGCGGGTTGACAATGGGTCCGACGGACCTGTAAATGAAAACAAGCATTTACATTTACGTTACAAAGTACGAGGAACCGAGCTGATAATGATAACTAATGCAAGTTAAAATGCCAAGCTAACGTCATCTTAAACACTAGGCTTATTTACCTGGAGCAGACGAAGATGATGATGCCTCACTTGCATCGTCATTGTCGCTGTTGCCATCACCAAATGTTAAGGCCATTTTTTCTCCCATGTTGCTGGCTGCAGACGACGAGTCGCTAACGGATGCAGGCGTGCTAACGGTGCCGAATGCAGAGTTGTAGCCGTAGATCTGAGGCTGTCGAAAATTGCGCACTCTTTAGCCTTGAGAAAAATCTTGTGCTTAACCAGGTGCTTCCTCAGATTGGAAGTATTCCCGCCGCTGGCCTGCACTTCGCGCAACAAATATTGCAGCGAGCGTAATCTGCATCGCATTTTGAAAAGTGGAGCCATACTTTCGAACGCTTTCTATCAGCCATGCTTGCTTTGTTGATTGAACCTGCGGCCACTGATGTCATTACACTCTTGTGCGTGCAATGCTGTGTTCAAGTCCGGCATGGAAAATCGCCTACTCTTCCACTCCCTCACAGTCACAAGGATGCGTTTAGGTACCGAAACATGGTACCGTTTGATTTTACGTGAATCGGTACTCGGTAGTACCAACGGAATTCGGTCGGTACCTATAAAAGTACCGAATACGGTACCCATCCCTATTTGTTTCCACAGCTTCTTGTTACTCATTGGCTACCATCAAGCTTGTCTTCTCTCTATTTGGGTCTGTTTGAGTCCTCTATAATTTGGAGCAGGTCTAGTCATCCTCTGGTTTATTCCAAATCATTCTTACTGGCCTAGACTCCCTTTTTAAAGGTCTCTATCTGAAAATTCTATTATGGTTGTGTGTAGTCCATCTAAATTAAATTAAACCTCCAGGCGTTTTTTTTGTGGTTGTGTACCCTTTAATTATGTGTTCTTGTAAGAATTAGTTTGCAGGAATAGATCGGGGACACGGCTTGTGTTTTGAGTGCAGAAGTTATTGTTGAGGTTATTATTGAGGCTTCGCTAATGTGTTTTCTGTGTAGCCGTTAATCATTGGATGAGGCTCCGGTCAGCGAGTGGCTTGGACAGACTGCCTTATGGGCAATGGAGAAAATTAAAAAATTAGCCAACTGGAGAGACCCCCCCTTTGCGTACCAGTGGACGACATGTCTCTCTCTCCCTCGCTCTCACTTTATTTTAGGCAAGTGTGTGTGAAAAAAGAACAGACTATGCTCCATTGTGATGTCACTTCAACCTCAGCTAATCTGTGGCACAGAGGACCAACATGTGTGTTATATTTTCACAGCTTGGGATTCATCACTGGGGTTAATTAACATTCAGATGTAGGAGAAGGAGGGAAGAGGAGAAGTGGAAGTAGAGGAGGGTGGAATAGGGGGGACACCTTCTCTTTTACCGTGTTGTTTATGTTTACTGAGCCAGGACTGACTGTGCCAGGTTGGACTCAACCTTACATCTCAGGACTCCACCTGAGCACAAACTGGTCTGACTCTAACATTTGCACACCTGCAGAGTGTGATGTGGGTTTTTCATTTCCTTCAAGCTTTATTTACTAAGTTTAAAAAAATAAACAGCTGGTGTTTAGTTGGCACCTGGCCGGAGATTTACTAACATATTGAATGCTACTCGTTAAATATCTGTTGTGAATTCATCATCACTATAAGTATTTATATAAAGATACTGAGCTTATGTCCACTGATCAAAGGATGTTACAGGGCTTCGCTCTCAGTCGGAGCTCCAGTTCATTCCAAAGGTGTAGGATGGGGTCGAGGCAGCGCTCAGCAGGCCAGACAAGTTCCTCCGCATCGTTTCTTTATGCCTTTGAGCATGCTGTCATTGTCATATTGAAACAGACAGGGGGCAAACACTAGCCCTGCATTCTCAATCACATACTTTGTCCTTCCACTAAAGTAGCTGCCCGAAATACTAACGAGCATGCATACTTAGTTTGCATGCAGTGTGAATATTATTTGGACTTTACTACTACTTCGTCATAACATTAGGCCTTGTGCATTGTCGTGGACATTAATAATTTCCTGATGAGAAATAATACATTTTCTGGAGACAAAGATTTATTATCAGAGTGCATATATTTCAGCTGAAAGGACAAAGTCTGCTTCTCAACACATGGTTGCAGTGTCTGACCTTGAACACAGTTATAACGTTTCATTTATAGTAAACAATAGTGGAACAAAAAAGTAACTTCTTGAGGCGCCACATTGCTTAGCTGTGTGTAAACTGTCAATGTTATTGTTGATTCCCTGTCTATAGGGTGCAGCTGTCAGTCAGCAAGAGGCACAGAATATGCTCTTGTTATACAAGAGTTCTTCCTTTTATGCTGTAAACAGGATAAGCAAAATAAGTTACAAAAGGGCAAAAGTTGAAAAGTTCAGAGATAAAGTTCATAAGTCATTACGTTGATATAAAAAGTATACAATGATAAATTGACATGTGACATGTGTCACAGTCCATATTGAAAAATTGAATATTGTTTACAAATGGTTGTTGCAAACAACTACAGTTGTTTTGAATTATCCTCCGCTAAACAGGGGATTGCGGGTCCATCTGCTCCCATTGTACAAAAGTGATGCCAAAATAGCCCCCGTGATAGGCGCTGCCATCTTGTGATGGAGCCAGAGACTGCGCAGTAGAGATCGGCGGCGTAGCCACTTCTGCTAACCAAAACACACACATTTACCAAAAAAACAGCAAGGATCTCGCTCGCCGGCGTGTTTAACAGCAGAACAGCTTCTCTGTGTCGGTCTGAGGCTAACGTTCACAGGTATGGACACTTCAATGACTGTAGTGATTGTTTTTCTTACGTCTCCTCTCGCCATTTGTTCTCCGCTCTGCTAATCCGGAACTGATCGGCTTCAGGAGCCGTATTTGTCAACAGAGCTGTCAATCATCATTTTGACTGCATCAAATAACTAATTAAAAACAAACTTGTCAGAAAAATGAACACTTAGACATAAATCAGCATGATAACAACTAACTATAATGATAGACACCATGGTTGAGAAAAATGTATCGTGTATATTGATTTTATAGTTTGACTCATGTCCCATCTGTTAACATGGAGGAGGCGGGCTTTATGACCTATACTGCAGCCAGTCAGCAGGGGGGCGATAGAGAGGCTTTGGCTTCACTTTTAGGGAGCTGTCATGTCGTCCATCTTTTTATGCAGTCTGTGGTCAGAACAGCCAAAAAGCATACTGGCAAAGTGATCATGTTTGTCCTTAACTAAGGGCATCATAGGGTCCTAGACTTTGATACAAAAAAAGAACCTTTGATGGTGCTAGGCTAACTGTTTTCCCTGCTTCATGTGATAAGCTAGGCCTCACATATGGACTCATTTTCAATTAAAGCATGAAACTAATTGGTATCTCATGAAATTCTACCAGTGACAAAACATTTCCTTCAATGTCCAAGAATTACTTTGCTTAAAGCTGCTTATCAAGTTAGCAATTATATCGGAGCCCAATTTGTATCAACCATTATGTCAGCTAGGGGGGAAAGACAGTTGAAAGCTGGATGATGAGGAAGGGGCATCTCTGAATTTATTCCGGGCAAGGACGCAAAGGGCATTCATGTAATGAAATCATGCAGCAATGTTAATTGTAAACATTATGTCAGATAGCATTCATGCCCTGCGTTGGTGGGGACAAAATGTGGTGATTATACTCCTGTGAAGAACTTAAATAATGTTGTTCAAGAGCAGTAATTACATTTTCTGAATAACTTTCTGCTTAGCGTTTATTTTCACCTTTAAGGCAAAAACACTCACTAGTAAGAAATAACAGAAACAATATCTCAGTCGTTCTTGTTTGTTTTTTATAAAGTTCTGTTGGATGTAAATGAAAAAGAAGGTTGTCAGATCAGAGCAGATCAAGCGTGAACAGGATCAAATCAGAGCTCTGTTACATCCTCGCCTGAGGACGCGAACTAGCTGGGTTGTTTTTAGCCCCTTGCCTTTGACTTGTTTATGAGTCTAATAAAGGAGATGTGTGTGTGTATCAGTGTGTGTGCGCATGAATACAGTGTTAATTTAGAACCACAGCACTACAGCAGCAGCCATATTTGACGTCAAGTGGCTCTGGCAGCCACGATGACTTCATGAGTACCCCCTTCTGTTCTCATGTGCACTGTGGGAAATGCTTGCTCTCCTGACTCTGTCACAGCTGTCCACTCACATCGTATAACGTCATGACCGTACAGACCACCACCATTCACACACATGCACGTGCACACACACTCCACTTTAGTACACAAACAGGATATGACATACTGAAGCCCGTCTTGTGATTTGCTGGCTCGTTTCCTATTAGATGAGATGCTAGAAATTAGGTTTAATTGGCAAGAAATGGTCTGTGTCTAATGACGCAGGCTATTTTCTACATTGTGTGTTTTAGATTGTGTGTGTCTGTGTGGCCGCACACCCACACTCTCTTGTAGGAAAAATGTAGAAATGTAGGACATAAATTCGGCTTGTTTGAGTCTGACATGTTCTGAAAATGAAACTGAAAGAAAGACAAAACAGACAGACAGGTAGAGAGAGTGAAAGACAGGTAGATAACAAACACTGATAAAATGCTAGTTTTTGGATAACTTAAATGCAATCATTTATCCTGTCTCTGTAATTTCATATCTATTTTGATAAATGGTGCCTTCAGATGTTTTCATGTTTCAGTGTCATGAGGAGAGACCATATGAATGCCCCTCTCTTGTGCTATTTCAACCTTTGAAATGTTCATTTTTGTCAGAGTTCAGGAGTTCTGATGTGTTTGCTGTGGATTACAAAAATACTAGAAGCCATGAGCCAACTTAAAAGAGAAGTTTGGTATTTTTAAACCTGGGCCCTATTTTTTTTGTTAACAAATTTGCTTCTCTGCAAAAATGTTTTCCACCTTGCTGTTCAGGTAACACCTCACCACCCGCAAGATTTCAGAGCGAGACTTCTCCTTGAGCGAGACTTATGTTTCTGGTTGCACAAAAAGGATCTTACTCTTTAAAATAAGGACGATCTTTGCAGGGATCATTTCCGTAATGTTGTTGGACACCTGGAGTAACAATCTGAGCCTGTCAGGGGTAAAAACAAACACTTTTAGTGGACGTACTTTGATCGGGCGCATTTGCCCCAGGGGAATATGTTGCAGCCATTGCGGCTGTATTGCGGCTACGGCGGAGGACATCTACTGGACCGATTCCAAAAGTTACTATGAGTCATTTCGACACCCACATTTGTAAAAATAGGGCCCAGGTTTAAAAATACCAAATTTCTCCTTTAACTTTTCAGTGGACTATTTGTCTAGGCTTAAGTTAGCAGGCTGCATACGAGGGCTGAACGATTTACAAAAAATATCTAACTGCAATTATTTTGACTCATATTGCAATTTCGATATGATTTGCGACATTAAAGGGAATGATCATTTTTACATCTTCATTCTGATTTTCATTCAAAAACACTTATGGTGTGATTTTGGTGTGTTTTTTGTGTGGATCTGTACATAACGAAGATATTTGATACTTACATCTGTGTATGATGTGCCGGCCAGAAGATCTGTGGCACAATATTTAAAGTAAAATGGTATTTTGACACAAATTTTACCTTTAACAAATATTGCGACTCCTGCAATTTGAAAATTTTTAAATTTCGATTAATTGTTCAGCCCGACTGCATACCGTTCGTTTTGTAGTTCCATCTATTATCTATATCCCTTATCCTGTTCAGGGTCGCAGGGGCCTGGAGCCAATCCTAGTCGTCACTGGGCGAGAGGCGGGGTGTACCCTGGACCGATCGCCAGTCAATCACAGGGCTGTCACATAGAGACACACAGCCTTTATACTCACATTCACACCTACGGGCAGTTTTATAGTCATCAATGAACCTATCTTTGTACTGTGGGAGGAAGCTGGAGTACCTGGAGAGAACCCACACATGCACGGGGAGAACATGCAAACTCAACACAGAAAGGCCCCCTACGTCCGAACCAGGGTACGAATTAGGGCCCTTGCAGCTGTGAGGTGACAGCGCTATGCACTGCATCACCCTGCAGCTGTATCCTGATATGTATATCTAAAATGAATTAGTTTTTTTATCAGTTAAAAATCCTTGTCTTGTGGCTCTCCCTCCCACTTTTATCTGATTAGAAGTTTCACCAGCACAGATTTCCCTCCAACCATGAGGAGTGCCTGTAGTTTGTTTTTATGGAGAGCTTTAAAACCAATAAATTGATATTACAGCCGCATAACTACCTAGAGTAAAGAAAGGTAATTGAGTTTGTGCAGAACAAAGTAGGAATACTTCCAAATACATTGGCAGAGACTGTGACTGCTACAGGGATAATAATTCAATAATAATTATTCCCATCCATCATCCTCCTTACTGAGCCAGAATGACAGACAGGCAGGTAGACAGCTTAATGCAGCTCCACAAGCAGGAATAGAACAATAGTCACTAGGTAGTTGTGTTCAAATGCAATGCAGACAGGCATGCAGACAGACAGCCTCTGAAGCTGACAGACAGTCTGTGACCAGCTGGGAATGTTCAGACACACAGGCAAGCAGTTATTCAGTCAGGTTTTCAGCACCATGTTCTCTCATCTGTCCTCTGGGAGCCCCCGTCTCCTCTTACCGGGATGTGTGAAAAACTCAATCACAGCCCCCAGCCCCCAGCTGTGCAGGGTCGCAGTAATTAAACTACATCACTCAGCCGCACGAGAGGGTCGTGTTTCTCCATTTTCCTTTCTTTTTTTTACCTTACACCTCCACACCTGTGTTTCCTTTCTTTTCATTTCCACTGTCACTTTTTTATATATAGTATATATAGTTCAACATTTTGGGTTATGACTTTTGCTCTCTCGTATGTTAAAAATATCTCACACATCAAATGTGTCATTGTACACTTTTTTTGTGCAGACACAACAAAGTAATGTATTAATTGGTGTGCCTTAGAGCTGCTAGTACCAAGGACAGAGCCTTGGTAGCTGCTTGGTGCTGTTCCAGGTCATTTTAAGCTGTGCCAAGCTAAATGGTCGCTGGCTGCAGCTTTATACTTAATGTACAGACAAGAGAACTTTCTGCATAAAGTGATTCCAACAATGTAGAATTACTCTTTAAAAGCAGAATTCATCAATTTTTAAAGCACCAAAACAAGCTGCCAAACAACCCTGTCTTTACTTTCAAAATGTGTTATGACTAACTCTTTCAGGGCAAATCCGCCCTTTCAAAGCACGCCTACTTAAAGTGCTTTTTTTGCCACTTCCAGGCTCACATTTTTATTTCCACTGTTTGACAACATTACAGAAAGCATCGCTACAGAAATAGATGTTTTTGTTAAGGCAGGATCCCTTTTTTATTCCAAAACAGCCGGTAGCTACGTCGCTCCTCTCCACAGCCACCAGACTCCATTGACAAAAACAGTAATTTTACCTGCAGAACACAGAATTGCTGGTGTACCACTGCTTCAATGGGTTAGTGATTGTGTGTTATTATGTTATGTTGGGTCTGAGGTTACGCTTTTTAACACCAAAGTTTAACAACAATACAAAATAACTCACCAGTCAAGGCAGCAATAGACTGTATAAAAAGATGGACGACATGACAGCTCCCTAAAAGTGAAGCCAGAACCTCTCTATCGCCCCCTGCTGACTGGCTGCAGTATAGGTCATAAAGCCCGCCTCCTCTATTTTAACAGATGGGACATGAGTCAAACTATAAAATCAAAATACACGCCAAGTTCATTTTTCTCAAACATGGTTTCTGTCATTATAACTAGTTATTATCATGCTGATTTATGTCCAAGTGTTCATATTTCTATCAAGTTTACTTTTAATTAGATATTTGATGCTGTCAAAATGATGATTGACAGCTCTGTTGACAAATCTGGCTCCTGCAGCGGATCTGTTCTGGATCAGCAGAGTAGAGGAGGAACGGCGAGAGGAGATGTGACTAAAACAATCACTACAGTTATTGAAGTTTCCATACCTGTGAATTTTTGCTTCAGACCAACACAAGTAGCTGTTCTGCTGTTAAATACGCAGATGTGCGGAATCTTTGCGTTTTTTTCGTTAACTTAAGTGTGCGTTTTGGTTAGCGGAAGTGGCTTCAATGCTACAATTTTATTTAGCAAATGCTTTTGTCCAAAGCAACGATCAAGACAGGAGGGAACAAAGTCATTAAGTGCCAACAAACAGCTTCTAGCGTAAATGACGGCTCCACCCGCCAATCTCTACTGCGCAACTCTGGCTCCAAATGACATCATCATGGCAAGATGGCAGCACCCATCACGGGGGGGGTATTTTGGCTTCAGTGTTGTACAGTGAGAGTAGATGGAGACGCATCGTCCATCTCTATATACAGTCATTGCAATAGACCAGCAACTCCCATGTTCTGTGATGTAACATGACTGTTTGTCAATGGAGTCTGGTGACTTTGAGGAGAGTGATGTAACAGCTGTTTCTGGTTTTAAAAAAAAGCATAGTACCTTAACAAAAAGGTCTTTTTCTGTTGGGATCTTTTTATGATGTTGTTTGACACTTAGAATAACAATCTGAGCCTGTCAGTGGCAAACACAAGCACTTCAGTGGGTGTACTTTGATAGGATGCATTTTCCTAGAAAGATCACATTGCAGCCTGACAACTTCTTACAAAGCTTTCAATCTACTGGGGCCATTCCAAAACATTTCTTTCTCACACAATATTCATTTAGACCCCAAAATTGTATAAATAGGGCTTGTGTACTGAAAAGTGTAAAACCAACACAATTAGCTAAAATACGCACACATACAAAAAAATTCTCCATCGGTACAACAAAATATTGATTAATAGAGCTCAAATTTCTGCCCAAGGAGTGGAGAGTGTCTTATACTTAACAGGTAATGCTTTGTGCAAACATTTTTCTCACCTCTCTCCCGGTGAGCATGTCACCCTTTGTGTTCCCTCATTGGCCACTCTCCACCTCCATTCATGTGTTAGAGGGCTCCTCTATTGAACCAAGAGGGTGTGTGAAGGAAGTGTGATTCAGCTCTTAAAGCATGTCCACTTACCAGGGAGTGAACATGATTATCTGCCACACGAGTCCAGTTTATCTGCATGAAGAACAAGAATTAATTGACAACTTAATGAAGTATAGGCTGCGTTTCTTCCTACAGATTGTGATGGGCAGCGTGAATCACTCTTATCTCTCTGTCTTGTTGAGGCCATTGTTTCTTCAAGGTTGAATTTGTTCAGGTTCTATTTTTAATCCAGCGATAAAGGCTGAATCACAGCAACCAGATATGTATTGGATGAACCGCGCAGGATATTGGTCCTTTATTTTGAAAGTGTGAATCTGAACACCTTTTTTTTTTGCTTTTGTACATCTGTGTGTTTGCGTGTAAATATATCCCTCTATTTTTTTGTTTTTATGTGCGTGTTTCGGGCCCTGTAGATGAACAAAAATATACCTTTTTGATACGACTTTATTGATTGTGTGTGTTTGTGTGTTACAATATCAGGGAAAGTGGCATGTGGCGAGTGACAGACGATAGCATCACCCTCCATATTTCCTGTCCCAGTGTCTGGCGCCCACATAGATATATTGTGGTGATGATAAAGGGATATTAAAACTCAAAGCTTCTTCTTCAGCCAGCTCCCTGCCCGACTGTCTGTCTGCGCAGCCATCAGATCATCCCTTCAGTCAGACGTGCACACACGCAGACACGCATGTGCACACTTTGCAGAACAAAGTGAGTTATTGATTGTGGAGGACATAAAAACAGCGCAGAGGGATGATTCATGTTTTTATATCCTTTTTTTCAGTCTTTTCCTCGGGTCACAGTGGCTTTATGTACTCTGAATAGACGAGCCCTGCTTGCTTCTCATTCATCCATCACATCATACCCATAATACCAACATTTTTAATCACTCAAAGTTTTATAGTAAAATGTGTGTTGCATTAGTACATAACGTGATTTTTTATTCAACAGCCCTACTCCAATTATCCTTTATTGTACTTTTAATTGTAGGCAGATGAACAAAGACTGATTTCCAACAGAAAATTATATACAGTGGTAGTTACAATGGTTTTGATATGGTGTTACTCGATCTTTGATGTGTTATTGCTCAGGGGTTACTCGTTTGTCAGTGCTTCAGTAGTAAACGAGGTGTAGCATTTGTGTAAGTCATTAGGGTGTTTTAAAAAAGCTGCAAGGTGGCTGACTGGACGTATTGTTCCAATGGTAATTTTAGGTCGTTGCTTAAGTGTAAGAGGTGGTTTTCATAGTGCTCCTAGGTGGGTGAACTTGTATTGAATGATTGCTTAGGTGCTGTGTTTAGTCACTCTGTACTAAGGGCCTGTGTCCACTAACAGTGTTTTTTGTGCTGGCAGCGCCTATTTTCTGAGCATCCTCAGCGCAAAAATACTCTCAGACGTCAGCTGTTTTTTGTTGCTGTGCTCTCAGTTGAAAGTAGTTCAACACCGGCGCGCTAATCAATGTAACTTCTCCCTCACCAACGAATCGAAATCAAGTAGGGGCTGGTATTCCGATACCAACTGTGTCAACAATAATGGCAGAGGAGAAACTAATCCTGGCGGTTAATGACAACCTAGTCTCCCTAATAATGTTCTGCATTCACGTGATGGATGGGCCGATCTTTTCCAAAATGATCTCAGATTGGACCCTGCTAGTCTGAAATAAGCCTTGAAACAGGCATCATCCAGGTGCAACTTTTGAATAGGCGCAATAAACACCGTAAGTGGACACAGGCCCTAATAGTGCAAGTACTAGTAAGAACCTTTTACACATGTACTACAACTTTAAACCTGTCCGATATTACCCACAGGAGAGCATGTGAGAACAAAAATGTCAAAAACAGTTGAATCTAGCATTTAATTGACATTACCCCATAAACTCTGAGTACAAAGTGGGTGTAATGTTTTTATTTGTGTTCATAAGGAGTTCATCTCAGACGTGTTTGACGTGGCTTTGTTGTGTTCACAGCTGTAATGGATTTGAATTGCTTCTTACTCTGACACAGCCACTGTCCTGGTATTTGGACTTCAACAAGTAACAATGTAAATATCAAGGGTGGTAAGAGTCACTTGAATGCTTATGATGGCGCACCATGTGTTTTAGGATACTGGTGGCTACAAAAGTTGGGACAAAAAAGGAAGGTTACATTTCTCAGGAGAATTTTTGCAGATTACAGCTGTGTCCCTCGGGTGCATCCTACACAGCCATTTATCCTGAGATTCATTGTGCGGCAATTCAAACGAGATGGAGGACTCTCAAGCGGCCGAGGAATACACTTTAAATGTTAAAGTTTCTGGTTTTAACTCAATCAAATCGCTAGCGTGGAAATAACGAAAGGGGCCTTGAAACAAATGATCTTTAAAATAATAGAAAAGTTACGTGACGTTAGTTATGATAGCTAGTTAGCCCGCTAGCTACCTGTTGCTAGGCGACAGAAGCAGCGTTTGGTGATGCAAGGTTAAGGGCAGGAACTGCTAAGGATGCAAACAGGAAATCCTCGATAGACCAGGCTGTCTCATTTCAGTTCGGCCTGAGCGTCTACACAGGCTACGAATGACTCCTGCTCCGTAGGCTGCATCCTTCGAAGGATGCAGCCCCCAAACTGAGACACAGCTAATAGCACGCCAGAAGGATTTATGTGTTGTGTTTGTAATGTTGTGTAACATGTAGTGAGGTGGGTCACACAGATACTAGTATTGAAACGATTCACCTTTTTTGTATAAATATGAATGTTGTGGTCTTACTTTAAAAAAAACTAGTTCTAAAAATAGGGAGTTCAGATCTATCTGACTGTTGGTATAAAGAAAAAGTAGCAATGTGCAGTAACAGAAAATTGAAGTTATGATGCACAGTGACAAACATGGAAAGCTGAAGCCGTGACTAAAACCCCTGATATGATTCGAACCGCGAGTTTTGAGATCTGTTGCACCCCTAGTGCATGCTGATTTGTGTGTATAAGGAGGCTTTTCATCTTCGTGCTGCTTTGCAGTCCTGATCAATCTGTCATCTTTAAGCCCTCCCTCAGCTCTGATGTCTTACTTTGTGCTTCCCTCTCACTGTTTATGTCTTAATCTAGGATCCTACATGGAGCTGAAAAAGTATAAAACTGTCTGACAAATAGAAGTCATACTTGCATGTGGAAAAGTAATGAGTTATAAAATGGGGCATTTGGAAATCCATCAGTGTCTGAGAATTTGATTAACTGCAACGTCTGTGCATGAAATATGTAAAAATCTATATATCTAATAATACAAAACAGGCACCTTTATCCCAGCAGACTGATTTCACCCATAATGATAACTCCCATAAAGCACAGATGTGCTCTATCTGTTGCCATACCAACTAGTAGCAGAGAGCATTAAGCGAGCTTTCTTGTTTTCTACTTCTTCTTTCTCGGTGTGTGTGTGTGTGTGTGTGTGTGTGTGTGTGTGTGTGTGTGTGTGTGTGTGTGTGCTGTATTTCTTTCAGTCAAGCATTACTGATAAGTGTGTGTTCCCTCTACATAAAAGCTATTGTACCCTTGAGGATTTTCTGCCTGCTTTGGGGCTCCCAACGGTACTTAACTGCGAGATTTAAAAAACAAACCCATTTGGGATTTTATAAATAATATCACTTATTCCCAAATGTATTTAAGGAGTCGCACCACGAATACAATTTCCAATAAAAAGGCAAAAGCGTGGGTTTTCTTTCACAGTGGGGGGATGCATGGGTGGGGAGAAAATGTCAGGTAGATCATGGGTTATTGTATGGCTTACTTTGAAAATAATCTACTTTTGCTTGCTGTGGACTGCCCTTAGAGATGTTAAAAAGCTGTTTACTGAACAATATGTGTGTATATGTACAGCCTAAATATTTGACATTTTGCAACATTAAAATTAAGACATACAGAGGACCATATCAGAAGGTTCAAATGGTACTGTGAAATTTGTATAAACGTGTCCTGCATATACCTATGGCAAGCCGGCATGAACCCATCCAGCCATCCATTATCTATAGCCTTTTTTACACTGTGGTTCCGCCTTAGTGCCGTCACAAAGCTACGAGTACCCACAGGGAACCCACGCATGCACGAGGAGAACATGCAAACTCCAGAAAGGCCCCCTAAGTCCGAACAGGGACTGGAACTTTGTAACTGTGAGGAGACAGTGCGAACCACTGCAGCACCGTGCAGCTTTAGTTTTTAACATGTATATAATACTATTTATATTACATTATATCTGTATCTGTATTTGTAATTGCAGAATGTGAAGTCATCTTCAGGTCAGCATTCTTACTCAAGGTACACAGTACTGAGAAAATGACCTTGGCTTCATCAATAGCAGCTACAGTTCTGGTTCCACATCTCTGATCTTTTCAGCAAAGTAAATAGTGAAGGTAAAGAACTTAAATGGCAATTCAGTGTGATCATAAGGGCCGGTTTCCCCTCTATCATTTCTCCAAACAAACTGTTGATAGACTTTATTCAGCCATCATTTTGTTGTTGGTCTGATTTGCTAGTAAGAATGCTTCAAAGTCTAAGGTAAGGTTAGGATTTGGTGCCCAACACTACATTGTCCTACCAGAATTGAGTTATGACAGTATAACTCAAAGTAACAATTAAATAGGTGCACATGCCACTAAGAGAGGGGTAGTAGCTTTTTTTCTGCAGCAAAGACGACATTTAAATTTTAATCTATTTTACTACTCTGTCCTAAGATTTGAGGACATTGGGGGGGGGACTCTTGATGCTATTTTATGCACTCTGGGCACCTTGAATGTATTCAAGTACATGTCTTATCATTACAAATTAATATGCATACCTAAAAAACTGTTTACTTTCCACATTAATTATGAATTTTGATGTTAGAATCTTTACATGCATTTCATGCAGTGTAGTGCCTGCACTGTTTCCCCCTCATCATCGGCTGCTGTCTGTCTGTCGGTTTGTATGCTGTGGGACTGAGCATGGCCTGTTAGCTTAACGACTGCACCTACAATCATGATGAAGAAAGATGAGCCCTACTTCTTACCGTCCTAATTTTGTCAAAATGAAAAGAGACTTTTTCACTTGGACCTGAAATCTCTGTTGTTTATTCTCTTTTGCTCGTCTGGCTGTAACTTGTGTTCCTCCGGCTTTACCATGAGACCATCTCGAAATAAGTAGGGTGAGGGTAGCTCCTTTTATGGACTAGGTGTTTAGCTTCAGTGAAGATGCTGTTGAAGTTAGAAGGAAAGCTGTCAGACTCACAGCGGGCTTACATTAAACAAAATATCCAGGGCTGCATTCAAACCATTTTGGGCGAAAAGTCAGCACCCATCAGAACATGAAGGCCGAGGCCTTTGCCTATTCATGGTCTATGCCTTTATCCGGCCCTGTACATAAAATAGATACTGACATTACACATAAAGTGATATCGAGTGACCCTGCTTATGCGTGATAACCTTTCCCAACAGAGAGTGCCAGTACCAGCAACAGTCGTTGGCAAGAATACTCTAGTCTTTGAATACATCTCCACATCATCCCTTTATAAATCTACATCTATATAGAAAGGTAGAGAATGTGTAGGAAGGCTTCTTTTTAGTTTCCAGAACACATTTGAACTTAGTTGAGGTTCACTTACCTTTGATGTCTTTACAGTCATTCTTAGATTTCATATCCTCCTCTCTTCCTTGATGACCTCTCTCTCTCTCTCTCTCCTTCTCTCTCTCTCTCTTGCCAACTTAGCCCCGAGCGTGTTTTTTTTTTCCTCTGTGTTTCAGTGGAGCACTTAAGTCTCCCCCTCTGTGTACAGCCTGTAATGAGGGCTGCCAGCTGTGGCTCAATGGCTAGAGCACAAGCCTGCACACACACACACACACAGACACACAAGGATCTGCACAGTGTGTTGCTCCTCCACTTGTAGGTAAAAGCAGATGTAGACATCACATGATTGAATCAGACACGTGTGGTAAATGCATAGGCTGTGTGTGTGTTTGGAAGAAGGCAGAAAGATTTGTTGTGCTACAGCTGGAAAGCTTTTCTCTGATCTTATCTGTAATTGTTAACTTTATTTATTTTGACAGGGGGAAAGAAGCTATTTTAAGAAGTCATCTTGGGCTTTGGGATGCACATTTTTCACAGATCTCAGATGCTATATAGACTCAAAGGCTATTAACAGATTTACAAGTTAATAAAGACATTTTGCAACAATGACAATAAAAGCTGTAGGTTTAATTGTTGTAAATGTATCAGTCATTTGTCCATGAAACATGAATTATAAGCAGTTTTGATAAATCATTAATTATATTTTCAGATCTTTAAAATGTGAAGATTTGTTGAAAACGTTTTTGACATTATTGAGACTTAATATGTATTGAATAAAATAATGAATTTTGGTCCTGGTACGGACCAAGTATGGAACTTGTGAATGGTAGCTGGAGAGATGAAGAAGTTAATTTCCTGAGCACTGCCGAGGTGTCCTTGAGCAAGGCACCGAATCCCCAATTGCTCAGGGCGCTCGCCCGTGTGCAGCCCCCTCACTCTGACATCTCTCCATGAATGCATGCCCATAGGGTCCTGTGTGTGCATGTGTGTATTTCGGGCCTGTGTGTGTGTGGCATGTTTCTAGAGTAAAAACATTGAGTTTCCCTCGGGGATAAATAAGGTATATCTTCTTCTTCCTCTTTTTCTTCAGTTAAAAATAGATTACTATTCTTTAAAGAAAACAATTCGTACCTTCTTTGTTTAGCAGTGAAATATTGTGTCACCATGCTAACTGGATGCTTGTGTCTGTGTGTATTTACAGGATCCTGGCCACGGTGGGTTCAGACTTCGACCTGCGAACGCTGCGAGCTGTGAGAGTGCTGAGACCCCTCAAACTGGTGTCAGGAATCCCCAGTAAGTCACTATTTCAACATCAAAAACAAACTCTGGGAAAAGCTCATTTACAGTTTGTTGCTTAGTTGAGCATTGAGAAACAATGTCAGGACTACATCCATCCTTTTTTTATATTTTGATGTGTTCTTTAATTCTCAGTCCTTCATATTCAGTAATATTTTATCTTTTTATTCTTTTATTTTTAAAATGCTTTATATTAAACATGTAAAAGCTCTTTATTGGCCTATATCAAAGCAAACAGCTCTCTCTGGTAGAAGCTCTGGGAGGCAAGTTAGACAAATATCTGGAGGCCTTTACATTCAAGTCTGATCTCATTTATATCTTAAAAAGGAAACTAATTGTGAAACAAGTGCTGCCTGAAATTCTTTTTTACCTGTCAACTCTTTTTTTAAGTATTTGCATGAATAGAAAAAAGTAACTGAGATTAATGACTAAAGAAAAACTTATTGTCCCAAGAGGCAAAAATTCTTTCTTCCTACCTGTTTCAAACACAAAGAAACAGGCGTTCTTAAGTCATAAGCACTTAGCTATGAGGAGGCTCTGTAGGCTTCTGATAGGCAAGTATCTGTAAGCAGTAAGAAGGAAGTCACACTTCTGTTTTTTTCTTTTTAAATTATTAAGTTTTTCAATACAACTTTGAAGCTTCCAACATACTTCTCTTAAAGAATGGGTCGGATATTACACAGTTAGATAATCATTCTGGTAACTTGGATATCATTTCTACAGGTAATAATGACACAGCCCCTACCAGTTTCATCGCTGAGACCTGGGAGTTGTTAACACCGCTTAAAAAAAAGTCCCATCTTCATAACTAATAGAAATAAGGACCAAATCAATCAAAATATGATCCTGGTTGCAATAAGACTTCTGTGTTATTCCCTATATTCATGAAATAGACCTCGTCCTGTTACACTCTTTTACCTTCCCTGTCTTCCTCTGACTCTCAGGTCTCCAGGTGGTGTTGAAGTCCATAATGAAAGCCATGGTTCCTCTGCTTCAGATCGGCCTGCTGCTCTTCTTCGCCATCGTCATGTTTGCCATCATCGGAGTGGAGCTTTACATGGGCAAATTCCACACCACCTGCTTCAGGATAGACACTGGTGAGAGCAACAGCTTGGCGGTGGCGTGTTTGTACGACAGCACTGATCATCAGCTGAGTTTACGCCAGCAAAAAGTTTATTTTCCCATTCAGCTGTTTCCTGTGTTTGTTATGGACGGGAACATATATTGCATTATGTATTCATACAGGCGTACATACATTATTCATAAGCTGTATGTACATGTGGCTTATGAGTCGCGTAGCTGAACATTCACAGTGCTGGCAGGCAGCGTGCCTATATTAACCTAACAACAAGTGCACAGCAGAATGTCTGACAGCCATTTTTCACGTCTTGATTTTGATGAATGGTATTTCACAGTCTTCAGGTTTTGATTGATAGTTTCTGCTGTAACTCAATAGGGAAGATTATATAGTCGGAGTCCTGATCGAATGCTACCTTAGATGGTGCTAATGAGGTTGCAATTCACTTTGCTTTCTGCATCAAAAGTGCTTCTGGTGAGGTATTAAAGCAGTTATAGCTGACAGGGCATTCCTGGTGGTGTAAATGGGAGTTTGGCAGCTTCTGTATGACAGTGCTTTTTAAGATTTATCACCTAACTATAAATGATGTGTACCCTAACTTACTGCTCACAATTTTAATTACATGCAGAACAGTTACAGCCTTTTCAAACATTTATTTCTGTTCATTTTAGGAGAAAAAGTGAAGATTGAACTTTCTTCATGTGTTATTAAGTACACATAATTATCAACGAGTTTTAATTTAAAAAGTCTGCACAAAAATATAACTTTGGGAAAAGGTTACTTTGTAAGCTGACAAATGTCTTAATAAGAAATGATTAAGAGGGCCAAGTAATTTGCTACTGTTCATAGGGGGGATTATAAAGGTGTTTATTGCACTTTCACTTAATTCCAATCAGGTGTAGCATAAGCTCCTTTGCCAAAAGGTACATGTTCTTCAGTCAGCTGTAAAGTTGTTCAAATGAACAGACAGCTCCGGAAAAAAAATAAGAGTCAGCGTCAAAAATATGTTTTCTATGGTTCTACTTTTTATAGGTTTGTGTTTGTGTAAAATTAACTTTCGTTTTATTCTAAACAACATTTATCCTACTTCCAAATCAAATATTCTCATTGAGGTCTTTAATTTGCAGAAAATGATGACTGATTAAGAAAACCAAAAGATGCAAAAAATATCTTTTTTAGACCTCGAAATAATGCAAAGAGAAAACAAGTTCACATTCATTTTGAAACAACAGAATGTTTTAACTCAGAAAGAGTTCACAGATCAATATTTGGTTTTTAATCACAGCTTTCATGCGTCTCTGCATGCTCTCCTCCAGACTGTAACAGTGCTGTTGGGTGACGTTAGGCCGCTCTTGGAGCAGCTCATCTTTGTTCGATGGCTTGTGACCATCCATCTTCCTCTTGATCACATTCAGGAGGTTTTCAGCAGGGTTCACATCTGGATTGGGCTGGCCATGACATAGAGAGAGATGCTGGTTTAAGGAACATTTGGAGAGGTTTCCAGAGCTGTATATATAAATATAAATATATCCATATTTACATAGTTTACAATGGATTTTGTGTGTTTTTCCTGTCAGTATTTTTTTCAAAAATATTTTAAGTAAGTTTGACACTTCAAAAATGAAACTTTAAAATCCTACCCAACTTTACAATTAAGGAAACTTTATTCCCCTCATTCGCTGAATTCACTTCAAAAAACATTGTGTACCAATAAGACACAAATATGAAATAAGGACGCACATAGGGACCATCAAACATTTTTTTTTACCATCCTGCCTTCAGCAGGGTTGTATAAGGCTGATATCTGAAAATGTCTGATAAACAAACAATGGTGCAAAAATGTGTTTAAATCTGAAAAGACATAATAAATTGTTAAATGCTTAGCTTTAATGTCATGTTAACTATACATGATGAGGAAAAAGGGTGACAGATAAGCCTCCTCCCCTAATGTGTGAGTTAGCATAGCAGCAAAAAACCATTGCTGATAAGTCACAGCCAGGTTACTATGACAGTGTTATTATTACACTACAGCTTTACAGTAATTATAGAAAACATTGAGACTGCGCAGCTGAAATTACCTGTTGTGTAATGCAGTGATAAAACTATGAGCAGACTTTATGTCCCACTGCTGCTGTCAGGTAAAGTGTGAAGCTGTGACTTGACGGTTAATAGCTGGGGCAGCTATACAATATGTGCATCTGTCTATCAATGTGTGCTTCTGTCTATTAATGTATGTGGGTGTGTGTGTCTGTGTGTGTGTGTGTGTGTATATGCATGCTTCAACCCAGTTAGGGTGCTTGTAGTGGTGTGAGCAGTTGTGACAGCCTGCTAATGTACAGTACATGTGTTATGGTTATTTTAGTCTCAGAGACAGCAGGGTTTGACTCACTGAGCAGCACTCAAAACTTTTTCTTTTTTTGGTGATTGTGTCTGTGTGTAATAAATGACAAAAACATATGTAGGTAATACTGGACATATATTCCTGTTGTTCACCTCTGTATGTAACTTTTTTCTAAAGTCCAACAGATATAGACATTTTGAGACCATTACCAATTTAAGAGGAAAAAAGAATGATTACTGATAGGACGGCCAATATGGTCAAATTTAAGTGCAGACCACCCTCTGCTCAGCTGTAATGCTCTGCTGCATGTGCTGCAGAGACTGCTGAGAGTACTGTTAGTTAAGACATGGAGGGTTCTGCTGGACAAAGTACATGTTGAAACCACTTCTTAAAAAACAGTTTTCTTATTGGCCGGATTATATCAGTCATGGTTTAATCTTGCATCCCTTTGGCTATAGTCTGACTACGATATGGCCTCTGGGGACAATGGGGAACATGTCGGGCGTGTCCGGTTTAGCCAGTGGTTAGCGATAAACGACTGCCAGACTTCCTTTTCCACGTGCTGCATTGTTTACAGAAAAAGAAACAGATTTTCTTGTGATTGACTTTAAGTAACGGGTCTTACCTTTGCTGACATTTCAACATCATGATTCAGATTAATAAAAAGTAAAAATGAAGCTTTGTCAGGTCTGTCCTCAAGAGGAGAAGAAAATTACATTTAAAATGCTCGTTTGTTGAACAGCGGTCAGATCCATCATTTGTGATGCATTCGAGGAGGTCAAGAAATTTAAATGATAAACTGCCTTTGTGACACCGTGTCAAGGGAATTTATCTCAAGTTGAATTTTGGATCTATTGTTAGGTGTAAGCATGCAGATGTCTGTTTAAAGAGATTAATGAGAAGCTAAATCATCGTCAGATAGCCGCTGATGGGAGCCAGGATGTCATTACGATGTCATTGTTCCGCCTGCTTTTGCTCTCCACACAGACTGTTTTTCCTGCATACACGGCAGTCTGCTGATATGTGATTGGTCAGTATTACTCGGACTACAAGCATACTACAAACGGAAACCAGAACGCTTGCTTTCCCTAAAATCCACGACCCTGCCTGCTGATTCTACATTTCTATGTAGAATCTGTAAATAGAGATTAGTCATGGTTTAAAGTTTTCAAGTTTGTATTCATGCTGTGTCTCTTCAGTTTAACACAAGCAAATAATGAGCAGGTATTCTTTGTCAGAGCATGGTGGAAAATGTTCTTCTCTCAAATTCTCTTTGCCGTGACTTTGGCTCTATATATGGTCATGAGTCACTTCTTCTGTTTTCTTTAGGACAAACACAGAAGGACTGAATTGGATAATTTTCCCTTGTGGCATAGATTTGATTATTAACCAAACTCCACAAAGTCCAAAATGGTTTAAGATCTTCTGTAGTCTTGCTGAAGATTAAAATTAACATCAAGTCTTTAAACTAACTTCCAACTTACCCTAGTATCCCTATTAATTTGTTCACACGCACAAGAAATCGATAGAAGCATCCGGACACAATATGAACTTGATCCTTACTTCTTTCACGATAACAACATATTTTTTCAACGTTTTTTTCCACAAATAATTCAAACCAATTCCAACATATGCAAGGGTAAAAAAACAATGAATAAAAAAACAAGGTTTACATTTAAAATTTAGTGTCAATGTTTTAACTTCCTTAACCATGAGCCCTAATTATTCAAGAAAGTTTCTAGTTTCAATTAGCGGCTTCACCAAGTAAAGGAAATACAGACCTGAGATGTTCCCAAATCCTTGGTGGGCACTGAGTCCGGCTGACGCAGCACCTGTCACTCTGAAGGAAAGGACAGATTTTACTGGAGTGACACCAGAGGGATGTTGGCCGCGCAGTCTGGCTCTGCAAATCATCGTTAAAACTTGGCTCAACTTGTGAACGTACCACTGTCCCTCATGAAACGCTGGGTGCACAAGGCATCTGTTATACTCAGCACATTTATTCTTTATTCTCGTCTCCATCTGCTGACATGTGTGCCAGCACGTCCTTTAAACAAACTCTCTGCACCCTCCATTTACTCGGGTACTGCCGTGTCTCTGTCACTTCATAATACATGACAAGTCAAGCACATAGACGGGACTCAGCTTGCTGGTTAGAACACAACCACACTCAGCTGACTGAAGCTGAGCAAATCTTAAACTGGATGCGGTGTGTGCATCATTATATTCAACAAGTGTGATGATTAAAGATGTAAGATGTGAGGGAAACAAGGGTACGAGATAGATCGAACACAAAATAACACCTGAATGATTTAGAGCTTTGTGTTACCTTGTGAGGATTGATATTAAAACGTACGATTCTGAGGCTTCTTTCTCAAAGTGATAAAGTAAAACATTTCAATGTAACACCTGGATATTGTCAATTGTTCATTGACTTGAGGGGATAGAGAGCTACATAAAGGCTTGTCTATACAAATGAGTTTTTAGCAACTGAATCTTTGGACCGTTTCGGTAGATCTGATGGATTGTGGAAGATGGTTCCAGAGAGTCAGGGATAAAACAGCAAAGCACGAACACCTTTTGTTCTAGTATTAGAATGTGGGATCGATAGCAGGCCGAGATTAGAAGAACGGAGAGGACGAGAGGTAGAATATGGATCAAGAAGGTCTGAAATGTAGCTGGGGGCGAGGTCATACAGTGCTTTATATGTAATTAACAGGATCTTGTAGTTTATTCTGGATTTTACAGGAAGCCAATGGAGGGATGCAAGAACTGGGGAGACGGACGGCTTGTTCTAGCTAACAATCTGGCAGCTGTATTTTGAAGTAACTGTTAACCGCTGAGAGATGATTGGCTGAGGCATGTGTAAAGGGAATTACAATAATCCAGGCAGGAGAAAATCAAGGTGTGAATTAATGGCTCGAGATCAGAAGAGGAGTGTATTGATCTGATTTTTGCAGTATTTATGAGGCTGTGTTCTACTTTTCTATCATCCTGTAGTATTTTCTAAATCTTTGCCCTGGACGCTTTTTAATCCTTTTTTTTTTTTTTGTATTTCACTTTTTATGTTTTTCAAAAGACGTAACATCACACAAAACAAAGACATCCTAGACAGCATCCAACAACAACTAAAAATTACAATACAATTGAAAACAATAGAAACAATAAAAAATATAAATAATCATGATAATAAATAAAATAAAGATAAATAAATAAATAAAAATACACAGGGTAAGCATTGGCAGTCCAAGCCACTCACCATGATAGCATCTTGCATCCATATAATGACAACGTCAGCTTCTAGTCCCTTTATTTGACAGCCAGTAGTAGTTGCCTCGTGGAACTCTGGGCCGCCTGTGCACTCAAGAACTAGAAACACCATTTTGCTATATAATTCTTTTTTTTATTATTAGGATCACCATTACCACCAGCATAAACATTGCCTATCCTTCCTTGACATTTTCTTGATTGGTCAGCATCTGCAGCACTTTTAGCGCCATCTAAAAGTACAAGAAACTTTGCATTAGTACTGCCTGTAGGGCTGCAAGAAATGAATATTTTGATAGACTCAGCTTCAGAAAACGATGTTATGTCGGCACACAGCATGAAAAACATGCGATGGTGTAATCAAGGAATTATCTACAATGAATTCGTTGGCAACTAATTTTGTTGTCCACTTTTTTAGACAATGTCGACTAATCGTTGCACCCCTTACTGCCTGCTGAAGAAAACCATTACAACAACACCATGGGTTTTTTATGTTGCATTAAGTAACTGTTGGGATAAAGAGACGGTTGACAAACAGTGACCTTCCAGAGATCCTCTGTGCCGAAGAAGGCTCTGATATTGACTTCTGGCCGTGTGCTTCAGCTGTGATAAGAGCGGTGCTCTGTTGGAGCATCGCTCTTTGCCACAGAGCAAAGCTCTAAATTTACTCGTCGATCTTTGGACCATCCTTCACCTTTGGTCACACGCTTTGTGTAATGACTGACAGAATGAGGTTGCAGCTTCACACTGCGTTATAGGGTGAGGAGGTCAATGGTCCTCTCTGAGAAGAACCAGTTAAGGTGGATGGAGAACCTGGGAGGAAAGGTTGCCACAAGACTGATGACTAATTGTGATGCGATCAGAGCAGCGTGAGGCAGCTAGGGGAAAGTCGCAAGACAAAAGGACATATTGGCTGCTGTGCTTTCCCTGCTGCAGTGCTGACCCACATTAACCTGAAAGACTCATCATCATCGTCATTATCGAAGCAATTTAAGTAAAAATCTGCTTTTTGAAAATGAATGAAGAGACTTAAATATGCACGTACGAGCTGATTCCCTCCCTCTCTTTATGTCTGTTTCGTTCAGGTGAGCAAGCGGTACACTGGCCTTGTGGTCTGGATCTTCCTGCCAGAATTTGTCCCAACGGCACCCAATGCAGAGAGTACTGGGCTGGACCCAACTTTGGCATCACCAACTTCGACAACATCCTGTTTGCAGTGCTGACTGTGTTCCAGTGCATCACCATGGAGGGCTGGGTGGACATCCTCTACAGCGTGAGTCTCTGCACCAAAGATTAAAGAATGTTGTTGTATGTGGTATGCGCTTGATTTGTTTGATATCTGATGTGTTTTTCCTCACGTTCTTTATCAACATCTTAAATCTTATCATGTTTGCTCAGCTATTTTTGACTGCCTGCTGAGAGTGCTGGAGAGTTTCCTGTTTGTTGTAGGTCTTGTCTTTGAACATTTTGAAGGAGAGTTTCAATTTAATTTCTGACCAGCTTCGTACGGCTAAAAGCTGTCATTAAAAGATGACACTTTATGTATATGAGGACCCCTTGAACACTTTGATCCATAACAAGGTGACTTGCAAGTCAATAACTGGATTTACAGCGGTTGATGGTTAGTTTTTGATGTTCACAATTCTCCAAATATGGACTCTGTTGTTTTTGGAGACCTCCTGACTTTTGCATCTTTTGGGCACACAGTGCAGGGGAACAATTTGGGACCCCTTTTTTTTCTTAGATACTGAACCTTTGTTCTATTAGAAAACTCATGAGCTTCTTCTTCTTCTCTCCCAAGTATCTTATTATCTAAACATTCATTTGTTGAACACTTTCATGCGCTCATGGAGATTAAAGTTGTTATCTTAAAGATCTCAGTTTTGTTCTCTTTGGCGGCACCTATGGCGATAAACGGTAATTGTGGGAGCACACTTCCCAGATATCCAGACGGTGTTGCATGTGTGACGTCCACGGTTGGCTCTGGTTGTAACTCTTGATTTTCCTCGCTGACGGTTGCTTTCCTTTTCAGACTGTTTGCTTCATCTGAGCGTTGAATATGTTTCTGTTTCTTTGGATTTTCACTTATTTTTGAAGTTGTATCTGTAGTCATCCATCTTTTCTTTGTTTGTTCAGCCAGAGTAGATTACTGTTTACTCGCAACACTTGCAGAGACCGGAAAAGTAGCCGCTTTACATACAAGTGTGTTTGTTGAGTTAGCTCCGCCTACCCTCTCTGGCAGACCAACCACTGCTGGGTGATGGAAAACGCGACACTAACTGGGCGCCGCTGGTGACTTTTTCCACGAAGGTCGCCACAGACACCCAGTCCATAATACTGCAAAGGCAAAGGCTTTCATCAGTGGGCCATAAGCTCAATCGCCAATGTGTTACCTCATTGGGCGATAGATGGTGACTTAACAGATTTCTGATCCATCACTTCCATATTTGTAATCTGTGATGAACATTGCTGCCTTTAGAAAGCACTAAGAGTGTTTGAAACTATTTTACAACCCTGAATAATACATCCAGAGAAGGACTTTGTTGAGCATACATATTCTTTTTCCACCTGTACTTAACATTCATAAAGAGATGCACATCCACACCAGGGAGCTGCCAAGCACATATCTGTGACAATTGAGCGGCTCCCCTGGAGGAATGTTTTGTTGCTTAAGGGCACCTTGAAGGTAGTTGGTTATGGAGTGGAGAGCGTTATTCATTCATTTTACCCTCTCTGACTTTCCATACTGTTTTATAGATTTCAGCATGACAAAATTGTTTCATAATTCTGCAAACCTTAGACCATCTCATCCTTAATGTTTGTGTGAGTATAAGCCAGACGGCTTCAGCAGAGTCAGAGAACAGGTAAACAGAGGCCAACATCAAGGTGCCAGTTCTGCATGATTGGTGAGGTAGCAACAAAGAGAATACACTGTACCTGTCAAATGTCAGTCTGCATGATCAGTATGTTTGCAAAGAAGATATGTATAATAATTATGCAATTCAATAGCAGGAGAGGGAAAATATGTAAGTTTAAGTATCAATTTTGTCACGGCAAACACAGACCTGGGAAAAGGTCTACCAGCTCTCGTTTAGCTTCCTGGACTCTGTTGGCAGTGCATATTAAACATTGGTTTTAAGCCTTTGGCTGCCAGGCTAAAGGGAAGTGAAATGGGCCTACCTGTTGTTGACTCCCCACCCGGCGTCTCTACGATGCTCTTTACCCGAAACAAACTCCCACAAAGGGGAAACTCGACGGTCTTGTCCCCTCTTGCAGTACTCCCAAACATCTCCTCACGCTGCAACTCCCCCGCATGTCTTTCGGAGATCCCCAATAACTTCGGCAATAACTCTTTTTATTAGACACTGACTGTGCGACCAGGTAGGCCCAACCCTAGCCTGACAGCCACAAAGGACAGCCAATCAGGAGACGGTGTGCTGTGACAATTTTAAATATCTCAAAGATAGTTAATCCCATAGTTTTTCACAGCAGACTAAGTTGAATTCTGGGCCCTTTGCTGTAGGTCATCCCCTCTCTCTCCCCTGCCTTTCCTCTCTCTATCCCTTGTGTCACTACCCAGGATAAAGGCAAAATGCCCGAGAATGACTTTTAGAAAAATCTTATTTAACAATCTGTGGCTGGACACAATGCAGAGTAGCTATGGCCATGTGGTTTGTGCCTTAGACATCTGGGTCAAAGAGACGCTTGCCCCCCCCCCCCCCCCCCCCTCGAGGTTTTAAGTACTCTTCTCTCTGTCGCCAGACTCGACAACCCAAACAGTTTTGTTACCTAAATGTCAGCACCTCTGTTTTTTTTAGGGCAGTAAAAGCATGATACTGCCTCTTAAAAACACACAATCCGAGAGCGTGAAAAGAAAGACAGGAATCCCTAAAGGACGAGGGATGTCCAGCCAAGCAGAACTAAAAACGTCTGGGCCATTCCCACAATGGCTGTCTGACTCAGAGCTTCTGCTGTCACATTTTTTTATTTTTTCATCACATGATGTAATGCAATATTAAATATAAGCACCACATGCTGGACGAGCTGTACCGGCCAAATGATGATACAACATTAGTTTCCATTTGAAGACAAAAAAAGAAAAGAAAATCCCCCTTTTTCCCCCTCTGCTGGGAAACACTTGGATGGTTACAGTAAGAGCAGAAAAGGAGGACTTGGAGTAGTTTAATTTAATTCAAATATACTTTGTAATATATACACCCACTAATACATAATCTTGAAATTATTACTTTGAGAATAACATAATTTCCTCTTGGCATTAGGCCTTCTTACACTACTTCTGGTGATGGGTGTTAGGATGGGAACCTCCGAACGTGAGACATAAATAGAAGCTCATCCAAAATTGCAAATACAGTCGAGTTGTATTTCTGTCCATAAAGATCAAGTGAAACAGGGTTGTTTTGCAGCCTGTGTAGACAGAATGCATAAAAACATGAGCGTTTCTGTTCTCTATGATGTGTAAGATTGACATGTGTCGAGCACAACTGAAACTCTCTCTGTGCAGACACGGCAAACAGATGCTGAAGGAAAGATGGTATGTTGTACAAATGACTGCAACGGGGTGGGACAAAATATTGATAAGGCAAAGTATCATCACCCTGACTCCCACAATACACTTATTGATAGGCTGGTGCCAAATATCGATATTTGAATTTAAAAATATTTGGTGCTCTCATCAGAGTTCCCTGTGGTTTTTACTCGCCGCATCACTACTTTACTCTTTACTTCACTCCTCGTGGCAGTGCTCATGACACGAATGAGGGTAATGTGAATGGAAATTAATTGGCCGAAGAAGTTAATCAGATATTACGTGTGGTATCAATAAATGATTTTTTTGCAATATATCAGTTATCGCAGAATCGCTGTATCGCTATATTGTCGTTATTGTGGGCCACGTGTCTTGTATGGTATTGTGAGTTACCCTGTGATTCCCACCCTTAGTCTGCAACCTTATGTGAAAACAAGCATTAGAAAAAAGTGGGTGCAAAAGAATGCTTCTTTATGGAATTAAATTAAAGACAAAGTCCATGTTTATCTTGTAATGCTCATCATATGAAATAAATAAGGGCTGTATTTCAAAAGTAAAATGTGCTTACTTACGGACTTTCTCTGGTCGGATGATTTTGAAAGACTAAAGTTTTATTTAACAAAGGAACCTTTTTTTATGGACAAATTTTATTGTAGAGTTTGGGATGCGGGTAACAATTTATGTAAGTAGTTATGGGCGGATGAATGTTGTTTAAATTCTGCAGCGGTAGTCTTTATTGTCTCTTAAGTCCACGTGGGCTGGATACGTATATGCATTCCAGAAAAACAGCTACCTCTACCAACTGACACCTTACATAAAAGAACCATGCTAATTCAGTTAATGCTACAAAACCTAGCTTAGTTGTTAAAAGAGGTTCTAAAGGATGCTTTGTACATATGTTTGGTCATTAAAAACTATTGGTACATTTGGAAATGCATGACTGAATGGCTATGGCCTCAAAGAAGCTGCTTTCTTTCATGCAGGTAGCTGTGGGAGTTAGTAATGCACACATGATGAAGCACTTTGTATCGAGTTTGAAATAATGATAAAACATTGTTTGATCCATTATAGTCGTCTTTCCAAATGATTAATTTGTTGCAGTATTTAAACATGCACTGTTATCCTCTATTTTTTTCTTGTTCAGCCTTCCTTCCGCAACGTTTATCTTCTCCTTTTGTTCCCTGAACACCTTTACTTTCCTGCTGTTCCGTCTTCTCCGTTCTCAGGAGATAGTCGTTAACTGGCACTACATTGTGAGTCACTCACAGTGCCATTTTTCCTTCTTCTTCTTCTTCTTTCTCCTTGTTTCAATCCAAACATCTCCCGTAGCTTTCTCTGGCTCATTATCCTAAGCGCTGCAGACTCAAGCTGCTGTGATCCCAGAATGTCTTTTCTCTCAGTTGGTAGTTTTTCTTTGGATTTCTGCCTTTTTTTACTTCTTTTGCTCAAAGTCACTTCTTTTGATCCACCAGTTATTTTTACGCCAGTCTTTTTTCTGTGGCTTTTATTATCATATTTCATCCTGCCCACCTATTCAACCACGGCTTCTCTCTTTGTGCTGCTGAATTTCACCACCCAGTCCTTTCTCTGTCCTACTTTTGAAGATGGAAGAGATATTCAGTGAGATTTCTTTCTTCTTCCAAACCATAAGACCACATTTGTATGTTTGTTCCTACCCTCTTATATGATATACAGTAGCATTTCCTAATAATGGCCTGCAACATATCCTCATACTCACACATGTCTGTACTTGACAAACCCAAGAAACACGTGGTATAAAATCGTGGCGTGAAAGCTACTTTAATAGCTTATGGCACCAAAACTACGGGAAATACAGGAGCACACTTACATATTTAATCAGACGTCTACGCCTGGCTCCCTTTGTCATGGTTCTAACTTGATTTTCCTCGCTTTCGTTTGTAGACTGTTTGAATCTAAGCGTCAAATTTGTTTATTTTTCTTTAGATTTTAACTTATTTTTGAAGTTGTATCTGTAGTCATCGTTTGTTCAGCCGTAGTAGGTTATGTTTCCTAGCAATGCTTACAGAAAGTGGAAATGGAGCCGCTTAGCTCCGCCTACCCTCTCTGACAGACCAACCACTACTGGGTGATGGAAAACGTGTCACTAACTGGGCGCCGCATAGTGATTTACTATAATGCTGCAGATGCAAAGGCTTTCATCAGTGGGCCATAGGCTCAATCACCATTGTGTTACCTCATTCGGTGATAGATAGTGACTTGACAGACATTATTTAAATGAAAGTTCGAGATTGTTTCTTTAAGTTCTAAAAAGAGGTTATGGTTTGGTTGATAAGAACACAAGTTATGCATGTACCTTTAAACAAGTCAGCGTTGACCTTTACTTTCACATGGGAGTCAAACCCTGGTCGTCTGGAGGACGCTTTGTGTTTGTTTGTCCAATCTGTCGCCACCAAGCCAAAATGACTGTATTGGGGTGATCTGCCCGTAATTGTCTTACCTTTCACGTTACCTCCCCTGCCTGGAAGCAATTCACTTCCTAGCCAATAGGCTCTCGGACCTGATGCGGCCGGCGATTGATAAAAATGGTGATGCACTGAATCAAGATGGCAGTTCACAGCAGGTTGGATTGTTGTGAGCGTCGTGGCTCTCTTTATACTAAGTAACATTCAACATTTCCACTGGTAATACTTACTACATCATCTAGTAAACGCTGCTAAACACTCATTGTATGTAAGGGTTTTAATAAGCAGTTGCACAGGCCTCCTATACAGCCACCTTCTTGATGATGACAGCTTCCCTTGTTGAGGCCATTCACAAATCCTGTTGAGGCTCAATTTTCTGCTGTTTCTTATTGGTCTGGCTTTTTCAAAGGTTTTACTACAGAATATGCAAATAGCAATAAGCTCACTGGAGAGTGTCATCGTGATCCATGAGCTTTACTGACGTGTAACACCTTGCTGACACCTGGCAACTGTGGTAGCTCACTGACTGTGCCAAAGGAACATCAAACTATAGGGCCTTGTCAGTGTAACAAGCCTGCTCTCCATGACAAGACTCACTGCCAGAGAAAGTTTCTGACTGACTGTGCATAAGCATGCTCTAACAGTTTATCCCCTGTTCTAAATCCAAGTGCAGGTTATATCGAACTGCAGGTAACTGAAGAAACAGTATGTTTTTGAGCCAACTGATATTAGATTATTTCAATGAAATAGAAGATAAAAAACAGGCTTAGGAATTATTTTACCAGTGAATGTACGTGACTTGTTGCTGAACACTTCCAATTCACTGTTTGCTGTAATTTATGTTCGTTATAGTCTGCTTTGTCACATAATGTGAACCTTTTTTATGCTGCTGTCTTGGCCAGGACTCCGTTGTTAAAGAGATTGTGTACCTTAATGGGATTACTTCTGGTAAAATGAGTTTAAAGATAGAAAAACATTGTCTAAGTTGCCAATATTTTTGCCTCCTCTCAGTGGTTAGACAGACCTAGCCATGTGTTACACTTAAGTCTGACCTGGTGGTCATGTAATTTGTTGTGTAAGGGGAGATGTTTTGTTTTGCACTAACCAGTCAGTGGTGAGTGACGTAACAGTCCATCTGACACACAACAACCTGCTGACCTCATCCAAGTTTGTCACCTTTTTTTGTGGCTATTTTTCTGTCTCTGTTTTATGGCTGTTGCTAGGTAGCAAGCTTTCCTCCTTGTCTGCTTCTTTCTATATCAGGACACTTTACTTACATAACAACCTGTGACCTTTAAAAGAGTTTGTGAGGCTTTTGGTGTTAGCAAGAAACCATTATTCAGAACACTTTAGAAATACAGGCTTTATTGATTTGAAATCTGCTGTCCATATGCATTTTTTATTCTATAATGTTTATTTATTTCATTATTTTGATTCGTTCATGTGCCTATTTGTCTTTGTAGTATATCCATAATTCCACGTTTTAATTTCAGATTCTTTCCTGTCCCAAAATGTTTCCGGCTTTGTTGGTTCAACATGCCCATTCCAAACGTTTTTGGCCTTTATTTATGCCCTTAGTTGAGAGACGACAGTGGATAGTGTCGGAAACAGGGGAAGAGAGAGTGTGGATGACATGCAGCAGAGGGTCAAGGGTGGGAGTCGAACCCAGGGCCACCGCAATGACGACTGAGCCTCTGTACATGGGACGTGTGATTTAACCACTGAGCTAAACTAGCACCCCAATGGGTTATTGTTTTTAAGGAAGTCCTTATTTAGGCATGACAGATGTCTTTCACGTATTACAAGCGCCAGCTATTCACCATCTGAGCAGGGCCAAAATGTTCCACAAAGTTTTCCCCGAAGAATTTTTCAAGAAAAGGAAATAAAAGAAACTATGACCATGTTATGTAGTGGAAAAGAGCCATAATATTATTTGTGTAAATGCAGTGAAGCATGCATACATTACTATCTACATCAAAGTCTACACATATAGACACAATCTTGCACTAAAGCAAGGGGGGAGGGCCGAGTGTATAACATTGTAAAGTAAGAATAGCATACATACGGGGACTGTATTCTGTGGATTATATACTATCCTGTAACCCAGCGTTAACCCTGCAGATTGATGACTGTGCTACGTCTGCCCCGAGGGAGATCACTCAGACCGTCTACTCTAATGGTACAAAAGAAAATGCAGAGTACCTCTTCACATCCCATCCGTCATTACTGTCCTGCTTCTCTTCTTCTTCTTCCCCCTGCCGTCCATCCCCCGCCTCCCTCATAACGTTACCTCCCCCGGCGAGGCTGTGTCCCGGGATCCTGTGGTCTCCCAGCAGCAGATGTAGTGGAACGAAGCACTGCAGTGTGCCATTATATTCCTCAGCTGGAGGGAGTGGTGACAATGAGTGCTCACAGGCTCACAGTAGCGCTCTGATGGCATAAGCTTGCTGTTATAGGTGATAGTGAGAAAATGAAATACAAACCAGGAAGTGAAGTTTGAAGGCTTTTTAGACAGGAAGACGCTTTTAATTTTTTATCCGTAAGGGTTTAATATTTGACAAGCTACTTTTATGTGCATGATGCAAACTCAGTGTAAAGGCAAGGGAAGACTAGGCTATGTTCCCATTGGGAGTATTACTTCAATGAAACCATTGCATTGGTAAAATGACAGAGGGCTCTAAAAATAAAGGGTCTCTGGCAAAAGAGGTGCTGTAATATATTGCAATATCATCCAGCAATGCACTGCTTTGGCAAATGAACACCATCAAAGATAAAATGAGTGCTGCCATTACCCCAGAGTTACAAAATCCTTCCTCATAGTATTAACCTCTATTTTATATTTAATCATCTCACTTGAACCTGGAACATTATGCTCACAAGCTGCCCCTTCATTTATTCACAGTGCTGTCTTTCTTTCGATCTCTCATGGCCTGCACAACACAGACAAGCAAGGAGATACACAGCTTGCAGTGCCGGACTAAACCAAGCTCACTGTGGCTGACACTTTCCCTCCTGTCAACTCAACTGTGTTTAAGGTTGTCATAAAACTTAAATACCCTTGCCCCCACACTGTATCCACACAGTACTATCAGTGAAATCAATGAGGATGTTACTTTTTTGGACACAATGCCAACCCAAGCCCTGGCAAATGATGAAATCCAAGCCTTCACACACAGTGAGAACGCCTGGGAAGGAGTGAATGTCACCATACTCCTCCTTGATGTCTTAATCATGAACAGAGCAGAGAAAAAGGGAAGGCATTGCAAATGAAGAGAGAGATTTCAGCTTATGCTAATGATTATAATGTTGCCAGCTGCTGCAGAGCTGCGCTTTTGACTTGAGCGAAGCATCCTCGCATCAGTGTCGTCTTTAGCTGCTGAACGACACAGTGGATGCTGCTGATACGCAACTCCATAACGTCAGAGGCCAGATTATAGTGGAATATGCTTCCATAACTCAAAGTATCCATGCAGAGGAAAATAATAAGCATTATCCTGGATTTTCATTCAGTTGTTCCCCCTCCCCAACATCCCCTGAATTCCTCCTGATGAGATAATAACAGTTGGTTTTGGTGAAAACTATGAAGACAGATTACTGAAGGCATGATCACACTTTCTTTCCCTGTGTAATTTTTTCTTTGAATTGCTTGTGGGCATAAACACAACCCACCATATCAGTTATCTTTCTCGAGCGCAAAACCTTCACCTTCATTTTCACCTTGAGATCCAATTTGAGATATTGTTGCCTTGTTATCGCAATCCTGCAGCAACCAGATCAGATCTGGCTTGTTAATTCAGACGTAATTCTCTCATTGGAATCCCTCTTTGCACTGCTTTGGGTAAGACTTGAGAAAGTTTTTACTGCATTGAAGTTGGGCACAGATCATAGTCATTTTGGTAGGAAATGAGAAATAAACAGCTCTACTCTTAGATGTAGTCAGTTTTTTTTTTCAACCAGCCTTGAAAATCTTCACATGAGGTTCTTCAATGAAAGAAAGAAATATGAACTAACCTTGACATAAACCTTCACCTAACTGAAACCAAACTGTTTTACTGCCAAAATACAAACTTTAAAGGTGAACTGATTGTACACACAGCCTATTCACAGGTCCTGAGGCGTAATACTGTATATATGGAACAACGTTGTTAAAGACCAGCTCCACACTATGCAAATTTCCAACCCCCCCTTGGTTGCGAAAACAAAACGCGTCTCTGCCATCGTTTAGTGGCAACTTGTTGAAACTAAGCTAGCTTGAAATGTAGTAATCAGTAGTAATAACATTAATGTTATTAGTCAGTAGTGAGTTTACAAAAATTACTTGACGGTTACAGCCGGCTCATGCATCGACAAAGTGGTTGCCATAGTTTGCACATAATGATATGCATAGCGTCACCCCGTCCACTAACGGGATTGGCTCCTTAGGTTTGTGACGTCTCAAACCTGCCGATCTGAAAACATGTTGTTCAGCCTGTCCTTGGTACACTGCACTTTAAAAGCAGACAGGCCCAGCCATGGAGATGACTGCTTATGTTGTCCCTGATATGTAGCACATGAAGAACACCACATGGAGATGTTTACAAGGTTAAACACTGGATTTTCACTGGAGGAGGTCTTTAAAAGCTGTATGTGGCTCAAGAGTGAATCTCATGAAGACATCTCACTTGAGGCAGCACAAGTTTAAGAATAAACTTGTTGCAGAAATGGAGTGTTATGGAATGTTATGGTAACAATGGACTCAAGTCCATTGTTACCATAATCTTATCTTTTTCTAAGCTCAGAAAATACTACTTATGTTTCCCAACCATGTTAATGTGCTGCTGATTATGCTCTACAGTCTATGCAAGTAAATTATGTAAGTGATGCCCCATTCATTCAAATGATAGCTTTTCACTCAGAACATATGCCAAAACAGTCCTTGAGGTTTTCACACTTTTTACCCAGGCAAGTATGAGCATGAGAGTCCGTATTGTGCTGATGCAGCTGGTTTTAGGTGATGCTTCCTATTTTTTTTGTTTATCTTTCCACCTGCAAATTTGACTGCTGTCAGGATTTATAGATTTTCAAAGCTTACTTTATATGCTGTTTTTGATTGTCAATGTAAACACCAAGGAAATTTCAAGTATTACAGATAAAAAATAATTTATCTTAAAACACTCAAACCTCAAAATACAGGAAGCATAACACAAATGTCAGGGACCATCTTGACATGATCCTGCCATTCCCATCTGTGCCTCCAAGACACTCCTTTTTAGCGGGAGTGTTATGACATTGATCTAGAAAAGACAGCACAGGCTTGATTCACACTGTGAATGCTGCTTTTGCTCTGAGCCAGTCAGCGGGGAAGTGACACTGTTGTAGCAGCAGCAGGATGTGTGGGTGGTTTCTCAGCGTTGATAATGTGGCAATCTTAGTTTCATGCCACATGATTTTATTACATTTCCTCTACCCAAAGGCTGCCATCAAATTAGAGGCGGCCCTAATTACTCCTGCTGTGTCATGTTCAAGCCTATCACTGCAAGAAATACTGTATCTGCTGTTATTTGTATCCTATCTGTATGGTATTCAAATCTCGTATTTAATCCCATTGAAATGTTTTCTCAATGAGCTTGTTAGTCTTTGATTAATGAGGGCACATTTTTTAGCAACATTAGACACAACATCTGTGTGAGGTGGTTGTCTTGCAGTGGTTGATTGCTCAGTGTATAAGGTCATAACAGCGTCTGTACAACATGCTACATTGTTATAATGTCTTGCTATAAAATTTGCTGGTTCACAGCCTCTGTTGATGTTGCTTACTTACTGTCCTCCCTATAGACTTTGCATAAGAAGTGGAGGCAACTCTTAGTTTCAAAAGTGAAGCCAGTGTCCAAGTGCCTTTACCTAAGCTCTCGTAAAAAGGTCAGCGATGGACGACTACCCTGGATACAAATTGACTGCAAATGTCCCTACTTCTCACTTCATTTATTTGCTCAGTAAACATTTTCCTAATGAGCTTATGTTCTCAATCGCTACTTCTACGTCTTCTTCAATATAGCATGTTCATTTAGTGGACTACAATCCTCTTTACAGTAAAATGCTAAAGCTTTAGGGTGTGGCTGCCTGCAAGTTGCTACCAAGGTGACTTGACAAATGTCCTGTCCTTTTTTATTGGTTATTTTTTAAAGCCTTTGTTTCTTTTGCTAAATTTAGTACCTCAACTGATATTGCAGATGCTACTTGCGAACAAAGCTAGTTAGCTCTAGCCCTTAGCTGATACTTACAATAAGCGTTCCAAAAACCAAGATGGCGATGGCCAAAATGGCAAAATTTGAGGCCCTTAAAATAGTGATCCACATATCAGTGAATTACATCACGCTGGCTATGCCCACTTGTTATATACAGTGTATGGTCCTCCCAGAACATACTTTCTTTTCATTAATGTCTGATAGTAGTGAATAGTCTGGGGTTACTTCACATGCCTGCTCTGTTCGTTTATGGCTGTGTTCCCTATGGGTTTGTTGAAAATGAATGTGCTCTCTCAACAATGCACACGCTAAAGGTCATATAGTGGACCTTGTGTGCTTCTCTGGGATTTCACTTCCCCAGCTACATGGCATGGATTCAACAGTAGTGCAAATGGCTGTCCTTTTCTATGCAAGGAATCCTGCCTTGTTACATCAACTTCAATCTTGTCACACTGTCACATACAGGAACCTTTGGAGAAATAGTATACTGTATCTAGTAGGCTGGTTGGAGATTGAGCACATTTATGTTCACATTAACTTATCAACCAATGATTTTAGTTCTATGTAAAACATGCTCCTAATCTTGCCCCATTCACGTCAGGCAGTGGGTCCCTCTGCCATTCTGCTCCATGCAAATACATGAGAATAGCACAAAATGAAGACTCTAGTGGCCAACAAGAAAAATTCAGCAGGAAAACCTCCTTAACTGTCCATGCATTAGCCATTAAAGATCATTTCAAAAGCACAAGGTATTTCCAGAGCTTTTTCTGACCTACAGCAGCTACATCATATGCCTTCTCAACTTAATGTTATCACCACCACTCCCTCCTTTCCCCTTTAACTCTTTCTGCTTTCTCCCATATTGATGGACAGTTTGTAACCGAGCATGTCACAAATAGAACGACTATCGCATGCCTAATTGACTCAATGCCAACTCCTCTGATTGTATCATGGAGGACTAAAGAACACCAGAAAGATATCCAATCTCCCAAATCTGGCCAAAATCCTCAAGAGAGTTGGACCAGTGAGTTTATATGTCCAACAACAACTTATAGGAAGAGTTTCAGACTGGGTTGAAGGCAAGAGCAGTAAAGAGACAGTTCTTACCAAGACTACCAATGAATTCCTTTTTGCTGTTGACTCAATATACTTATCTTGTAAGTGTTTCTTTACAGTCCAACATAGTTCTTCAGTTGAACCAGTTAGAAAAACTACTTTTTGTCATTGTAAGAGATCAAAACATATAGTATTGTAACTTATAATATTGGATTGTCATGGTACAAATCTCAACTAGACAAGTTTTATCTATTAGCAATTTTAGTTCACCCTTGTTGCCTTTTCCCGTGGTGTCCCCCAGGGCTCAGTTCTTAGACCATTATTGTTGGTTTTTTTCCTTCTTCCCTTGGACACATAATTCCTCTACGTGGCTTCATGGTTTTCACTGCTTTACAGACCTTTACATACACACAAAGCCCTTGGACCCTTTATAGCCATCCAAACTGATTGACTACACTAATGACATTAATGCTTGACCTGCAATCACCTTAAACTTGATCCAGCTAAATCTGATAAATCTAAATCTTTTGCCTTGGCTAGGTGCCTCCAAACTTATCCAATCTCTTCATCACTACACATCTACACTGCTTACTCAGTATTCTGATGCGCATTAAGATGTTGATCTTCTGTGTCGATTGAAATCCTGCATTGTGGCTTCCCTTTATAGAGATATGGAAGTGATTTTTGTGTGGGAGATAGGGTACACAAGCACCTTCTCCTCTCACTTTATTAGAGCAGTGTGAGCCGCAGAGACAGGTGCACCTTGACCTTGTCAGTTTGACGTCCTGTGCTGTCAGGGCTGTCATGGTGCTTGTCAAATGCTCGTCAAAATAAAGCAGCGCAGACAGACAGTTAGATACTGTGTGAGCGTTCAGTCATGGCTGTGTGTGAATCCTTTGATGACGGTGGAGGTACTGTGACTAACTGGAGATTTGATATCAGAGACTGGATATGGAAGTTGTCATGTCTATTTCAGTGTGCATATGCATGTGTGTTTGCTTCTCTTTGCCTGGAGGGGCATCACATGGATTTCTATAACAAACACTTAAAGGGGAGAATAAGAGCCCCTAAACAGATTCATAGCTGTGGAATTTTAACCATTTATATGGTTGATATGGCCAACATGTTAGCAGACATTGGAGACTTAGTGATTGAAAGAGTCAGTAGGTTTACTATAAATCACATCACTGTAGTCAGTAGACTGTCATTTAATCTGCCTCCAGGTTAGCTTTCCCCAACATGGATGTGCATCTGTTTCTAAGTTTCCTGAGAGTATACCAATGGAAGTTATTCCCACACTGTCTATCATGGGACCAAGCTTTGCTTCTTTCCATTAATAAGTCTGATAGATCCCTGGTCCAAGACCAATGGTTTGATCTATTTTTTACGTGCTTGTTTATGACTGAAAGGAAGAAACTGAAGAAATAATCCAAGGCCAACTCAGTTACCTGAATTTCAGGTGCAAGATGAAGTCACTATGGTGGAGTTCACTTGTCTGTGTAGGCTAAATGTTTATTACCCCGGTGAAATGTCAGGAAGGTATAAAGATGTAAAAATCGATATCACCCAAGTCTTGAGTGAACCGTACGATACGACCTTAAAGCAAGCTAAACAATAAAATGAAGTGAAGACACCACATTTCCATGCCATGTGATCCATCACTTTTATAAAACAATATCAGCTAGTGGAGCTATAATTTCTAATGTGTTTAAGATGATGAAGTACGATGCCTATAAATGTGATAGAAGACAGGTGTAATATGTTTTTTAAAGGTGCTACTGAGAACGCAGAGCTGTTACTAATGAGGTAGAAGACCTTAAAATTCACTGATATGGATACAGGACTTCAAGCTACCAGACTCGTCTGGTACTTTGATGTGAAAGGAGCGTCTTGTCCACATTTAAGTGGTCGGACTTCTGAAGTCCAACTGTCTGATTTCATATCTTTAAAATTAGCCTGCGGCAAATTAATTCTCTGGCAAAAAGAAAAAATAACAGTCGGCTCTGGGAGAGAGATAAGAGCCTCAAATCCAGTTTAACCAGGAAACTGTTATATGTTCTGCTTCTCTGCTCTCTGAGGACCTTTTGCTCTCGGTGCCACCAGAGCTGTTGAGCACAGTCACTGCTGCTTGTTGTGAATGTTTCAGACTGCGAGGAGCTGCAGAGTTGATTCAGAGTGGCTGTCTTCATCTCAGCAGGCTTTCTTCCCATCAGAGAAAATGTGTGTCTGTGTGCGCGCGTGCACTGTAAACTGAGAGTGGGAGTACACTGTCATAGCGCAACTGTATGATGCATGACTGCAAATTATGTGGAAGCTCTTGCTTTTTGCTTTTTCCTCACAGATCATTCAGAGCAGTCAGCCAGCGATGACTCATGGAAATAACAGAGGTGGAATAACGATATTAAGTGAACTCATATGAAAACATCAGACTCTGAGGATATAAGTCATTACCTAAAGTTTGTTTTAGAATATCAATAAAATGTAGGAGGCAACTTTTTAAAGTGTCATACTTTCACTTTTTGTATGGAGGTTCAGTTTTCCATCCCATGGGCTATGAGACAGAATGATTTTAATGAATAAGTCATAGCAGGTGAAACAGCATCTGACCTAATCAAACTCTATCTTGCTTTCAATAAAACCACCTTTAACAAGAAACATTCGCAAAAGCAGCAATCGCTGGACCCGACAGCTAGAGTTTGTTGATAAGGACCAATATTTCCAGACCTCTGGTGTAGCCAGCGGGTATCCAGATAACTGAGAAATTGATAAATCTTCACTCATATTCAGATATGTGTTTATAGAAATTAATAAAAAGCTAATTCGACATCAAATGATTGCACTGTGACCAATGCATTCAGCCTCTTTTTCTCTCTACTTGGATTATTGTCCTTCATACAACCAAAGCCCAATGAAACATAATTGGTCAGTGCTACTTGGACTACAACAACAACAATTTGCCACGCACTCTACAAATTATTACTATTTTTTTAAGATTGTTTTTATTATAATAATAATAATACATTTTATTTGTATGGCGCCTTAAAATTTACTCAAAGACACTTGATAAAACATGATAAAAAAACAACAAAGAGAGTGAAATCAGCAGTGTAAAGCAATCAAAGCACAGAAATAACAGTTAAATATGTATGTATATAAAAGAAAACAATAATATGACGATGGATCACAGATTAAAAGCTGATTTAAATCGGAGGGTTTTGAGTGCAGCTTTGAAAGAGGGGAGTGAGGGAGAGTGTCTGAGGTGTTGGGGGAGAGAGTTCCAGAGAGAGGGGGCAGCAATAGAGAAGGCTCTGTCCCCCCAAGTACTGTGCTTGGGAGGGGCGAGGAGGTTGGCGTCGGCGGATCTGCGGTTGCAGGTGGAAGTGTATTGGTGAAGGAGGTCATTGAGGTGGGAGGGGGCTAGGTTGTGGAGGGCCTTGTAGGTGATGAGAAGGATTTTGAACTGGATTCTTTGTTGAATGGGGAGCCAGTGGAGGTTTTGAAGGACGGGGGTGACGGCAGCTGATTTTTGGATATATTGTAGTTTGTAGAGGATTTTGGTGGATGTTCCATATAGAATGCATTTTTGTTTGTTTTAGTTTTTTAGAAAGGACATTGGATAAAGTTGTAAATTCAGAAAAGAGAGTGGGGATGACATGCAGCAAAGGGCCGAGGACTGAGCTTCTGTGAGGTGCATGCTTTAGCTACTGAGCTAAACCGGTGCCCCAGCCTACAGATTCTAAACACATGTGCAGACATCTATTGTTAAACATTATAACAGCAGCAGCTGAATTACATAGTTAACCTGACAATATCTAACATTTCCATTGGTAAATGGAAATATAAAAATAGTAAAATAAATTGACCTTGTGCTCATGAACCCAAATCATATTTTAATCTTGCAGTTGCTTTCCTCTCATTTCATATTAGACTTAAAAACATATGGGGCCATTAGAAGTACCTTGCTAAAGGCAACATAGTGCATCAGCAGTTTGGTAATGAGCTGAATTAGTATAGCCAGTGGCCTTAATTGCCATATGCTCTGTTTTTGCTTCCACGCTGGCACACAGCTCAGGCTAATCTTATTGCGTGGCTCCATATGCAGTGCACTTAGAGGTGGGGGGAACCAATCTGCACATGCATTTAAATTACACATACATACTGTACACCATATGTTCTTACATGGAGAAATGGGCACATTTTACAAACCAAACTGTCCTGTGTCACTTGGAACATCTGGATTTTTGTGATCCTTATATGCAAAACTCTGCAATGAATCATAACTACTTTCTTTATCTTCAAAGACAGCAAGTCCTTTAGTTCTGTATTTTGTCCTCAGCCCCCCCGGAGACTACATATTGTTTTGTTGAACATTAAAAGATACAAAAATATGATTTTTGGTCTTTTTTAACATAGATTATGTAAAAGCAGATTGTAAGATTTGATCAAATTGCATTGACAATGAGATAATAAGAAAATCTGCAGACATGCACACATCTGTGTATATAAATTGAATGTATAGGGAACCACAGATGTGTTCCCCTGACGATGCCAGAGGCTGTTTGTGATATAGAATACTGGATCACACCCTCCATCCAGAAGTGACATATGATAAATTGGATTGATGGATGTGCTTCTACACTGCCTAGAGGCTAGAATACAGGTCTACTCTTCTCTTTTATCTTCTCTCCTTGATAAGACTACACCTACATTTATTTATAATGAAATGTTTTACAACCTGCGTAATGAGTTAAGATGGTTGTCGGGAACTATCTGGTATCAATCATTGAAAGACGAGAATACCTGCTTGTCTTTCAATGAGGCCTCTATAGATATATTTCATGGCCAAAACTTTAAATCCCAATTCCTAACTTCTGTTGGATTATTGTGCTGATCTAACATAATCTGATCCTTGTCTCATTTATTGCACTGGAACTACAACTACATCATAGTGAAACTGGCAATCCGGTATTAAAGTGAGGAATGTGGAGTTTTCATTCAAAAACGATTGATGGAAATTTCAGGTCTTTTAACAATCAAGGTAATATTCCAAAAATCAATAGAGATACCCTCCTAAACTTTATCCTGAACATCCTAACAAGTAGTATAAAACCAGATTGTGTGTGCTTGATTGCACTGAGCTTGTTTAACCTCATAAATTGGAGGAGAAATGAGCAGCTCTTCGGCTTCCACGGTAAAGACCCCAAAATGTTTCAGAGTCTGAAAAACATTTGCATAAGCTTAACTGAACTCAGCTCGTCTGCCTGAGCAGTCAGCTGAGGAGTCAAGGCCGTGTCAACAGGAGGGAAAAGTCGACCTTCCTCATCAGCTGACTGTGAGACTAAAGCTGATGCAACCAAACGGTGCATTTCCACTTCATTTTCTCCTCCACACCAGGAATTCAGGCTTCCCCAGAGAGAGAGCGAAGAGAGCTGCAAACACAAAGGACAGCTGCATGTTACCTAATTCTGAGCATGGATACAAAAACAGCTACAAATGTTATTTGCGAAGATCGTCTGAAGAAAAGGCAAACTTAAACCAGCGTTAACTGGTTTTTCAGTCACTTGGGGGTAACACGACAAGCTGAAAACACATTGACGAATACAAACTCATTTGTGACAACCTTAATTAACATTTTAAACAAAGTTGCTTGAGGCTTGTGAAATAGCTTTGTAGCATTCTTATCACTTTCCATTCTTCTGTTATATGTGCAGGATTTATATCATGTGCATTATGTGCAATGTTTGTTTTTTTTTGTCCATGATTAGTATGTGCTGCATGTCGTATCGTATCGTATCGTATCGTGTCTATCGTACCGTATTGGGCCGTACCTTACCATGTCGTGTCTTATCATATGGTATCATATTGTGCCGTGCCATGCCGTGCCGTGCCGTATCGTATCGTATCGTGTCTTATCGTACAGTGGCGTGTCGCACCGTACCGTATCGAGTCATGTCGTATCATATCGTATTGTATCGCATTGTATCGTTGCTGCTGTATACTCTTTACTGCTTGCATCAGTTGCCAGGATTGTATTTTCTACTTTGCGTTTGTATTGCATAAACGTCCTTATAAATGTAAATGTTGTAGTAATATTAACCCAGAAACAGTCACCATTTAGCAAGACTCCTCCTCCTCCTCCTCCTCCTCCTCCTCCTCCTCCTCCTCCTCCTGCACACTCTACCAAGGCGCCCTCCTCATCTTAACCAAACTGAGTATTACTAATTGTGAGAGCGAGTCCGACACAGACAACGTCCCGCTGTGTTTCACACGTATGAAAGGCAAGTTGGGAAAATTTCAGGACCTGAATGTCTGAAGATTGCCTGATAATTGGAAGGAGTTCATGTGTGAAAGGGGCTCTAGCTGATGTAGGAAATATATTAGCCAGTTGCACAGGCACTGCAGCCAGCTGTGAAGGAATAGTGCATGTATAAACTTAACCTTGATATATCTTGTTAGTTAATGAACTTTAGAAGGACTTTGATGTATTAGACAGAGCCAGTTGGACATTAACATTTCCCAAAATGTTGACTTTTTCTCTTATGCATTATTGAATTGGGCTTAATTAAGCCATAAGTCCATGTTTTGTTCATACCAAGATATTTGTTGGGAGGAACACAGAGAAAGACGGGGAGATTGATGAGATGATGAAACAGTGATGAGATTTTGGACTTTATAGAAAAATAAATGAAGCAGAGCAACACAGTGAAGCTTCCTCCTGCCATTTATCCTGGTGTGTGGGCGGCTGCTTCCCTGACAGCTGAGACAGAGGGTGTGCTACTGTATACGTGTGTGTGTACATCTCACATTCTGGGATGCATAATACAGATCTCCAGCCTGCTGAATCAGCCGCCCTGAACCTCCCATCACAATTACAGCCAGCATGTGGCAACGCTCCGACACTGGCGTCTGCAAAATGTCAGTGTGCTGCACACACCCCATCAGTCGGCAGGTCTGTCCCCTGCTAACAGGCCACTGTGTGGGAGTGCTCTCAGACATGGATGATGCTGACTCCCTGAACCCCCCTCGGGACACCAGCAGGAGTCTGTGCAGAAGTACAAAGGCATAACCTGCATCTAAAAGAAACTAAACAATACTACAACATTTTTGTAGCATATTTGGAATGTAATACTCGTGCGTTTTGGGGGTTTTCATTTGGAAAATAAATTAGCAGTGTTTGTTTGAGTATAACAAAACAAGTGTAAATCAGAAGCCCAGTTCTTCCTTTCTCCTCTTTGGCTTTGTTTTGCTGTCCACCAACTTTTTGGGAAAATCTGACACTTTAGCTGATGAATGCATCACTTGAACCACCAGCTAGTCATTAACTTCCTCAGTCTGACATTCTGTGCGATCAAGCAGTGTATAGTGACTAAGGTCAATGAGAGGTATGAGATCGAACCATGAAGAAAACACTTCAGCTGTCGGGCCTAAAACCAAACTATAATCTGGAAAAGGTACGGAACGGCAGATTTGGGTGATTATTCTTTGCAGGTTTGTCAATTTGTTGTCATATCACATACTGTTTTTTCGCGACTTTAAAACCACTTGTAGTCTAAAAAGGTTCTACCGGTAAAATAGTATTCAAAGCTTTACTGTGAAAATACTTTTGGATGGGTGGTGACATAAAATCCTTCTGATATTCAGTTAAAACTTATTTGTATGATGTGTATATAAAACAGTATAGAAGAGCTAGGGTGTAGATCGTAGAATAAATGATGGTTGGATTCAATGTAGCTGCTTCAGTTTGAGGGTCCTGGTGTTGTTAATGAGTCATTGTAAATGTAGGTAGCAATAGCTGTGATTTTTTACCAAACAAGACAAATGATCTGCTGTAAAAGGTTGAGGATGTCAGTACATAAAATAAAAAAAACTTACAGACAGAATGATTATTTGAAAGTGTCTGTCCAACTTTATAGCAATAGTTTTTTTTAACCCAATCATCCACTTTCAGATGAACTGGAACACAAACTGTGAGCCAGTTTTAATCACCACAATATCAGTGGTCTCCATTAATGCTGCAAATCCTGCAGCTGTGAATCCTGCAGATGTTGGCCAGATTCCAAGATCGGGTGGAAAGTCTTCCAAGAACATATGTGTGCAATATTAAGGTGTCCAAATACTCTGTTTTGGTGTGCACGTTTTGTGCACTGTCGTCGATGATTCAGCATAGAGCAAAAACATGGGAGAATGTTGAGGGGAGTGGGTGGTGTGCTCCTGCTTGCAGATGTGGTCATTAGCCAGTAAAAAGCAACAGCAGTTAGCTGTCTGCACGTGTGTGTGTGTGTGTGTGTGTGTGTGTGTGTGTGTGTGTGTGTCCTGTATGTGAGAGTGCAAATCATTTAACCATATTGAAAGACTGAGTTGTCATAATTATTTGTCTGTAGACGATTTATTCCAAGTGGATGTTACTCGTGTTGACTTAAACATTTGCTTCCCTGTGATAGGAGATGTTTTTGTGCTAGGTCATTTGTTGGTGGCTTTGGGTTGTGTAGAAGGTCAAGAGAAGTTTTTAATTGCTGTTTTCGAATTGAATAGTTGCCAATACACTTTCTAATGAGGAGAGCTTGAGAAAGTTTCAGTCAGATTGTTTGGAAAGAATGCATTGGTTTTCACCGCTGTGGAAGGGAAATGGGAAAGTACTATAAGACAAAATTATACACTTTTTCTCAAAGTGGTTCGTTAAAAAACAAACTAAATGGCTTTTACTTTATCAAGGATGTGCTTTTGGGTTTTACTGCATTAGGTTTCACACTTCACCTGTGTCTTGTATTCACCAGTAAAGCAGCCAGAAATTAAACATAAAGTGTGACAATCCTAACTCTGACAACAAGTTAGGGTCAAATGTATTTACATACGTTTTAAGTGTGATGTGTGTTTCTTAATGACTTGCTTCAAAAAGCTGAAACTATCTCCTGACTTTCTGTGTTCTTTTTTTTCCTGTCCAGACCAATGACGTTGGAAACACCTGGAACTGGCTCTACTTCATCCCTCTCATCATCATCGGCTCCTTCTTCATGCTCAACCTGGTGCTTGGTGTCCTATCAGGGTAAGTCGTCTCAAAACATTGGTACACAAATGTCCAGGGGCCTATACCACGAAGCGAGTTCAACATACATCGGGTATTTTATCCTGATCTGGCTTCACTTAACCTGACAAAGGAGATCGCACTAGGCGATGAGCGCGTTCACATATAAGGGGCGGAGTCTGCAGCGTATGAGCAATCACACATAGGGACAAATCTGCCATCAGCTGATTGGCATATTTTATAAACTCTGAGCAAACTACAATATGAGAAAGATATAAGGATGTTAATTCAGACTAAAATCCACTCAGCTGCAGCTGCTGGATGCAGGAAGGACAACTGGGAGAAACTGCTCCATCATTAGAGCACACTGACTATAATGAAACTCGTATTTTATATTAAATTAATATGTTGCACAGATGTATTTTTGAGATGTTTATGAAAGATTAAGACTTATTCTCTCAGCTCCAGCTGCATCAAGAGGACTGCAAATAAAAATAAATAAACCACAATTTAAAGCAGAGAGAATGTTCTCTTTTATATCTTATGAATACAAGTACGAAGCTTTAGTGCTGTAATCAGTTTCTGTTGTAGATGTAGGCCTATATCAGTAAAGCACGATGAATATCAGATCAAAAATCAGATGGTTAAGAGAAAGTGTTTTACCGCTCTCTCTCTCTCTCTCTCTCTCCTCCCTCTGACCATCTGCTCTCAGAGCTCCTGAATCAAGAGACCTGATTGGTCAGTAGGTGTTGTTTAGTTCAGGTTGATCTCTTATCTCCAATATTACCTGCTCCGGAGCAGGTTAGGTGTTCGACATAAGTTACCATGGTGATCTACCCCGGTAAAAAGTGATCCACCTTCGTAGTACTGAAATCCTGTTGTAAACTCCGAAGTTACCTCGATAAACACAAATCCAAATGCTTTGTAGTACACCCCCCAGGTCTGCTCAAAGCTCAGCTCATATTACATTTAAAATGGTGTTTATTTATCATGTAAAAAAAATCCAAATAGGGCACTCCTAGAAATTGTTCAGTATTAAAATGTGCAACAACTTGACTTAAAATCAGGGTTCAAATTGGACTTTAAAAACACAATTTGCATTTCAAACAGTCTGAAGTTCAAAATGTTATTTTTTACTTTTTAGATGGTTTTTAAGAAGCCTCTTATTTTAATTTGCTTCCAAATGTTCTCTTAATGCATAATTAACAAAACACGATCTGAGCTCTGTTGTTACATGACAACCTCTTTCTGTAAGATTTCAGTAAACACAACAATCTCTGGGGTAATGGGATCAAAGAACGACTTCTTTTAAAAATGTTGCTTTCTTCTGTGGAAAATCTGCAAAAATGGAGAGCAACACGCAAAATATTTTGTGATTGGGTTATATGCAGTATTGATTAGGAGCACAGAACTGCATCTTGTGCCTGACGCTGAGGGGACACAGAAGGCGGACGCACCGCAAAGCGCCCCAAAGCGCTGCCCGCTCCCTTTCGTCGCCCATGTTAACCAATTGGTCTGTTCGCAGAGAGAGCACCACGCGAATATGGCAAGAAAACACACTGATAACGGGATAAAATGAATAAACAAACACGTTCTTATGGCCACAGACCTTACTACACAACACTGGTAACAAACACTGTCTATACTGAGGCCATTCATACAGCTACATGGGCTGTCGGTGTAACACTTGTTTAAAATCTTGTTGTTGTCTTCTTGTTTTTGTCTTGCTGATGTATTCAGCTCCCACATCTATGTTATTTATGGGTTGTTTTACCCCATAATGGCTGTTAGAATTAGTTTACAGGCAGATGCAAATATACTTAAATAGAAATGAGCATGAAACGCAAAATCTTTCAAAAGCATGCCCCCGGACTCCCCTAGATGTGGCAGGTTTTATCTATCCACGCAATGTTCTCACCTTTTTTACCCCTTACCTGTTTGCATCCCCAAATACTAGTTTAGAGCTTCAACACAGTATCTTACCTGTCTGTTATCTAAGGTGGGGTAGAGGGTTATATAATACCTGAGACAAAATACTAAATTGAATCAATCGACAGATTCACATCCTCCTCATCCTCCTCCTTTTTACTTCCTGTCTCTGATCATGTGTCCCTGTCATCCTCCCGGGTCATGAAAAGGCCTCTCGCCGTGGCTTTAATCATCCTGGTTCTCTGTGCTCCTCATTGTGTCTGTGGTTGTACAGAGCTTCTTTTCACCTGCTGTGACTCACAGCCCATTGTCCCACTAAAACCTGGATGAAAGCAAGCATTTGTGTGGTCATTAGTCTTGAGTTCAGAGGAAACCCTCAGCTGGAGGGGGATTCCCTGTGTCATTCTTATTATTCTCCATGTTCAAACTGAGAGAGAAGGAGTGTACTTTTAGTGTTTGTAATGTTTAACTAATATATATTTTGTCACTTTTAACAATCTCATCTTTCTGCTTGTCATAAAAACACTAAGGTTAGGCATATTTAAAGGGATAATTTTGTTTTTTTTTTGGGCTTGCATGAGGTCAGCAAGGTCCCTTTAAGGAGAAGCCGACCGGAGTTCCTACATGGAAGCTAAGCTAAGCACTGCTGCAGATGGGGTCACAAGTACCACATACTTTTGCCACTTAAGAGTTCTACATATTAACAGAACATCTTAGTTAAAGTGTAAGGTATATTTTAGTGTTTTGTCACCGCTTCACATTGACGTCAGCCAGCCCTTTCCCTCAGCACTATGTCTTGCTCTGCATGACAGCCCTGTATACCTACAGTATCGCAGCAGTTGTATGGGTCAGCAGTTTGTAGCACACTCACACCGAGTTATTGTCGTAGCATTACGTAAAGCTGTTTTAGGGAATCCTTGAGCATTTAGGCATAATTAAAGCACTGTTTTAATGGCGGAAAATATTTGAAGATGACATATCTGCCGATGCCAATATGTCATTTTCAAGCTGTAATCTGCAGATATTGATAACGTGTTGATAACATCGTGCAAACCTACTTACTATTGACAAGTACCTCAAACAACCCCACCCCAAAAAAACACTATAACAGGCAGATCTGGTCGACATCAGAATTTTCTTTTACTCTTAAAAATTGAGATCAGCTGAGATTGTCTGAACAGTTAAATAACTATTTTCTACCATTACTCTTTGGTCACATTCATGCGGAGAGAAGGGGTGTTATTACAACATTTGTGAGACAGGTACTCTAGTAGATTAAACTCTACAATACACGTACAGTGGCTGTCCCTTTTAAAATATATTTTTATATTCAGGCCTTAAAACACCTTGTGTGATAAGCAGCTTCATCGTATGTCACACTGTGTGAGAAAAAAAATCATTGTTGCAATGCATCACAGTTTTGAAGCGTGTCAGATTGTGATGAATGCCTTATGATTCACAGGTCTACAGTGTTGATAGAAACTTGCGTCATCTGGAGTTTTTAAATGCAGCAAAACCAAACAAGTCCTGGCCCGTGGTCCTAAATCAACAGAGCTCACTGCCTAGGATTGAAGAGGCCGAACTTCCTTTCACAATTGTCCACTTTCATTAGGGACGGCCTGAATTTGCACACTGTGATGTGTCCATTTTTTGATTTAGTTAAGCTAACTGCCTGCTGGCTGTAGTTTGTAGTTGTTGCATACAGATATGGCAGTTGTATCATTATATTCATCTAACTCTTGCAGAAAAAAATGTCTATTTATTTAGCAAGTGTTCGATAGTCATTACATTTCTATTGTAATCTCATACTTTGTGCAGCTAGAAGTCCTACAGCGGATGATGACGGGCAGACATAAAAATGCAGTGTGGTCTATCATGCCACATATATCACATAGATTTTCTTCAGCATCAGCACATTTGGATTTTTAAAAGCTTCCAAAATATCTGCTAACTCAGCTCCAACTTTGCCAGCAGCCTTTTTCCTCTTTCATGCCCCTCAGCAGCTGTTAATAATCTTTCACACTTGAACCTATTGTACGAGCAGGTTAGCTCCTCGCACACTCAGAGAAAAAAATAATGTAGGTTCGAGTCAAAGTTACCCAATATGATCCATCCATTCATTCTTTCTCTCTGTGTGTGTTACGACAGAGAATTTGCCAAAGAGAGGGAGCGTGTGGAGAAAAGGCAGGAGTTCCTGAAGCTTCGGAGGCAGCAGCAGATCGAGAGAGAGCTCACCGGCTACTTGGAGTGGATCTGCAAAGCAGGTCAGACTCATCTCTGAAACAGCATGAGAGCTGCTATGAATGTGTTTGTTGTGTTAGAAAAACATGACAAATTGATAGAAAGTCCCTCTCTCCTCCCTCCATCTCTCTCTCTCTCCCGCTGCAGAGGAGGTGTTGCTGGAGGAAGAAGATGAGATTGCAGAAGAGAAGTCCCCGATGGATGGTGCGTGGTACAAGAGGAAACAAAACCTTCCAGGTGAAAACAGGGCTGAGTATCTTTGGCCTGCTTTACCATAGGCCATCACCACAGGGGGTCGATGGTTAAGCAGGCACAAAGAGGTGCAGTTCATCATTTTCATCCTGTGATTGATTTTTCACAGCATCAACTTGTTCTGCATAAGTCATCCCTCATGAATGTGATCGGGTTCTCTTTTACCCTGAGGATGGAGCTTTACATGAAACCATACATACTGGCATGATTATATATATATACAGTATATATATATATATATTACAAAGACGCTGAAGTGTAACCCATACATGCCACCTTTTAAGACACAAATGATTCTTTTTCTTAGAGGCACATCAAGAAATGCTCGTATAGTTTGGATTTAAGATCAAAATCAGTACTGAGAAAACGTTAAAGTCTGTTTTAAGCTGAGCAGCTCCTGGTTGCCTATCAACCTCACAGTCAGTACAGGACATGATACATTTTACTATTGATTAGTGGGCAGGCAATCACGGATCCCATCGGCTATAGTCTGACGGCGATGTCGCCTCTGGGGACAGCGGTGAACATGCCGGGCGTGTCCGGTTTAGCCAGTGGTTCGCGATAAACAACTTCCTTACTTTGCTGATAAGTGATTGGTCAATATTACTCAGACTACAAGTGTACTACAAACAGAAACCGGGACACTTGCCGTCCCTACAATCCACATCCTTCTTTCTACATTTCTATGTAGAATCTGTAAATAGAGATTAGTGTGCAGGGAAATAGGTTAAATATATTTCACAAAACGTGTCCTCACTATTTCTTTCATCAAAACTCAAAAGAATATTTTGAAATCAGCAAAACTCAAAAGCCAAGGAAGAATAACAGCTCTGAACTGTGAAACCCAAGATCTTTGGCATCTAGATATAAAACAAGATGTAATGTATGATTGAAGTTTTAATTGTATAATCATGACCTGGACGGCCTTCAATTTTAAATTTGGTAAGATATATTTTTTTTCTCCAAATGTAGCCTATAGCTACTGATTTCTGCTGTAAACAGTAAAGTATTGTTGAAGCCAATTACATTTATAAGCGATCATATGATCAGCACTTTGTTGCCTTCATTTCAAAAGGAGCCTGCTGTTATTAATCTCTCTCTGTCCCTCTCTCTCTCTCTGTCTCTCTCTCTCTCTCACACCCTTAATTCCAGTCCATTATACCTGGTGTGATGGCAAGGGGTTAATTAGTGTGATATGCAGCTTTGGTGTGATTGGAGTTGTGAAAGCAAATTCACTGTGCCATGCTCTCCAACATACACACACATGTGGAAATGCATTTTCCAGTAAACAGTCACATACTTGAAACACATCCAGGCTGATGATTCCAGTAAAGTGACAGCTGCCAGCGGCCTGTTTTTCCTCAATTAGTTCCATATCAGGGAATAAAGAGTCGGAAGCCAAAGCCGTAGAAAAACCACTCTGGTGTTGTTGGAGCAGAAAATATGGAGCTGTGAATGACAGGTATGAGTAGTGGAGGGAAGAGCCAGTCAGTAGAATTGCATTCTTTGTTCTCAAACAATTTTTCCACAATTTAGCAAGTCACTGGAAATGTCCCTCAGGCTAGACATTTAATTTAGAGACGGGTTAACTTGTAAGTTTTTGCCAAATACTTTTAATTGTTTTTGTCTTTTTTTAAGGAAAAAAACATGAAATCACAAACACAAAGGTAGTGGAGTGAACACAAATTTACATTTCTTTCTTGATTTTTAAAGGTCATTTAATGTGTTAATTTCCCTTGGGCTTCACTGCAATAACATCTCATTGTGTCTCATCATGTAAAGTCATTTTATATGTTTACTTCAGTCCTTTAAGGCCAATTCTTTTAAAACCTAAACCTTACTTTTACATATTTTGGGGACGAAAAGTTATTGATTTGCTCCAGCAGATGATGTAATCGTAATCCTTTGGAGCATGATCAAAGTACGTCCACTAGATGTGCTTGTTTTTACCACTGAAAGTCTCAGAATGTTTTAGGGCTGCACGATTTTGAAGAAAAAAAAACATACATCTTCTTGTTCTGCGATATTTATATTTATTAAGCCCACCACTCAGCTGACAGGGAGCTGGTCACATAAACTATTAACAATCATGCCTTTTTATTATTTAGGACTTGTAGGTCTATTTTCTTCTAACAACACAAAACCTCTCTCCTGCTTTAATCACTCTTGGTTCAGGACTCTGACAGCCGCATGAAAAATGAGATGAAGTTCAGGTGGAGCGATACGTTTCTTTATAAAATAAATAACAGCCTGGTTGCTGCAGTTGTGTTACGTTTACAGTATGTCATCTACCATTCATAATGATGTTCAAATGCATGTTTAATTAGCATGACCAGCTCGGTGACAGTAACTTTGAAACAAAAGCTCGCAGCATCATGTGCATCGGGTGTACAGTTTACAGGCAGGTGACAAGCAGTCAGTTCAATGTGCTCTGGTGAAGAGCTGCACTAATGTGATATCAGACGGACTTTTCCTGTTGATTAGTGATGGAAAACAAGGACCTGGTGAGTTTTCCTTTTGCACCAAGCAACAATAAAGTAGCAGCTTGACGTGACGTGTTTCACTACTGCACGTTCTGCGGAGTGACTGTTGCACATGTGCACATAGAAATTGCGATTGTCAAACGATATATTGTGCAGCCCTGGAATGTTTTCAGCTGTCCAACAACATTATGGAAAAGATCAGTCAAGGATTGAAACTGGAAATAGCTGTTACATCGCTCTCATTACAGCAGACTCCATTCACAAACACATTTTATTCATTTTACCTCACAGAACGCAGGAGCTGCTTGTCCATCGCTGCCTCAGTCTGCTTGGATCTGATCTAAACTTTAAAATAAATAAATAAATAATATAATTTTAAACATCTGGTATTGTCTATAGAGTCAGGAGAGCAATGTAATGGCTGTTATGGCTTAACAAAAAGAAGCTTAACATAGAAAAAAGGTCTATCTCTGCAGGGTTCCTTACTGTAATGTTGTTAGACACTTTTCGTAATAATCTGTTGGTGGCAAAATCATGCCTGTTCAGGACAAGAACTTTTGCCTGCAGGGATTTCATTGCAGCACTTACACCCTGTTCAGCTGAAGAAATCTGCTGAAGCAATTGCTAAACTTTTTGTTATTTACAGCCCAAAATATGTCTGAATGGGGCCCAAGGTTTCCATTTAACTTACCATTATCTTAAAATGAGTAAAAAGATACCTGAAGCAGTAGAAGCATTTTAAATGAATCTTAAAAAGTGGTACATTATTTGAATTTGATGCTGTGACTTGGTTTTTCTGTTTGTTTAAAAGTTCAAACCCTTGAATCTAGAAATTTCTTGAAACAGGATGGATTAAATTAGTAAAAAGTTTAGATTTTCTTACTGCACTGGCAGATTTTTTCACTTGTTTTAAATAAAAAAGCAATCAGTTACAGACTAAAATGATTTGATAAGACTGTCGAATTGTTTCTCAATCATCTAGCTACCTGGTTCTGCCTCCCAGCCGCCCTTCCGACTGGAGCTACAGGGTTGTAGATCTTAAGATTGAGCCCACCACTCAGCTGACGGGGAACTGGTCATGTGACGATCACATTCATGTTGTGCTGGCAGTTTTTCATTCCAAAGCTGGCTCCAAGCAGGAAGGCAGAAAATCTCCAAATGAAAAACAAGATTGATGCCTGCTATTCATAGTTTCCAATTAGCTCACCCCTCACTGCCATGCACATGCACGAACACACACATGCAGTATAAACTATATATGGATGGGGCTTCCTCCATTGAAATACAATTTGAAAAGGCTGTTTATCTTGCTGCTTGTATTCATGTTAAGGAATACAATTTTGCATAAAAGAACAGCACCAGTCCTATATTACTATTACTGCATTATATTTTAAGACTCATAAATGTTATGCTTTTCCCTTCATGTTCTCCTTTACAGTCCTGAAACGAGGCAAAGCCAAGAAAGGTAAAAACGACCTGATCGGTACTGAGGAGGGGGAGGATCCTTTTGCAGACATCTCCTCTGTCGGTGAGTCTTGCATGTTTTTGTTCTCGACCACCAGCAGGTCACCTCTGACCTTCACATGCTGTCTGTTCACAGAGTTGACCTTTACAATAAAAGCCACCATAAAAGCCTGCCTTCTACTCTGAATATACCCATGTCCTCTGACTCTCTGGTCTCCATTTATCAGATTAGCACATCATGTCATGTCAGCGCTATAAAGCTTTTGTTGGATGCCTTACACAACCTAAACAATGTAAATCACAGAGGCAGATTCAGCACCATCTGGATGTGGAGACGTACAGCTCTTCTTTCCTGGCTGTAGAAGCGTATATCCTCCAGGGAAAAGAAGTATAATTAACTTTTCTAATTAGTCTGTTAAATTAAAATGGGAAGTGAATCACCTGCAGCACATTAGAATTAGACTTTTAATATTAATTGACTTCATGGTCCCACACAAAGACAACATGTAATTGCTTTTCTGTGGGATGGAGATGAGCATAAGTGTGGTAATTGAAACCATTCTGTTGCCCTCACTATTTTTATTATATCAAAACTATTAAGTGCCAGGGGAATCGATGCTGCACATTCACATTTCATCTCTCATCTCACTTGTTTCACACAGCAGTTCTGCTGCATGGCACAAATGTATTAGGTGCATATTATAGCATTATTTAATGAGCAGCTGCAAGGACATTTCAGTGTTCCGATAAGTTAACGCTTTTCTGTCTGTCCCTTGGCAACTTTTTGTTACTTTTCACAGCTATAGTCTTGGCCACAAACCTTTTTCAGTGCTTGTTAGCAGATGTGAAGTGGGATGGATCCCTGCCAAACCTTGCTGTTACACTTCCATCTTCAAAACCTTCGCGGTCCTTGAGCTCTGATTTCCTGTAACCTGGCAGTAGCACAACTGTAGTGCAAACTTTGCTGTCCGCTCTCAACTCCCACTGTGTGTGGGTGTTACAAACAAATATTAGCAGCTTTGCTAACCAGAGGCCAAGAAGAATGATGCATATATCATTAGGAGGTATACAGCTAGGAAGATGGAGACAGGACAGAAAAACTGTTTATTTTTGTGAAGCAATGAGTGCCAAAACACCAATTTAAAACAGTCTCAGCACAGGACACAGTGAAAGGTAAGGATATGATTTCATCGACATTTCTGCTAAAAAAGAAGAAAATAGATAACGTAAAACAAACAATCAAATGCACTGCAGAATGTTTTTGTAGGGAAATATGTTCTGAAACTATTTCTTGGCAGGAAGTAACTGTGCAACAAAGAAATACCCCAGCACATAACACAACACAAGATGTAACATGAGTTTGTTTTTAAGAGTTCTGGTAGTTGATTTCCCCTGATTCTCGTCGTTATGCTAAGCTAAGCCAACATTCCCCGAGCACTAGTTTAACAACAACAGGAGAACATCTCATTTTGGCTAGTTTAACTTCTCACTATGCTGCACTGATGAAAACATGTACTGATGTAGCACAATGGTGATTGAGCCTATGGCCCACTGATGAAAGCCTTTGCATTTGCAGTATATAGTATAATTATGGACTGGGTGTCTGTGGCAACATTCGCAGAAAAAATCCCAAGCAGCGCCCAGTTAGTGGTTGGTCTGCCAGAGAGGGTAGGCAGAGCTAAGCGGCTGCTTTTCCAGTAATCTACTATGGCTGAACATACAAAGAAAAGATCGATGACTACTGATACAACTTCAAAAGTAAGGGAAACAAAAAGAAACAAATTCAAGCCAGATGAAGGCAAACAGTCTAAAAAGGAAAGTGACTGTCAGCCAGGAAAATCAAGAGGTACAACCATGGCAGAGGAAGCCAGCCGTAGACGTCTGGTCAAATTGGGAAGTGTACTCCTGTAATTACCATTTATCGCCATTACAGGCGCCAAAGAGAATGAAACTGAAATCTTTAATAAAATAATATGTGAAAGAGCCATTTGCTCCGTTAGTGCTCCTCAAACATCAAACACCCATAACAATGTTTTTTCTCTGCTGTTGCAGTAAAAGTGAGCACAACCTCAGCTGAATCGCCGTTTGTTTGCTAAATAACAAAAATCCTGCAAACACAAAAAGACAAAATAAGATAAAGAATTGTTTTCTGTTTGTTTCTTAGTTCTTAATAATGATCTTGGTGAGTGGGGCGATGGTGGAGATGCTGATAATCACACTAGACGGAAGAAGACAAGGAAAACACACACAGTGATTCACTGAGAAAACTGTGAAACAATGACAAATATTTCCTCTCTCACCTCTTTGTCATCGCTCCCAGCTCCTCCAGGCTCCCCTTTTGGTCGGGCCAGTGTGAAAAGCAGCGGAAAGTTGGACGGCTCCTCTTACTTCCGGCGTAAGGAGAAGAGGACCCGGTTCTTCATCCGCCGCATGGTGAAGGCTCAGAGCTTCTACTGGATCGTTCTGTGCCTGGTGGGCCTCAACACTCTGTGTGTAGCTATAGTCCACTATGACCAGCCCGAGTGGCTGACAAGGGCCCTCTGTAAGTCGCACAAAGAAATACACACTATACTTTAACTTACTGACTGATGATGACATGTACAAAAAAGGTTTATCTTGATTTTGCTACTCTGCCCATCCAATCAACAGACACAGCAGAGTTTGTGTTCCTGGGTTTGTTTCTGACTGAGATGAGCTTGAAGATGTACGGCCTCGGAGCAAGGAATTACTTTCACTCCTCCTTTAACTGCTTTGATTTTGGGGTGAGTTACTGTCAGCTGTCACTCACAGGTAGATATTTATCACAAACCAGCAGTGCTTGTTTTGTTTGAATGATCAACCAGTCTTGTTTGGTAAGAGAGCAAAATGCGTCATGTGGTAACTTTATTCTCCTCTCTCCTCTTTAGGTGATTGTGGGAAGTATTTTCGAGGTGATCTGGGACATGATTAAACCGGGAGCATCATTTGGGATCAGTGTGCTGAGAGCCCTGCGACTGCTCAGGATATTCAAAGTCACCAAGTGAGTTTACTTCAAAACACATTTGTGAAACTGCAGACAGAACATACAGGACATCAGACTTCCATCACGGAAAATCGGTCTTTTAATGTCTCCACCTCCACAACTTTCAACCTCTAAGGAATACACAATACAAAACAATGTCTGTTAAGTCATTATCTATCGCTGAATGAGGGAACACAAAGGTGATCAGTGTTAACATCGTTAAAGAAAATAATGATGAAAAATGTTCATCAATTATCTATTTTCCATGACGAAGACGAGACGTTGATGAGCTAAAAATACATCATTGATGATAAAAACTGTGACGACACGTATGTTTTGTTTTTGTTAACGAGGCGAGACGGCACTGAAATGTTAGTGGTGGGCTCAGATGCATATTTTCCCCTCACTGTGCGTCTAATCTGTCTGTCAAGATACAAGCAATGCATTCCTGTAACTGGGTAACAAGTATCACAAAGGTGGTGGTGAACTTTCTCTGTGTCACCCAGGCTTCCTGCTTCAGGCTCTGTGCATGCTCAGAGAAAAAGGGGCGTTTAACGCGTCATTGGACGCTTCTTCTGCACAAAAAGGAGCGAGTGATGATGAAGTAATCTTTAGACGCTGTGTCCTCATCATTTATTTTAATGTTTGGATGATCTGCTGAAAATCAAAGTCTTAATTTTACCAGAAGCAAACGTATATATATAAGGTATATAAAAGAAGAGGGACACTGGAGGAGGGGGGTCATATTTTCTCAAGAGAGAAAACGTTTTGACTAAAATGTGATGACTTTTTATTGACTAAAACTGAATTCAAATATTTTGAGTTTTGAAAACTAGACTAAAACTATAAAGGGTAAAAATGACTCAAATGTGACTAAAACTAAGAAGCATTTTCATCTAAAGACTAAATCTAAAATAGCTGCCAAAATTGACACTGATGGTAGCCTTTGCATTTGCAGTATTACAGAGTGTCTGTGTCTGTGAAAAAAATCACAAACGGCGCCCTGTTAGTGACGCGTTTTCCATCACCCAGCAGTGGTTGGTCTGCCAGAGAGGGTAGGTGGAGCTAAGCGGATGCTTTTCCGGTCTCTGCAAGTGTTGCGAGTAAACAGTAATCTACTATGGCTGAACAAACAAAGAAAAGATGGATGACTACAGATACAACTTCAAAAATAAGTGAAAATCCAAAGAGAAAGAAACAAACTCGACACTCAGATGAAGGAAAACAGTCTAAAAAGGAAAGCGACCGTCAGCCAGGAAAATCAAGAGTTACAGCAGGAGCCAACCTTTTGCAAAAAACTAGACTCCTCCCCAGTGTCACAAATCAGTCAAAAAGCAACACACACTTATCCTTTCATACACTGCTTCTTAATCATATAATTGATATGTATTAAAGCAGCAGAAATCATACGCCCTGAGCCACTGCGTCCGGGCATATGATTCCTGGTAAATATACAGTCTGTCACGCTTTCTCTTAAAACAATGCATTTTGGATAGACTTCGGTAGCAGCACTGTGTTTCAGGGCTGTCTTCATTCTCTTCTGTCTTGAACTGACAATCCTGTTAGAGTTTGATGGCAGTGCTTTTATTTCATTAGATTAGCTGTAATCCTGTGATTCACTTAAACTGGCAGCTGTAGACCCTGACGCAGTGATTTGTTTTATGGCACCTACGGCTCATACTGCTCCTCTCTTTCTTTTTCTGTATTTTTTTTTTTTCAGGTATTGTGTGGTTGTTAAGTAGAGCAGCTTTTAATGTAAATAAAAATGGTTTCACTTCCTCTCAGATACTGGAACTCGTTGAGGAACCTCGTGGTTTCCCTCCTGAATTCCATGAAGTCCATCATCAGCTTGCTCTTCCTCCTCTTCCTCTTCATCGTGGTCTTTGCTCTGCTGGGCATGCAGCTCTTCGGAGGACAGTGAGTAATTTCCCTAACATGTCCTGCTGCTCTCTGCCCGCTTTCCATGCTTCCCACGGCTCAACACAGACACACATGTACACACACAAGCTCTCCTTTTCTCCTCTATCTCATCTCTCCACCTGACCCTCCTCCCTGTGTGTGATCCCTGTGTCGGCGTGGCGGCGGTGACAGACATGTTGACGCAGCAGGTAGCTGGCAGAACAGCAGCCCCGACTGCAACCCTTTGATATCACTCTCAGCAGGAGCTCCATGTCTTCTAATGACAGGAACACCTCCTGATTCTTAGCTCGCTGCAGTTAATCAAAGGCCAGGCATCCAGCCCCATCCCACTCGACAAACACACACATTCTACTTTCTATCTTCCCACATGTCACCTCATATCACACGGACACTGCTACGGCCAGACAGGTCAACTGTGATCTTTCTTTTCCTTACATTTTACATTATATTTACTGCTTTAACAGCCTTCACAACCTGTGCTGAGCCCAATGCACCGTGAAAAAACCTTTCCTGTTTTAATCTGTCATTTATACCCAAAAGCCTCTAAAGGATATCTAGGGTCTTTGTAGTCTGAGTAGTATTGGCCAATAACGTATCAGCAGGCTTTGGTTGCTTGCAGGACAAACAGTTTGGGATTGAGCTGCCGATTCGAGGGCGACCAAATCTACCCCTGAGCCACAGCCGCCCCGGGAAGAGCAAAAGCAGGCGGGACACAATCCGCCGCAATGCCATCCCAACTCCCATCGGCAGTCATCTGATGGTTTAGCGTTTTAATAATCTCTATAAACAGACATCTGCAGCAAGTTCAGCTAACAATTCCGCTCTAGATAAAAAAATTCAACATGAGTGACAAATTTTTTGATGCTGTGTCACGAAAGCCGATGATGTTGTTATTTCAGCAAACTTTAGACCAGTTAATTAAAGTCAGTCACAAGAAAATCTGTTTCTTTTTCGGGTTCATACCGCTGAAGTAAGCCGGAGTGCAGTCTCTGTGTAGCTTACTATTTACAGTGAAGCTGAGAGTCAGCACAGACACATGAACGGTCGCTCCTCCGGGGGATTAAATAAACCAAGAAATGAAGGCGTTTATATTGCTGACATATCTGGGGGGCGAATTTCGCTTCACTTTTGATGTTAGCACAGGGTCGCTTCCCAATTGCTAATTGGACTGTAAACAATGCAGCGCATGGAAAAGGAAGTCTTGGCTGGAAGTTGTTTATCGCTACACCAGAATGACCAAACAGTTTAACGTCACCCCAAGAGGCTGTATTGTCTGATGTTCCCATATTGGGAAACATAAGAACAGCTTAACTATATCGTACTGACAACTTTATTTACACGTAAAATAGAAAGTGAGCGAACCTGAAATGGTGCCAGTTATCTCTCATCACAGAGAAAAACTGTGTGCACAGCTACAGGAAACACAGCAGGAAGCTTATCTATATGATCCGGCGCAGCCAATCCGACGAGTGCCCCCTTACCTCGATGTGGGCCTACCTTACCATTACGAGGGGCAAGGAGTGCGATGCAACACGCCTGCAGGGAAACACGACTACAGTGTCTATTTCACTGAGGCCTCATTGCACCGATGTTCATCGAAACAAATCGATCATTTTAATGTTAATCATAGCTGTGGTGGTACCGGGAGGTGAATATACGAGCCTCATTCACCTTCATTAGACTTTAAGAATGCTCGGTTAATTAATTGAAAGTGTGTATTCTGCTTCTAAGGCAATTTTGTTAAAATAGCAACACAGCAATCCATCCGTTATCTATACCGCTTATCCTATTCAGGGTTGCAGGTGGGCCCAGCTGTTATTGGGCGAGTGGCGGGGTGACTGATCACCTGTCAATCACAGGACTGACACATAGAGAAAGACAAACAATACAAAAATAATAAAAGAAAATGTATCTTGTGTGACATTTGATGTAAAGTGCATACCTATTCCTCACCAACAAATGTAGAGATAATAGATCTCCTTTTAAAGGTCAGAATCTGCTTTTGGTTTCAGACCAATGAGTCACTCACAATTATTAATAACCTTTTACTGAAAGCTTTGACCTCGGATGGTTTCAGTGTACAGTCACCAGCGTGTCTTGTTACTTATTGTCACTGCTGTGCCAGGCAGTGTACACTCTCAGATGAGATGCCACTTTCTCATGAAGCACACGTCCCCTCTGACTGACGGCCTTCACAAACACCACAACTGGATGCCTTTGAAGCAGCAGGCTGTTGTCATGGCGACTGGCATTACAACGGTCTGTGCCATGATTAGCATCGCATTGGTATCTGGTGATGGACAAGTGTTAGATGAGTCTGACATCCACATGGTGCTTCCAGCCAGCCCAGCACATCAGGCCTCTCTGCAAATAGTATCCTCACTAACGTTCATGCTTCTATTAGGCCTACATGTCCCCTTAAAGGGATAGTTCGGTTTGTTTGAAGTGGGGTTATATGAGGTACTCATCAATAATAAGTGTACAACATACAGTAGATAACAGTCAGCACGGCTCCTGTTAGGAGAAGCTTCACTTTGACATCAGACAGCCCCTTCCCTCAGCTCTGTCTCACTCTGCACAACGGCGATACCGAGGATACCGATACCGTGTGCTGCATGCAGAGGTATACAGGGCCGATGTGCAGAGCAAGACATAGTGGCGAGGGAAAGGGCTGTCTGTGAAGTGGTCACAAAAAATTGAAATACGGCGTACACTCAAACTGAAATGTTTGTTTATTTGTAGGACTTTTTTAAGTGGCAAAAGTACGTGGTACAAGTAACCCCATCTGCAGCAGTGCTTAGCTTAGCGTCCGTATAGAAACGTCCGGCTTCTCCTAAAAGGAGCCGTCCTGACTGTTGTCTACTGTACGTAGTACACTTACTATTGATAAGTACCTCATACAACCCCACTTCAGACAAACTGAACTAACTATGGTATTCACACACACATTCATACACTGATGGCAGAGGCTGCTACGTAAAGTGCCCAACTGTCAATCAGTTATCACATTCACTGTCTGTTGGCTATGCCACCGGGAGCAATTTGGGGTTCAGTGTCTTGCCCAAGGACACTTCAACATGTAGACTGAGGGAGCTGGGGATCGAACTTCCAACCTTCCGATTGAAAGACGACCGACTCTACCACTGAGCCACAGCCCCCCCCATATGTCTAAAAATGTAACCTGAGGTCAAGAATCACAAGTAGGCACTCAACTATTCTTTATGCCAACAGATGAGGTCACTTTTTGTTGGTATTGTATTGAAACTAAAGAAAACATATCCAGTCCTCAGTCAAATTATTTCAATTGTTTAATAGAAAATAATTCTTGAACCCTAAATATAAGATTAAATGACTCCTTATGATGAAGTAGGTGAGATGCTTTGTAATATTCCAAATGTATTTTCAGCTGAGAGATTTTGCTCCTGCTCCCAGAACACCAAAAGTAATCTCCTGTAACAATAGTGAGAATTGAAAGCTACCAGCTTGAGGCAGAGGAAGGTCCCAGCTGAGCATCATGGGACATAGCCGACTGTTGGGAGAAAATATGTGATAAGCTCAGTGGAAACAGCAGGATTTACTGTAATAGAATAATGTTTTTTTTCTGGTTGCTGCTTTTTATCTTGCAGTTCTAAAGGTTGCAGACTTTCTCTGTTGACTAACTCTGACTTGGGACGCAAGAGGGAGAACATTTAATATTTTCAGCTCAGACCCTCCTTAGTGTGCAGGCTCAGTGGCAGTTACTTTATAAGACCATTCTCTGAATGTTTACCAGTTTACCTCCAGTTTCACACTGTTAATAACTTTCAATCAAACCAAGGGGCCAGTAAAGAGTTTAGTCTGTAATAAAGAATAATCATGAGTCAGTCTTTCCAGGAATTTACACTCTTGTTAAGATAAAACACATATTCAATCAATCCACATAACTGTGGCTCCAGAAGACATTTTAAATTCCCATAATAATTCCTCTGCACTTGGTCCATTTGGAAGCATGTTAAATTCATAAAGGTCATTTAACAAAAGCTTCAATCTCAGTAAAAAAAAAAAGATTCAGCACATCAGATTTTTATGTGTCACATGCTCATACAGATGGGCTGTGAAATGCAAAGATTGTACTGCAAGGCCATGCAATGAAGATAAAAATAAAGACACTTAAGCATACACTCAAAGACGCAGAAATATAATAGGAATATAAAATACAAATAAAATGTTTTGTGAACCTGTTAAAGTAACAGTGTTCCTTTCTTTCACAAAATGAATTAATTTTCGCCGATCTTTCTTCCAAGATTTCATTTACGAGACAAGACAGGACTAAAATGTTGGTGGTGGGCTGTCGGACATTCAAAATGCATATTTTCCCTCACTGTGTGTCTAATCTGTCTGTCAACATACAAGCAATTCAGTCCTGTAACTGGGTATCCCGGTTGGAGAGACACATAACACATAAGACTCTTACACATAAAAAGCAGCGATCATCGGCTGTCTGCTTCACCCTGTTTAAATGAGAGGCGGTAATGAAAAGTAATCTTTGGATGCTGTGCCCTCATCGTTCTTTTACTACATAGATGATGTGCTGAAAATGTGTGTGGGAGGGGGTTCATATTTTCAAGAAAGAAAACGTTTTGACTAAAAGACATGACTATAATGTGATGACTTTTGATTGACTAAATCTGGACTAAAATGTTTTGAGTTGTCATGGACAAACTATAAGGGGTAAAAGTGACTAAAATGTGAAAAACTAAGAAGCAATCTGAAGACTAAGACTTCATCTAAAATTAACAATCTAAAGTGCAATGTGTAGTGTGTGTGCGTGTGTGCATTGTGTATCCAGAAAAAAAAACAACTTTCCCTTTGGCTGCCATGGCGACAGCTTTGCTTACCTGAACTTGTCCTCTTAGGCCATGCTGTGAAGTCTGCAAATTCAAACCACCTGTTATTTAACGTCAACAGCTAATGATGTGATATATGGAGCTGGTGATTTTCATGCTATTCTGCTAACTTGGATAAATAGAAATAAGGTTGAAAATTGGCAACATTTCCTTAAAAATAGGCACATTAAGCTAATGATGGATGGGTCAAATCCAGATTTCCAGATTTCAAATCAAAATCCAAAACAGATTTTCATAAATGGGACGACGCCTGCGAGCTAGTTCAGGCAGACAACTCGAGCTGCACTGATGTAATAATTGATTTACGTCACTTCTTCAGTCACCTGACAACACTTCCCCCCAATTGGCGCTCTATTTAAGCTGCAAGATTTCCAGTCTCTCCCTCTGCTCTGTCATTGCCATCATTGCCCTGCACCAGTGCTGCGCTCTTTCTTTCAGCCCCGCCACCCCCACTTAAGATATTATCTCATCACTCCTCAGCTTCTGCATGTAAAATAAATCTGCGAGGTGTGATGAGGTCGGAGCCTAGACGTCAAACAAGAGCAATGTTCTGCTGCTGCAATAAACATTTCAAACTATAACAACGTGAGTTGTCTGACTGAACGTTATACATAATTTAAATTTCAGTTGCTTGCAGTTTTTATTATTTTAACATTATCATTATTTGCAGTTTTAATTATTGCCAAATATTTTTTAAAAATATATCTTTATATTTTAGGATTGAGCATATTTTCAGCCATATTGGCTCCTACGAATCCCAAAGATGTCTGAGATCCAGGAGGGACTGATTAGTTGCAGCCCTTCCATACACAGTGGTCTGTCTCTTTGTATTCAGCTCCTTCTTCATATCATAAAAGCCAGTTTTCTTTCTCATAAGACTGCAGGATGTCGTGAGTGTCCTGCCGCATGTCACAGTCCCAATGCTCTGCGGTCTTTGTTTTCCAATATCACACAGCCGTTATCTCCAATCCACTTGTGTGCTCTCAGGGAAGTGTGTTGCATTCACCTACACAATGTAAACCTGCTGCTATTGTCTGAAGGATTAGATATGGCGAGGGTTAGGGCACGAGCTTCTGGGGAGTTCGGCCTCACGTGACTCATGTTTTCAGGATTGATTTAATGAAGTCCCCGTGGATGTTGCTCGGAAGCAGAACAGCACACTCCCAATCCCTATTATCAGAGTAAACAGAGGTCGGTGCACACAGGCGCAGCAGGAAACCGCCACCATCGCAAACCGCCACCCCGCTAATCCTCCAGCGAGCGAGAAAGAAAGGAGAGAGGAGGATATGGCAGTGAAGGAGAAGAGGAAGAGGCTGGGGGGAAAATGGAGAAAGTGATAGAGGGATGAGCAATGGGTGGAGAGAGGGATGGTTGATCGGGGATTCAGTAATGAGAAAGAGAGGGACAAAGTAGAAGGATAGAAGCATCTAGAGAGAGACTATGATGACATGCCAAGGGAGAAGCTTATTAAATTAGCCGCCCTCCCCCTTCTCCTCTCTCTTTACCCTTACCCCCATCTCCCTCTTGCATCTACTGTAAATATTTGAGCCAGGCTGATAAGTACTGGTTGATTTCATCTGCAAAAACTATGTGGACACATAAAAAAAAACAGCCATTCTTGATTGTTGGAGAATCTGCTGCCATAACCTCCGTCCCGAGGAAAGCTTTCTCGAACATGTTGCTGCCAGACTGCGGGGATTTGCTCCCATTCAGCTAGAGCAGTATTTGTGCGGTCTGTCACTTATGTCATGTGGTGACGCTTGTTTCACTGTCAGCGTTCCAGTTCAGCTCAAAGGTGTTTGATGGGGTTGAGGTCAGGGCTCTGTGAAGGCTCGTCAAGGTCTTCCACACCAAACTGGGAAAACCAATTCTTTTTAAGCCTGGCCTCGTCCTCAGTGGCGTTGGTGTTGAAACAGCAAATAGAAAAAATATTGAGGCACACAGTGTTCTAAAATATATTGTATTGAGATTTCCTTTAAGGGCAGCCGTGTGTATCAGTATCAGCATGTATCGATTGCAATCAACCAATCATTTTAAGCAGAACCATTCTGTAACTTGATTTAAATTTGTCTGACGTTAACTGTATCCTAACCGTGTTTACCTTTTATTCTTCTAAGAATAAAGTCTAAAATTCTAAGTCATTAAAATCAATGTTTACTGTTAAAAAACGAATATCTTATTTATGGTAACTTTTCCTCTTTGATCAGAAATAGCTTCATCATAAAATGTCGTTAAAGCTCCTGTGAGGAGTTTTTCGATGCTTCTGAAACAGACTCTGATGACTCCGTATGACCTACAAAAGCAAACCAGACCATCAGCGACTAGATTGATTATTTCTATATAGCCTATATGCCTCAAACCACTGGCGGGGGGTATGTGTCAGATGAAGCGATTAACTGCATGCTGCCTTTGTTCACATTTTCCAGGGCAGAAAGTTTAAGTGAGTGATACATATGATTGTTAAAGAAAGCAGGATGAGATTTTTTGTTAAAAACCACCACTTCAGCATGTACAGGGCAAAGAGCAAAGAGATAAGAGGTACGGCTTGGTCCACAGGGGGCGCCAAGATCAACACAAACCGAAAGTTCCTCACAGCAGCTTTAATGTCGTGTATCCGTGTAAAAAAAAAATAGTTTCTGTATTCTCAAATACTGATAGCTGCTTTAATAAAAAACAGGATCTCGTACGCATGCATACAGGATACACACACACACACACACACACACACACACACACAAGCACACATACCACAGGGTCTGCTCTGTAAAGGGGAAACCAGCCATCATTTGTGTAGTTTGTCGCTGTGTTGACAACATTCTCCACCCTCCTCATATTTTCAGACCCTTCCTCTTCCATCCATCCCCTCTGTCTTCATGCGTTTTCCTTCCCTCTTTCTCTCCTGACTGCTTTGTGTGACACATCACAGGCTTTGTTTACGGAAATGTGACTGTGACTAATTTCATTCGTTCCGTTTAGCAGAAATAATGATGACATTTCAAATGAAAATTTTAATTGACATTAGGGCTTTTTGTAGGTTAATATTTTTAAATAAGTTTTCATGACTGTCCTTGTTTGTTGAGAAGTAATCAGTGGGCTTTTTTTGTGACAGTGGCTCAAACATTCTGGTCTTTTTTGCTAGTAAATGAAAGGGGTGAAATGCACAGTAAAACCTGCCATCAGTGCGTCAAGGCCTTTGGCCTCCATTCATGGGACGCCTGCTCTACTAACTGAGCTAAATCAGCACCCCGTTTATTATTATTATTATTACTATTATTATTAATTTATTTTATTTAAAAGGTACTACGTGCAGTTTAAAACATAAATGTCACCATTTAATGCACCGTGTCAGATTATAGTTTTAAGCTAATTCACATCTGTAGTCCCTTGGCAGGTCAGAACAAAACAAAAAACAGGACAATAACAAACAGTACAGAATAAAACATACGACAAGGTTATACAAAGTTATTAAGTAAATTTTGAATAAAAAATTATCATAGCGCTAACTGATGATTGGCCAGCATGATGCAGCACGTTGCAGCATGCAAAAGTGCATGATAGAAATGAAAAAGGAAGCACAAGAGGAAGAAATATTGCAGAAGGTGTGGTTTGTCTATCTTACTGACAGACACATGTAGTGATGCATAAAGAGTTCAATTACAGGCTCAATCCAAAGTTATTTTCTTGATATATTTTATTTTCATCTTTATTTCAAAAGGTATGCATTTTTCCAAAAGTTCAGGTAGATCCCACTAAGGTTTGGATGGGACTATATCTTTTGTTTTTGTTTTTCCTCTCTTTTTAATGTTGTTGTTTGATTCTTTAGGTTTAACTTTGAAGATGAGACACCAACAACAAACTTTGACACCTTTCCAGCAGCCATCCTCACTGTGTTCCAGGTAAGACCTCTCCTCTCTCAATCTAACACACACACACACACACACACACACACACACACACACACACAAGGTGCACTTCACACTGTCTTAATAAATGAGAGAATATTGACTGGGAATGGAAAGAGAAAGATTATTATCAGTCATTTTAATTAGAAGGAATGACTGGTCTGTGTACCTTCTGTCCCCTAATGAGCTCGCTGATAATCCTTCAATTAGTCTGTGCTCATAACCCTTCACTCTGTAATGTAATTTAATTCTACATTCTGTGAGATTAGCACAGAGCTTTACAACACGTCCGTGACTCTTTTGTCTTCCTCAGATTCTGACTGGCGAAGACTGGAACGCAGTCATGTACCACGGGATCGAGTCTCAGGGAGGCGTTCGCCGCGGCATGTTCTCCTCCATCTACTTCATTGTCCTCACGCTCTTTGGAAACTGTATCCTCTTTAACATCTCTTTATCAAAAGTGCAGAGTGACACAATGTACGTCGTACACAATGTCAATGTCTAAACTTCTAAACTGTCATCATGGACTCCTGTGGAGTTTGTATGCATGTCTCTGCCTGAACATCATCTTCTGGCTGCTCCTAACAGGTTAGGGCTTCCAGGTTAAAATAGTTTTTTACGTCAAGCTTTTTTACTGCTAGCCCCTACAATAGGAGCAAACATGCTTCACATTTTTTGGGCCAGTAATGACAGATTTCTTACTTTGAGTCATGAGATGAAAATACACCTTGGACTTGTACAGAGATCCTGCTTGAGAACAAACATTGGCTGGATTCTTACAAGCAGACTGATAGATTGACTAAGTCACCATTTATAGGCACTGCTCCTTCTGTGGTGGAAAAAAGGGCCTTTATATCTGTATTCATCTGTATTTTTTCCTGAGTCCTGTTGTTATTCAGACACCCTGCTGAATGTCTTCTTGGCTATCGCTGTTGATAACCTTGCAAATGCACAAGAGCTGACTAAGGTAGGCTCGGTCATACCATACTCATTTTGTAATGGAAGCTGTATTAATAATACTTAGATCATATTTTTCTCCTTCTCTTGTATATGCACCAACATGTGTGTGCTCATGTCGTTATGCATTTTCATTAAGTGCAATTTAAAGTCTTTGTTTTCCCTGTCTAAAGGACGAAGAGGAGCAGGAGGAGGCAGCCAATAAGAAGCTTGCCCTGCAGAAGGCTCTGGAGGTAAAGGAAGTCAGCCCAATGTCAGCTGCCAACATCTCCATCGCTGCGTAAGTTTCTGAGCATGTCCCTCCCTGACAGCAGCACCCACACTGGAGAGAAATGTCCTTTAATCACTCAGTGTTTTTCTCACTAAAATATTCTTTTTTTCAGTCTGATGAGTGTGTGTATACACGTAATGCTCTGATATATCCTCTGGACTCATCATCCACTCCCTCTATGATAGTTCTCCTGAGTTATTGCACTCCATTGTGTACCTTCTTTAGTAGAAGCAATTAAGAGTCAGTAGTTTCCACCCCTTTTTTATTTTTTTATTCCACAGAAACATGCCTTTTTTTCCCCTTAAAGACTTGGAGGGGGAATTTGCTAAGAATGAATTGCGGCTGCTGATGGCTCCATGAATCTGCTCCGTCTCAAGGTCCAATTCACAAAGCAAAATTGCAGCTGATGATATTGACACGCAAACACGCCCATACAGTTTTACAGATCCGTGCAGTTTGCTCTTGTTTTGCGTCTGATTGTGGAGAGAAGCTGTCTGCACCTCCACTCTCTGCTGCACGGAGCGGTGTGCTCCGCTCTCAGGCAGTAGTTGAGTGACACACTGACGGCTCTCAACTCCATGCACAGATCGATGATGGGCAGGGAGAGGAGGGGGCAGCTCTTCTAATAGTTTATCGTAAAGTCCAGACTTGACAGGTGTTTTCTAGTTTAACTATCAGTAACAAGTTTAAATGAGTGCACAACAGCAGGTCGATCCTATAATAATCACCGTCATGTGTATAGCGGCTCCACACGTGGACAAAGTGTGCCCGTGTGCCGAGGTTGAGCCTCGCACAGCCCCGGCCTGATTTGTGTCCCGATCATAATAACAATGACAGTATATTATGAACAGATTGTTTTTACAGACAAATACATTTTTTAATCACACAAAACATGAAATTGGCATCATGCAGGCGGTAATGTTGTCACTCAAACTGCGCGGCGCTGTTAGCGCTGGAGTTTGTGAATTAGGTGCTTTTTGTCACGAGGCTCATTTGCTTAGAAAGGGGCTAAATTTGCCCCGAATGTCTGCGTAATGACTCATTTAAAAACACGCAAACAGCAGCGGAGCACAGAGAGGCTGTTTGCTCTGCAGCACACTTTGTGGTGCATTCAACCCTCTGCGCTTCGAGTCTTTCTGTGTCATTTGCACAGGTTTTGCGGGGGCGCAAAAGCTGTGCAATCCTTGTGAATTCCCCCCCACAGTCTACATCTTAACCCATGTTTTTGCTCTCTTAGATGTTAAGATCTTAGATTTTCTGTTCTATTTCGGTTCATTGATCATCTTAAGCCTCTTGACATGCTGCCAAAAGGCCTTTCATTTGAAATGAACGGCCCAAAACAAACTATGGAATTGTTTTAGAAATTAGTCCGATGTCATTAATATGATAAGTCAGCTCATAATTGGCAGCTCTCCAGGTTAAATAGTTTTTTTGTCTTATGGGACTTAAATCTATTAGATATCTATTTGATCCCTTTACTGATTTTGGAATTAAGGGGAAACAGATTAACAGAGAGAGGCAACATGAGTGCACAAAGATAGACGAACCCAATCTGCACTGTCAGAAGCTCCCATTTTCTCTAATCTGATAACGACAGGGACGTCTTTATATGAGAGAGCGCTCCTGTCACGCTAAAACTTTTGACCCGCCCCCTCTCCACCACAAGCCTGTGATTGACAGGTCGGGGGGGGTCTTGTGTCAAAGTGGTAATTAATTGCTCCTCCAAATTCAATCTATTTTTAGATCCTGGATGAACAATGAAATTATGAGAGTCTGTCATGTGAAAGCTGGTGTGAAAAACTGGAGGCTTTTCCTTCTTAGTGATTCAGAGCTGCAATATGTAACGCTGGAGGTCCCTTTGATTCCATCTGTTCTGTTAATGTGGCGGAAAAAACATGAACGCACATTGTTTAGATTTGATTGTGTGCTGTGTAATTCTGTGCAGCCCTTTGTGTTACAGTCCTTTATGAAGTCGTTACTGTTATTCTGCGCTTTACGTTCAGTGGTCTCAGAATAATTTCACTTTGGTTATCGTTCTCTCTACAAAAGCTTTTATTTTAAATGAACTGTTTTATGTGCATTATGTGTGCTGTTTCAGAGAGACAGGGTTTCATTACAAAATGGAAAAAGCCTTTTTATAAATAATTGTTTAAAACTCACATTGCTCTCTGTAAAAGAGAGTAGCAACCGGAAGTTTTTTCAGTTGGAATGAAACTCCTGAACTTTTCTTTAGTTTTAATTTTTGTCGTTGTATAAAATGTCTCTGCTAAAGAACACGCTTCTGTTGCTGTTGTGTTATTGAAGTGGTTACACGGATTAGTTCCTTACTGTTCTCAGGAGGGGACAGGTGGACAGACAGAGAGACTGACTGACTGTCCAGCTGTCCCCTTCAGATCTGTGTCTCATTTTTTCTTTTGTTTTTTGTTCTGCATGTACAGTTTTGTAAAGCAAAATCGAGATGCAATCTCTCGCAGGTCGTCCATCAACAGCATTCAGTCACCGTGAGTTCACTCTCTGTTACAATATTCTCCTCCTAGTCTCCTCTCCTCTACTTCCTTGTCTCCTTTCCTCTACTCCTCTAGTCTCTGCTCTATTTGTCCTCTCCTTGCCTACTCCTCTCCTCTCCTCTCTCTTTTTGGTAATCATCTTCTTTAATCCGTTTTCCTTGAGTTGTCTTTTTCCCTCTCCTTCACTAATATTCTTGCCCATCTCTCTTTTCCCTTCTCCATCCCTTCCTCTTTTTTTGTCCTTTCTTCTCTCCTTGTTTCCTTTTTTGTCATTTCTCTTATGGTTTCCCCTGTTGTCTTCTACTTCTCCCATCTCCTCTCTTTGTCTCTTCTCCTCTATTTTTCCTTCTCCTCTTCTACTCTGGACCTCCATAAAACAACAGTGTAGTTTATCATGTCTGCTTGTCAAGTGAAATGTATTTATGATTTTTATCCCCTTAGTGCATGAAATGTTACAGCCTCATTCTCCTCTTTAGGCATTAGAATAAAAATGAAGGTTTTTCAAGTTCAGTTCAGTTCTAATAATAAATAAATAATTTGAACATTTAACACTAATACTTATATACTATGTTTTTTTCTGGAAAATACGTTTACGTCCTCCCACGGCATCTCCTCCTTCTCCATTAAAAATTCCTGGATGTGTGTAGTCCCCGCACACTATGTGCAAAGTTTCTCCTTTCATTATATTAAAGCTAAAAACAAAACATGCCTCTGCCATCATTTAGTGGCAACTTGTTGAAACATAGCTTGAAATGTAGAAATTAGTAGTAGTAAACGTTAACGTTAGTCGTCAGTAGTGATTTTACAAAAATTACGATGATGGTTACAGCTGGCTCGCACATCGCTGAAGTGGTTGCCATAGGTTACACATAATGATATGCATAGGTTTGTGACGTCTCAAACCTGCCAATCTGAAAACATGTTGTTCAGCCTGTCCTTGGTACACTGCAGTTTAAAAGCAGACAGGCCCAGCCATGGTGATGACTGCTGATGTTGTCCCTGATATGTCTCGTAGCACATGAAGAACACCACATGGAGGTGTTTACAAGGTTAAACACTTAATTTTCACTGGTGGGGGTCTTTAAGAGGGCATGATGTCAATTTTGTAAATTGTAGTCCCATTAAAGCAAAATTGACTATAAAGCAGATAAAGCAGGGTATGCTTTAAGGTGTGGCTACCTATTGGTACCAGGGCGAAACTAGGCTTCAAAACAGAAGTTCACAAACTTATGGGTGTAATCACGTACGTTCATCTACTTAAATACAGTCTATTGAAGACACTCTAGTGTCCACTGTGGTGACAACTAAGTGTGAAAGTGTTAAAGAAATACAAGTTGTCACAAAGCATAGAAGGCAATACATGTAAATACGACATACCCATAAGCTATGGGGCCGGTGTGAGTGTAAACTGTTGATACATAAACACATGTACGCCTCCCTCTGGCCTTAACAAACCATTGTGTGCTTTGTTGATGGCTGCAGCTCTGCAACAGCTCTGCAACAGCTCTGCAACAGGCGCCTGAAGTAATTCATGTTTCGCTTTGTGCTCTCTGATGTGAATAATTTGTGTATAAATGTTTCACCGCAGGCAGTTTAACATTTCCAGTCTGTTTGTTATCGTAGACCCCAAGACATCACTTAAACAGACAATATGAGCCGCGGCCAAAATTAAACAGCCAGCTGTAAGTTTGCTCCGCTGCCCTATGTTGTCTCAATCGATTAAAGTACTGATGGAAGCCCAGAGACGTTTTTTTAACATCTCACCTCTTTGAAAAAAACAACTTATTTAATAGAACTGATTGTAATTTCTTTGACTCAACCCTTCTGGTGTGCTTTTCTGTGTGCTTTGCTAATATTTCACACAAAATAGTCCCCTCAATTACACCTCTCACTTTCCTTTCCGTGCACATAAAAACACTTCCTGTATGTGTGTTGCTCACCTGTCTGTGGATACCTGTCCTGTGTCCTGTGTGTTTTCTGTCTGTCTGTGTCTTCTGTCCGTCTTTTAGGATGTATACTGTCTACTCCTCCCCCGCCCGAGGAATCTTGAGGTACAGGTGACCAGATGGAACAAACTTAACTAACCCATAAAACCCCATGTAAATAAACCATACTGTGCAGAAACAGTATGCAATGCCTTCATAATTGATTCAGTAGATGCAAAGATTTTTGGTTGTCGTTTTCATTCTTGTCACCTCTGCAGAGAAACTCATGTTCAAAAGTCTCATTTCACTCGTTAGTGTGATCTCTCGCATACTCTCTCTCATACTTCTTATAACACGAATCTGCATTTTAATCTTTATAGGAGATACATGTCGGGAATGGTCATAACCCATGGCATGTTTTTCCTGCCTGCTCCCTTTGCACATGACCTGAGTCAAACAGAAATTAAAACATGGTGTCTGTCTCAGTTAACTTGCATGCCAGATTAGCAATGTTTGACACATAGCATATTCAATTTCAGTCAATTTGTACTTTTCCGTGCTAACTTCACTCATAATAGAAAAGAGCAATTACACAGTTTGGGAGATGCTTTGGCGGACTGCTTTAACTGAACTTTACGTGGAGATCATTTTAGAAAGGTATCTTTGTGCTGCCAGTATTGAAATGAGGAAGAATTACAGCAGCCATTAACTCAAAGTCAAAGTACTAATGAGTGGTAATGGAAGTGTTGGGCTTTAAGGATGTTTTTATTTTTTGGATAATTATCATGCAGAAATACTTAACTTGATTTGTTCAACAAGTCTTGAATTGGTTTTTCCAAACAGTAGGACCCTTAAAGGTCAATGTGGGCCGTGATGTACTCATATGTTGAGAATCCAAGCCGGTGTGATGGAATTCGTGTAGCTTGACAGACCAGAAACGGAAGAAGACTCAGGAGACTCAGATGGCTTCAGTTGAAGAGTTTATATAGCCTGGCCAAGGAGAAGTGACAGAAACAATTCACTTTGAGGCGTAGTGTAATGCCAAGTCAGTGCTAACAGACCATTCCTCGTGCTCGGTATTTAATCCTTCGGATGATGTGGTGTCTATCTACTATCTACCATATAAGAACCTCACTAGTGCCAATAGTCCTAATCTTAGAATAACATTGTAAGCAATCTTACCTACGATTCAAAAAGACAGACAGTCTCAAGTGTGCAGAGAGACGGGAACATGTGTTAAGAGAAGTAATGTGAGGTTGGAGCCATTCTGTCCATAACAACAGCAGATGCTCTAACGAATATCTCTTTAATCTAAGGCTTAAATAAGGACAATTCTACCACAGCCTGGAATAATGTACTTCAGTCAGGAACACTCTCGTCATAGATTTAACCATTTATTGCAAAATTTGAAATACAGTTGTGCTTGGCGCTGATGGCTCTGCTCTAAGGTTGCTCCCTCAGTTAGCCAAGCAGCATGATGCAGCTTTCCAGGGAGTGCAATGCAAACCCCCCCTTGGGTATTCAGAGTGGGCAAAAGGCTTACAATGTTACAATGTTACAATTTCATTTAGTGGACGCTTTTGTCCAAAACGACGTACATCTGAGAGATAATACAACACAAGCACGGATCAAGACAAGCTTCAAGACTAGAAAGGAGGAGGCTGGGGTGGTGGAGGCAGAGCATTGCCAGCAGCAGCGGTGTGTGTGCAGCATTGGTGTCGCAGGGATGAGTGAGAGGAAGTTGCATTTAAAGGGACCGCCTTGTTGTAGGAAGTGTCTGTAATTGGTGTGTTACTGATTAGAAACAATGATTCAATCAGCAGGCTGACAGCTGATTACAGCTGGGGCGTATGGCTTCCGTGTCCTGCATGAACAAACACGAAGCTTCATTTAGTTTTACATTTGCTCCATCATATTTATTTTGGTAACACAAGTTATCTGTGAGTATAAAACAGGTTTTCTCAGTTGCGTGCTTCTGTTTCAGTTCAGAAAAAGGGGTTTTGCTAGTTTGTAATCACTTGATAAAGTCAAACAAGGAAACCTTTAAAATCAAAGTGTGAAAACGCTGATGATGATTTGTCCTTAAACTTTTCCTCATCCAAATGAAGTAAAGAGTCCTTCGTTAAATAGCAATTATAAATCATCTTTTTTTTTGTGTGTGACAAAAAACCTTCTAAACCTTTTTTGAATTGTTTGACAGATGAATGATACTCCTAATCAGTTTAAAACAGGCTGATAAAATTAACACTCTCAAGCAATGCCAAACATCTCTGAACAGATGACGACTCATTTCGTTCCCCACTGGTGAAGTTTATCCCAGAAGTGTGATTGAACTATCCTTAAGCCTGTATCAAAGCCACGCAGGAAGACTTAGAACTCAAAAGAATGTACAGGCTTCCCATGGTTAGGTCATTACATGATCAATAGATTAGAAAGTTTCAGACAAGCTTTACTGTCTTCGGTGCTGGGTGATTGTAAAACAGTCACATTTTGCTGTGGAAATGTAAACTACTTCTCCATAAGACCCAAGCATGGTAAGTGAAAGCTTTACCATGGTGAACATTTGTGCTGACGCATCCATAGACCACCTTGTGTCTGCTTCTTTTATGCTTTCTGTCTTTATTACGGGCTTCATGCTTAGAATTAAATAATGAAACATTTGAATTATTAGCAGGTGGTGTGCCTATGGATGAAACTGTGGATGGTGTTCATCCAAACCCCATGCAAATGAAGTAGACAAAAAGCAGACTTGTTAAAGTTTTCATTGCTTTTCTGATCTCGTTCTGTGGGTTTGATTCCTGTGTGCAGTAAGGAGCAGCAGCGCTCAGCAAAGGCCATGTCCGTGTGGGAGCAGAGGACCAACCAGCTGAGGAGACACAACATAAGGGCAAGCAGTGAGGCCTTGTTCAACGAGCTGGACCCCGAGGAGCGCCTTCGGATGACCACCGCCCTCCACCTGCATCCTGACATGATGACTCACCTGGACCGGCCGCTTGTGGTTGAAGCAAGGGATGGCGACAAACCCGGCAAGCCCCCTGAAGGGGGTCGGGAGGAGACGGGGGATAGCGACAACTTCCACACCCACTCCAGGAAGCATCACCGGCACCGCGACAAGAACGGGGAGAGCAGGGATGGAGAGAACGGCCGGGGAGGGAGGCACCACACCCATCACAGCCGGAGCAGGGATCACAACGGAAACGGCGCCCAGACAAAGGATAGGAGGGTGGAGAGGAGCCACAGTCGCGATGAAGGGCAGGGACACAGGCACCACAACCAGGCTGGCTCGCCTGAGGAGGAGGTCAATGGCATGAGAGGAGGAGAGGAAAAGGGCCACCGACACCATCACTCCCATCGTACATCAAAAGAGGGAAATGGGATGATAGCAAATGGTGCGCAAGTGGAGCGCAGGGGGAGGGGGGGAGGAGCAGGGGATAGTAATGGAGAGTGGAAGGCCCGCTGCTCTCGTATGGTCAGAGCTCAGTCTACACTGGATGGAGACGACTGCAGGAGGAGCAAGAATGGCACCAAAGGTCATTGGTAAGACTGCAGATATTACATTCTGTAAATCAGGATGTTTTTTTTTACCTCTCATAAAAGTTGGTGATATTGTTATGGTGTTGAAATGTTAGAAAATACTGTAAGTACACAACATATATATTTATATTTTATTAAAGGAATAGGCTGTCCACCATAGCAACGTTTTTTGCCAGCCCTTTTAAACATGACATTTGTCTCTGACTGAGTGAATGAGTGCTGGAGTTATACCGTTGGTAGGTTGACTTTTGGCGTTTCCCCATTGGTCATTGCTCTTTCAAAATGAAGAGGAATGATACATACCACTACTCCAGATTCTATTAGTATTGGCACAGCCCTTCCCGTTTTTGTCTGTGGATTCATACCCAATCCTGCTCACCAAATCACTACATTTCCCCCATCTCAGCCAAGAACACCTTGGACTCACCTTCTGCACAAGTAAAGTCAAATGTGGGGTATTATGCTAATTTCAAGCTTCATATTTCACTCTGTGATACCTGTGGAGTAGTTTAGCTTAATTTACGTTTAAAAAACTGCTTATTTTTCTCACACTGGTGCTCTGTGCAGGCCCTCATACAGCCTCTGCCTGATACGACTCAGTCAGCTCTGTCTCTTTAAGAAACCCCGCCCCTACACACACGCTTTCTTCTGATTGGCCAGCTCTCCAAAGCCTGCCGAGGGGCAGTTCTCAGTGTTTGAAGCCGCCTCCTACCCTGTGGCCGTGTTACAGAGTTATCGGCAAAGAGTAAAATTGACTTTTTCATTTTGAAATTAATGTCTGCTGCTCTTGTCCTTTGGCAAAGTAAACACTGATGTCATTCCTTCTACAACGCATTCTTAACCAACTTGACGAGCTGAGCCATTGAGCAGAGTGGTGGAGTGAAATACATTTCCGAGGCAGACTGAGCTGCTGGATGGGCGTGTCCTTGAACTGGGGAAGGAACTTCTGCTGTGTTTCGGGCAGATGCCCAAATATAGAGTATCCCACTGTGTGACATCACAAAGTGAAGCGTCTGGAGAAGTCTGTCTGACAGCAAGCGTTCACAACAGCATGCAGACTTTTTTTTAGCAGGGGATTATTCCAACATACTTTTACCTAAAGATTTAAAACTCCACCCTTGTTTAGGATAGACATCCAACACTGTCACATTATATATATGTCGTAAAATGTGAAACAACATATAAAACCCCCTCTTTAAGGTCTTACAATCACCTCCTACTGCCTACTGCACCTGTGATTTGTATTTGGCTGAACTGCAACAGTCAAATTGCTCCTATCGCTCCACATCATATTGTGTCTAAATAAGTTTGTGGTGAGAAAACAGACTGTGCAGTTGCAGAGTCTTGCTTCATTTTATATTAGTTGCATGTTTGTAATATTTTTTCCCGAGGCTACAGGCAATACAGTGAAATGTCAGAACATCGTCTAAAGACTACAGCTCTCTGATTGGCCTCTTATTTATCTTGCTCGGCTTAATTTATTCCCAATGGATTTTTTAAACTTAAATTTCAAATTCTATGACAGTACGTAAGCCACAGTAAGAATATTAGACCATTTACTTCGTTTCTGTTTTACTTTTATACCATGTCTGTTTGGATAACAGTGAAAGTCCACCTCTATTTTGTTTCCACATAAGTCGTCATTTGTTTCCCTAGAGGACAGGGAAACTTGTATATGGCTCTAATTTGGTAGAATAAGCTTGAAGCACCCTATGAGCAGAGTATAATCATGTCTGTGATAAGATGTACATCTCTTCCTCCAGGGAGCGGTATCCAGATGCTGAGGAGGACGGCCTGGCCTCCAGTCCTCTGCAGACGATGCGGAGCAGCCTGAGTCTTGGAGAAAAACAAGAGGATGCTGACAACCAGAAGAACTCCACCAGGGCCAGCCAGGCCGGCCTCAACAGCAACGCCATCCACATCCCTGTCACCATCACTGCCCCGCCTGGAGAAACCACCATCATACCCAGTGAGTACAGCATGTCATCGTCATATCAGGAGGGAAAGATTCAAAGGGTTGAAGGAAAATACTTACATTTTAGAGGTTTTGACTGTAACCAGATATAAAATTCAAATGTTTTAATTAAAATCTTTTCATATTTCAAATAAGCGTTGCTTTGCAGCAGAGACATTAAGGGTAATGAGTGATAATAAAAACAATCACAGCCTCAGATCTGAGCAAGGAAATTGTTGAGTTAAATCTCAAACTATAAAAAGGGAATGATATTTAAATGTGCCAAATTCAGTACAATGTTGTGAGTAAAGCAAACAAACAATACGCCTGTGCACTGTTCAACAAGATGAAGAGTAGCCATGCTAGCAGCTCTGTGAGGCTGTACTCAGGTCCAACAATGCTTCAAGTTAAATGCTAATGCTAGCATGCTAACATGCACACTCTGACAATGCTAACATGCCAATGCTTTGAAGTTATCATGTTTGCAATTCTCAGCATCTCAGCTTAGCATGTAAGCTAATTAGCACTTAACACAGAGGACAGCTGGAGGTAAGTGAACGTAATGTTTGCAGGTTCTTTGTTATAAACCAAAATATTGGACAAACTAAAATTTGACCTGGTGATGGAGCTAGAGGAAAACATAACAGACTCCTTAAAGTGATTCATTTGTCCTGAGGGAAACATGAATCTGTTTACCAAACTTCAGGGTTAATTATCAAGAAATTCTAAAAACATTTCATGTATCAAATAGGAAAGGAACTCTAGGTAGCTCTAATGAAAGCCAATACGTTTTCTTCTGGTTCCCTGGACATCTGTATCCAATTTAATTCTATTCCACAGAAAATATCTTCATTTTTAAAATGTTTGTGCTTCTTTCAATAAAACTAGTGTAATTATTTTTCTCCACCAGTGAACAACATCGACTGCGACAACTTCCCACTCAATGAGGAGAAGAAAGATCTGGAGGAGGAGGAGGAGGCAGCTAACGGGCCTCGGCAGATCCTTCCCTACAGCTCCATGTTCATCTTCGGGGTTACAAACCCGTGAGTCAGAACTGGGACGGATGAGGAGTGATGTGGCATACAAATTTGTTTTACATTAAGAATACAGAGTTCATACCACCTGATCTTTATCAGGGTCTTACCGTGTACTGTTGGGAATATTTATTTTATTGCCTAAAATTAGATGGGGATTAAAGATGGGGATTAAAGATGCTACTAAGTAAACTGATGCCTTGATAGAGCACAGGCGTATATATCATAGACTGTATAAATAATGGACGTAGTCTCAGTGACGTCACCCATTGGTTTCTGAAGAAGCGTTTTGAAGCCCAAATTGCGCCGCCGCTGGGGGTCGCATTATTGGAAATGCCAGAGCTGGCTAATCCAGAGACGGCAAAGAGGCGGAGCGCGACCGAGCTAAAGCCTGTGGCTGAGCTCTATGGGCGGGCCGCATGAATCAGCCAGCTACGGCTATGAAGCTAGGCTATATGCTCCTCAGCATAGCTAGTGGTTATTAGCCATAGACTCTATAAATAATGAATGAGGTAGTTTGATTTGCCAGGAGGAGATTCTGTTTGTGACAGTGACTGACTGCAGGTGTTTAGTTATCAGACTAAAGACGTTACGGACTCGCTGCTCGCTCGACCGTTGAGACAGCGTTGAGCCGACACGTAACGGGAAACTCCTGACTCCTATTTACGGGGCGACGATTAAATAAATGTTTGATAAACACTGAACAGGCTAACAAGCAGCTAAAGCGAGCACAGTATACCTGCTACTTAGTGCTAAAAATATTTCAATACAATAACACTAACATTTGACTCACCTAAAAAGCTGGAGCTCAGACTTCTTGCATGGCCATAAAGTTCTATAAATCCCACAGAGACAGATTATTTGTCCAAACTTTGAATGAAAAAATCCCCAAAAATCTCCAACACAAACAGGTGAAGTTAAGCTCAGTGTCTGTGTCTGTGTTGACGTCTAGCAGACAGCCAGCAGGATCTACCTGTCAATCAAGTGATCCGGCCCCTATGATTTAAAGGTCCTATATTATACTCATTTTCAGCAAGTTCACATCGGTCTCAGAGTTCCCAGAATAGTCAATTTAAAGTCTGTTGCCTAAAAACCCATTTTGTTCCTGGACTTCAGCCAGCCTGTAACTCCCTCTACTGAGCTCTACTGAGAATAAGCTGTTTCTGTGTCTGTAGCTTTAAATGATAATGAGCTGTGCCTGTCCACGCCCCTCCCGCTCCGGTACCATGCGCTAATTCGGTTGCTATTGGCCGGCTCTCCCTTCAGTCAAAGAGGGACAGGCACCTTCCTTCAACACCGACTCTGGTTAGCTATTGTAGGCTGAGAATCAGTAAAGGAAGCTCCTATTGGTTCAAATGAGACCTCTATAGAAAGCTAAGAAGCTCGCCTCCACTTTGATACCGGAATGGAGCAGAAGTTCAAAGGGAATATGAAGTTATTACAGTAAATACACGGGGAAATGCGGCATTTCTGACGGCTGATTAGTAACGACGAACGGCGTTCCGTGGATACTTATTGATGGAATAATGCTTTTGGACTAAATACTTACATCATAAATAATATACATCAGTGGAATACAGTGAGCCTTCATCGGTGAGTTACGTCAATTTTGTAAATGTTTGTTTATGTTCTGTTGCCGTTGATTGCACCCGCTGTGGTGATTGGATCTTTTAATGGTTAATATCAATCGAATCTTGAGCGGGATCGTAACTTTCCAACGATGTGTCACATGAGTGGCAACATAAAGTTATAATCATAGCTGCAGGGCAAATGTTGTAGTAATCGCGATGACAGCCCGCCGGCGGGCCGTAGAGTGGTAACGAGTTTTAACGTAGTATAAGGAAACTATGTTACCAACAGTAACTTATGTTAGCTGCTATGCTAAAACCACATTCAACAGGCTATCACGCTCAGTAGGCCTATACAGTAAAGCAACATAACCTCAGAAGAAGGAGGTAAAAATAGACTCCTGTGCTCGTTTGTGCAGCCAACAACAGAGCAACTGCCGCGCTTTGTCCGTACCTTCGCCATGTTTATTTTACCGGAGCAGCGTTTGCGAGAGGAATAAAATAGCGCCCGCGAGGAAGTTTCAGGGGGCAGACCAAACATTTATCTGGGGCGGGGTCACCAACCTGGAGGAGGTGTTATTGCCCTTCATGACGTCATGTAGGGAAAAACTGCAATCGGGCTGTTTCAGCACACATTTTCTGAAAAGTGGAGCAAGCAAGATAGGAGAGGATAGACTAGGGGGGGGGGGGGGGGGTTGTAGACAGGCAGGGGGCGCATATTATTGTTTGAAAACCATTCCAAAGTGAATTTTGCATAATATGGGACCTTTAAGGCTTAATATAATTAAAACGGGTGTGTTATAAAAAAATTCACCCCCCGTACAGTTATCTTGAACAATAAAATTAGCTATTTATAACAAAACCCTTTTTTGTACCAGGCTGTAAACATGTTTATTTCAGCTGTAAAAATGGGCATTTTCCCACCTGCTGTAATGTTGTTTCTTGTTTTCTGGAGCCAGCCTCAAGTGGCCACTCGGGGAACTGCAGTTTTTTGCAAAAAAAAACTGCAGTTTTTTAACACCGGAGGTTGCCGCTTGTTATCAGTGTGCTGTGATGAAAGACTGATGTTGTGACAGTAAAAAGACTCTGGCAGACCACTGGTTTGTTGAGGTTTTCCATTGGGAACAAGACGGTCGAACAAGAGCATCTCTCTGAAAGGGAGGCTGTCAGACTGACTTTGGCCCCCTGTTGGCTTAACTTTGTAGTGTTGTGACCATGTCATAGCGATTTCACATCACTACTACATCCCTACCGCAAAAGATGGATAATATTCGCTCACTTCTCACACACATGTACACGTCACGACACACCTCTAACTGAAAACGGCATTCATTCATTCATTCATTCATTCATTCATTCAACTGTCCTTAAATGGGAGCACTGTGAGTAAAGATGGCAGCTCACTCCAAGTAACTTGAACTCAGATGACCCTGAGTCACGCGGTATCTCTGAGGCGGATGCATGTCCACTCCTCTGCATAATTTTGACAGAGAGGGTTATGCTTTTTGTCCTGTTATGGAGGGCATCACCTTAATATACCTTGGGAGCTGTCACGACTCTATGAGTCCTTCTACATTTGTGTGTGTGTTTGTCTTGCAGTGTGCGGCGGCTGTGTCACTACGTGGTCAACCTACGCTACTTTGAAATGTGCATCCTGATGGTCATTACCATGAGCAGCATCGCTCTGGCAGCCGAGGACCCCGTGCAAGCCAACGCACCGCGCAACAACGTGAGTCAGACTGACAACGAGACTTAATCAGAAAACATCTGGACGTACTCGACAAACATGTTAAGAGGTGTACACACATAGACCAGTGCTTGCATGAGGATGTGTTCACACAAGCGTGTGACGATTCATGGACAAACCTGTTTCATTTTGGCCAACTGGATGATTATTTTGGAATGATGTATAAATATTCTTCCTCACAGGGCTGTACAAATGGCATGAAGCACAAAAACAAGGCTTTATGAGTAATTTTTAGTCGTTTGTTCCCACTCACTGAGAATCTTCTTAACAATACCCCCAAAGCAGCACATATCCAGTTTGGCAAAAAGTGTCTCTTTATTTCCGGCACGACACATAAGTCAATGTTGGATGTAAGGAAGTAGCAAATGCACACAGACGTGACTTGAGTTTTTGCCTTGTGACAGACAAGCACAACTAATTTGCACTCAAGTCATGGGCACAGAGGGAATCTGAGGTGATATTGTGTGTGTGCCTGATTGTTGTTTATCCGCGTGTGTTTGTGTGTGCCTGTGTGGGTGATCAGGCAATGTGTGTGTGTGTGTGTGTGTGTGTGAGTGAGTGCAAAGCTGACAAAGCCTGGAAACTCTGACAAAGCAGAGGAACACGTCGTGCATATCTGATCCACTCACACATACGCACACACACCTTATCTTAAACTGAAAACATCTGTCACTGCATCTGGTGACGAGTCATCTCTCAGGATATTTTCTTACGCTTCTCTCAGGTTCTCAAGTATCTGGATTATGTCTTTACTGGAGTCTTTACCTTTGAGATGGTGATTAAGGTAAGGAGGCTGTCGAGATGAAGGTACACTTTGTTTTGATCTCTAAAATAACAGCTAAGCAAGATTTTGGTAAACACATAGGATCCTAAGTGTTTGAAAGTTTTAACTTTTTCAGATGTTTATGCCACAGGTAACCATGGTTTCAACTGCATTTCAATGACGGTGTTTGATCATCTATGTAGGAAACGCTGTATATTGAAATGTAATAATTCCAAAGCAAATGTAGCTTGGATTTATCCAAATGTCTGACAGTCTTTTGACCTGCAAATACAAATTATTTGTTTACTGTAAAGGCTATGACAGTGGATAGTTTTGCTGGATCTGCTAAATTCGTTTGTTGCGTGTTACCTGTGATATCACTGTGTCCTATTTAAAATGTTTGAGATCAGTGCTTCTCAATTTAGACCCACGTCCCTCATTTGATGAGATTTTGACTCCAAATTTTAGCTTAAAAATGTTTATTTCAGGCAATGCATGAGCCCTAGGCAAGAATAGTGATTTATTCTTTCATTTTGCTTCTCAAAGCTGGCAGTACGGTTAAAATACATAGCTGGAATATTATTTTTAGAAGCAGCCTAAAGATGAAGAATGTGTTTGTGTTATCTTGTATAATGTTTTAAAATAATTCTGCTACTCCAGATGATTGACTTGGGACTGCTGCTCCATCCTGGCGCTTATTTTCGTGACCTGTGGAACATTCTGGACTTCATTGTGGTCAGCGGAGCCCTGGTCGCCTTCGCTTGCTCGTAAGTCAACTTGTCCTTTCATTCTTTCATCCGTTCTTGAAGTGTTGGCGGCTTCTTTATTACAGGAGTGTTTTAAATATAATGTCTTTAAAGGAAAGCTTCAGCTACACCACAAAATGTAGAAACAGCAGATGATGTTATTCACACTCGAGCGTCCATACCGGAAGCAGGCCGCCTCCAGGTGCCCCTGCTTTTGTGTTATTGCTCTAACAATCAGTTCCAATGTGTTCATCCAATTATTCCTCGTGAAGTCTTGGGCTTTTTGCTGTCTGGGGTTATCTTGCTGACATGACTTTGTCAAACTATTCTATCATTGTTACATAAGGTTTTCACAGTCTGTCGCTGCTCGTCTGCTAATGGGCTGTGCACAGTTTGGCTGTTTTTGACTGCTCACTGCCCAGACAATGCCCAGTTCACCTCAAAATTTTAAAGTTGGCAGTTGCTGATTGCAGTCTTTACAATGTTCCAAAAACCAACTGCCAGCTCCACACTGCCCAGACATTAGCTGACAGGACAGACTTCTGTTGCCTACTATTTCTTTAAGTTTTTTCTTTATTTTACATGGACGAAGGTCATGCGTATTAATGTTCCGCACGTGAGTATAGGCTAGTTGTCAAGAGAACACATGCTCAGAATGTTGCGGTTTGTTGGGAAAAGGCGCACATTGGTTCGACTGGACATGTCAAACTCGAACAACTCCATCCGATAAACACCGACAAACAGACGGTCAGCGCACACTGACCCAACAGTTGGTGTTGGTCGGCGCTTGTCTCAAGTCCGGGCAGTGTGCAGCCACCCTAAGGTTTAGGAGGGAACAGAAGCAGTAGAGGAAGAGAGTGTTTGTGTTTGTGGCACATAATTGTAACTCCTGCAGCTCAAAACAGTGCAGAAATAATTGTTGTATTACTGTAGTTTAAAATTAGAGTTACAAATTGCATTCTACCTGAGACAATATGCGGGTGAATTTTCTCTGCCAGGTTCATTATTTTGTATATTGGAACGCTTTAAAAGGTATATCATGCTTATACAATGCCCGCATTTAAAGAGGAAGGCTCGGGCAGCTTTCTGTCTGAACTGCAGTACACTTGCAGTGGTGTATTTGTGCCTCCTCTCATAAATATTTTGAGCAGGAAAACGTCATATTTACCTCCTTACTATTATAATAATTATGTCAAGATCATGTACATGCATCATAAAGTGGTGGTGCTGTGTAATCAACAAGTAAAAAGGTCAGAAATCTCCTTATGGATGAGGACTGCGACCATTTCAAACAGTGATTAGGTCCTTTTTATCAGTGATAGCAAAAAAGGTAGCATTGGTGCTGATTTTATCACACTGAAGAAATTAAACTGACCTGCGTTTGAAGTTTCTTGTTAAATGATTTTAGCAGACACCTTCCAGCCAATTGGACGGGTTATCCATAGCCACAGTGTAAGACAGTTAATGAGACCCTGAGTCTCTAGGCTTGTATTCTGGCTCTCCAGAGAAAGAAGGTGATTACATATTCTGTTTCAAACAGTGCTGTCAATTATTTTGTGTCCGACACTATTTCACAGAGCGACTCTGTCCTCAAAGTCCACAGTTTGTCTCCTGTGTATTTTCTTTGTACTGCCTTCTGTCGCTCTGATTTCTCTTTCGCCAGCTGACATTTATCTGTCTTTTATCTGTTGCTGACTCTGTCTCTGTCTTCTCTCTTACACTGTTTTCCCTTCCTGCTTTGTTTTCTGGCTTGGATTGCTTTCAGGAGCCTTATGGGGTAATGCCTGCTCTCTCCCTCTCTGCCTGCGTTTCTGTCTGTGTGCTTGTCTTCCTGTTTGTTTGTTTGTTTGTTTGTGTCTGTTTCTTTCCTTCCTGTCCATCTTAGCCAGTGTCATTTTCAGACTTTAGAGACGTGTCTGCAGCAGCCTTCCCCCTCTCAGCTAAATGTTTGAACAAATGTCATATTTTGTTATTTGCTATTCTTATCATCTCCACCACAGTCACGATCAAAGATACTGGCATTTTCTCTGTTTGTGTTATGTAACTGGACTTGTGTTTCATCTGTGTTTGGGCTTGCATAAGTGCAATTACCTGGTCTCTGCTTAGCAAATATATTATATGTGTGTTAGTAGGAACAATATGCATAATGCACAGGAAAAAACTGTGCAGCCAGAGGCAACAGTTTCAAAGGTTCAAGCTTTTATAAGAGTGAAAGGTACATGAAAACAAAGGATCTAAGTGCTGCTTTTCATGATCAGCACACAATTAAACAGGTGCTAATGCAGAGTTCATATAAAACATTTCATTTTCAGACACAAAGACTGAGGGTACAATAAAAACGTAGGATGTTTAAGCCTTCAGAAATCTGCCAGTATCTTTCGAACCACTAATGCACTGCTCGCCTATAAACATAAATCACATACTTTAGGAGTATAATAGTGTCATTGTGTTAAACAGGCTCAGCCCAGTGTGCTGTGCTCCTGTCCTCATACAGGTAGAAGGGGTTATCAGGTTCAACCTCTTCCCACTCATCCCTCTCTCCCACGTTCACTTCCTGCACAGCATTTTGTCCCTCCTTTAATCTGCCTCGTCCACACACATTCATGACATCTAACAGGCAACTTTCACTCTGCAAGTTTACAGGATAACTCTGCTTTCTCACAACATAGATCTTAGATCAGACGGGCTGAAAAGCAAACAAGAAATCAAAGACAGACTTTAACATCCATGACAGATTGGAGACCAATTTCTGCTTCAACTCTGACCTGCTCTTATTGAATGTGTACCCACTTTTATTTTTACCTCCAAATGAACAGATGACTGCCTTTTTTAAAAGTTATGGTTGCAGTTTTCACCTGTGCAACAGCTTAATGTAAACCATATTTACATTTATATATACCGAGTGTATCCACCATATACATAACATAAACCACATTTAACTTTTATACTGTTATTATCCCAAACTAATTGGGCATATTGGTAATTGGAGCCTTGTTCGCTCTGTTCTTCAGAACCAGTGGGCCCATGAGGTCCTGTATAGTAGGGCTGCTCCATATATCGCAATTTCTTCATTATTAATATATGAGAATTCGCAATAAACACACAGCAAAAGTGTTTTTTTCGCACTGAATAAGAAAAATTATTTTCTGTAAACAAGCCATGCTTTCTCATGAAGCATGTGAAAATTGTACCTGTTGGATGGAGCCCTGCGTATAACACCAATCTTCACACCAATTTAGTGGTGGAAAAAGAAAACAGCTTTTTGGAAATATTTTGGATTCAGGAAGGACATGTTGCCAAAACAGGTATTGGGTAAACCACGCAGAAGAACAGATAGGCATTGAAACTGAGGGGGGAATTCACTAAGAATGAATTGCGGCCACTGGTAGCTCCATAAATTGTGCATCATTTGCACCCACCGTCCCAAGGTCTGATTCACAAAGCAAGTTGCACTGATGATATTCAAGTGCAATACACGCCCGTAGAGTTTTGCAGATCCGTGCAGTTTGCTCTTGTTTTGCGTCTGATTGTGGAGAGAAGCTGTCTGCACCTCCTCTCCACTGCGGCTCTCATTAATTGAGCCCACACTGACAGATCGATGATGAGCAGGGAGAGGAGGGGGCAGCTCTTTTAACAGTTTATTGTAAAGTCCAGACTCGTAAACAAGCGAGGAACAGCAGCTCGTGCATATAACAATCCCCGGTCATGCATAACGGCTCCATACATGTGGACAAAGTATGCGCGTGTGCTGGAGTTGAGCCTCGCACAGTCCCTAACTGGTCTCCCGATTATAATAATAATGACAATATATTATTAACAGACTGTATTTACAGACAAATACAATTTATAATCACACAAAAAGTTGAATTGTCGTCATGAGCAGTGGAAACTCAGCGCGTGACAGCCCTAATAATACTGCACTGCTGTTACCACCCACTCTCTGCAGATGGTAATATTTTCATTCTACCTGCGTGGTGCTGTTAGCGCAGCTGTTTGTGAACTAGACTCTTTTTGCCACGAGTCTCACTTGCATAGAAAGGGTCCAATGTGAATGCATAATGACTCATTTAAATACACCCAAACAGCACCGGAGCACAGAGGCGCTGTTTGCTCTGCAGCGCACTTTGGGGTGCATTAAACCCTGCGCGAGCTTCAAGAATGAGACCAATTCTATTTAAAGGTTGGCAGTCCTTTAGTGAATTCCCTACTCATAGTTATGAGCAAAGTCATTGAGCATTGCAGAGCTTTCTCATACCGTGAAGGCCTTTGATATACCAGACCTATACCAGAAACGATGAAGTAATTCAGAGGTCCCAGATGAAATAAACCAGCAGTAAGATTATTCTGAGTTAGAGAAGCTGGTAAAAATGCAATATGTAACAGATATATACTGTGTGGTCACATACCAAGGATACAATCTGGTTTTACTTTCTCTGCTGCAGTGTGAATGTAGCCATACATCACATCGTTCTCATTAACAGTGTCCTCTTGTCTTTGCGTTTTTCACAGTGAAAAACTGCCTATGGTGTCATGTTCATCCTCCGGCTATAAAACTGATTTACTCACATGTTCCCTCCGCCTTATCATTCTAATATTTAATCACACTCGTCTCTGGCTTCGCTCTTTCACAGGTTAATTAGTTTAAGTGCCTCTATTTGTCTCTTGTCACTGTATCTTCATGCTGGTGTGATATCAGCTCCAAATGTTGATTTTGTTCTGTCTACCTTTATATGCTTAATTTGCCTGCTCTATATATGTGTGTGACGTTGGTGTGTTGTGTGTGTTTCTGTATGCTTATCATTGCTTTTTCTCATCAGATCGCAACAAAGCGTGGCCAGGTGGGAACTGTCCCTCTCTATCTTTTCGACCCCCACCCCCACCCCGTCCCTTTTTCCTAACAACTCTGTCACCCTCCATCCCACCAAACGTAATCGCCCTCCATCCCAAAGTTTTTGGGATAAGTCCATGACGTCCCTCCCTTCTTCCTCTCTTCCCTGTTAGAAAAAGTCTCTCCTTGTCCCAATATTAGGGCATCCACAGGACAAGACCATATTGGGAACTCCACCTCATAGCTTTCAGAAGACCAACACATAAACAGATGTTGACAGGCATTAGTCTGAATCTGCACTAAATATCTTTCCAAATTAGTTGTATCGAAGCTAAAAAGTCCTTATCGATCGTTTCACCTTCATGTTAATCTCCTTTAATCTTGACTAAATTGTTTTTAATTGGTCAAATCACCAAGGTATTATAGCCCGCAGTTTAATCACCTCCTCGCCCTTCACCTACATCTCTCCTTCTTTATGCAGTGAACTCAAAGGGAAATCGATAAAGGATTACAGCTTTTCACCTGAAGTCACCTTCAGTGGTTATATCACTGAAAAGCAGGCGTTCCTTACAGACAATGTGCAGTCAGTGTATGTAAGGAACATATATGTTTTTTAATAAGTGATTGGCAATTTAAAGCAATTTTCATCCTGGTTTTATGCCCACTTCCGTTCAAAAGATTTTTTTCTCTCTTTCAGTAATTCAACTTTTTCTTTTTTTTAAAGCTAGAAGAAAATGCTGATCAGCGCTCCTTGCAGGAAAGAAGGTCCACTTGCAATATTGATAGCTCAGAAAATGCTGCATGCAACTGAATGTTAAGAGGGACCATGCACCATGTTGGGTAGCTGTGGCTCAGTCGCTCGTCCTTAAATCAAAAAGTTGGCGGTGCGATCCCCAGCTCCCTCAGTATACACGCCGAAGTGTCCTTGGGCAAGACACTGAACCCCAAATTGCTCTCAGTGGCATAGCCATCGGTGTGTGAATGATTACTGTTTGACAGTTGGGCACTTTACATAGCAGCCTCTGCCATCAGTTTGTGAATGTGTGTGTGAATGGGTGAATGTGACATGTAGGCTAGTGTAAAAGCTGCTTTGAGTGGTCACAAGACTAGCAATCTCGGATCCCATCGGCTATAGTCTGGCGACGATATAGCCTCTTGGGACAAAGGTTAACATGCCGGGCATGTAGCCAGTGGTTGGTGATAAACAACTTGCAGTCAAGACTTCCTTTTCCGTGTTTACTTGTAATTAACGGGTCTTAAGTTTGCCGACATTTCAACATCATGATGCAGATTTGTAAAAAGTAAAAATGAGGCATTGTCAGATCTGTCCTCAAGAGGAGAAGAAAACTACTTTTAAAATGCTCGTTTGTTGAACGGAGGTCGTATCGATCATTTCTGATGCATTTGAGGAAGTCAGGAAATCTAAGCGCTGAACAGCTTTCGTGACACAGTGTCAGGGAATTTATCTTAAGTTGAATTTTAGATTTAGAGCGGATTGTTAGCTGTTAGCATGCAGATGTCTGTTTTTTGAGATTAATAAGAAGCTAAATCATTGTCAGATACCCGCTGATGGGGGCTGGGATGTCATTACGGTACATTATGTTCCGCCTGCTTTCGCTCTCCACACGGACTGTTTTTCTTGCATACGTCGCAGCCTGCTGATACGTGATTGGTCAATATTACTTGGACTACAAGTGTAGTACGAACGGAAACCAAATCACTTGCCTTCCCTAAAACCCATGTCCCTGGTAAATAAAGGTAAATATAGATTACAAGAAAAGTGCTATATAAGTACAGTCCATTTACCATTTACCAAATCCTTCTAAACAGATAAATCTCCACAAAAACTAGTGTTATTGCTGCTAATAATATTTTCTAAAATCCGATATTATCCAGATTTTTGTATGGTTCTTTTTAACAAAATAAACTCACAAAGTACCAAATCTGTTTGCACATTAATAATTTAAAGTATTGTAATGTCATTGAATTCTTGAAAGAAGATTAAAGCACAATATTGAAGGAGCTGTGTGCCCCCTGTTGTGCTGCGGAAACAAAGTGCGTCTGATTGGACGTCATATCTTGCGTCCTTAAACAGGAAATGCTCCCCGCTCTCAGGAGGGGGGCAGCTGAGAGGACCAGAGACATGATGTATTACTAGGATGAGCTCATTTGCCTGTCTGTGGATCTGAACTACATTAATGTGAACACATGACCTTGTATCCACACACACAAACATTACATCTTCCCTGCCCACGGTGCTTCTGAAAGCTATTGGGAGTCTGTCCATGCCGTCTTGATGTGTTGAGGTCCTTGAATACAAGGACTGGCATTGGCGTTACAGATTGCATGCCAGGGTAACCAAGGCATCCGAGCATGACAGCTGCATGCCATGTTGGTAGATGTATAGAAGGATAAAGGCCCCCAAGCCTAAAATATGTGGAACCATGCTTCTTTCTGTCCTCACCACATGTTATCAACTGTTACATCACATAAAGAAGAGATATTCCATCAGATAAACCAGGTAATGGGTAAAGAGCCACAACCTGAACCGTTTGTTTTCATGGGTCCTGAAGTCTCTGCACACCCTCCAGTGGCAGAGTCTCTGCAGCAGTGGCAAAGTGACCCGATGTGAGAGTGCATCTCTGCGTCTTTGGGGACAGTTAAAGCAATGGAGGACGAGGCTGTTAATAGAAAATAGAATAGCATCAAAATCTTTTATTGTACAGGTCCTGATGTTTGCACACCATTTCCTGGAATGGAGCTGATATGTAGCATATTATCCTGGAAAGGACTTTCCAATTCGGTGCCAATCATGAGGAAGTGGACAATATGTTCAGTTACTCCGACTCATTTGTTTTTTGATTGGTTCAAGACTGAACCAGGAAATGAGCAGTTTTGATTGAATACAAAATGGAACAACCGGCACAGCTGGGCTTTTTATTCACAGGGTTATTTTGGAAGGAAGTGCAAAAGTCTGACTTGAAAAGATCAATTTGTTAACCTCATATTCAGTGGCAATTGGAAACTCCATTTTCCCTATTTTCAAATTGTCTGGACCACATTACAAACTGACTATTTGCTAATAGTGGATCAGCGAGCCGAGAGAAGGAGGGTCACTTCCTTTTAACTTACTGAACCTCATTTGTACGGTGGCGGGCAGACATGTTTACTTCTTTAAAGAGGATAAGTGAACTCAAATAGATTGGATAAATGCTGCATGTCGTCTTATAATCTTGGTTCAATGGCCTTTGGGTGCATCTTTCTTTTATAAATGTTAGCTTGAGTAAATAGCATCCTTTTCACAGTAGGAGTTTTTCCCTGGGGATGAAAACATCGGCTGGTTTGTAATCTACTTCATGCTGGTGTAAGAAACAGCGGGGCCCCTAGGGGCCACTTACAGGGCTTTTAGACTCTTCCCCTCATATTCTTGTGTCCTTCTCCACTTCCTTCACACATGATACTATTGCTTTACACACATACACAGAAAGATGTACACACTCTCAGATTTTTCTTTTAAGAAAATACAAATGAGAAACACTTTTTCTTTTCCAGAGTGACAGCCACATAGTGTGTGTGCGTGTGACTGATTAATTAAAAGTCCCTCTCCCACTGCCCTTGGTCAATGTCAGTCTCTGGGTGAATGATGGCTCAGCTGTATGTTATTAGCGTAACAGCTAGTTCTTAAACCCCCACTCCCACCTCCCACTCTGTGACCAGTTAACAAAACCTGCAGCGTCTGCAATGACTGACAGCAGTGGTTCCTGCAAAGAAGCTGCTCCCTCAACATGGGGCTGATTCTTTGTGCCTTTACTGTATAAAAAGCTTGGATGTTATTCTACAGAAACGGAGTATAGCACTGTGTGGCTGCTTATTTAGAGCCTGTAAGTTATATGTTGAGCTGACAGTAACAAGAGCATGCAGTGATGGGTTAACTGCTCATGTCTGTTAATCAAGTAAAGATGCCATAACACATTCAAAATACATTATACTTAAGGAAGTAAGAAGGATTTATGGAGGACAGAGAGAAAGAGAAGGAAAGAAGGGAGGAAAGAACATTGGAGGGGGGGAAGAGGGCCAGAAAATAGGAAAGAAATTGAGGACATGAAAACAAAGTAGGGATAAAATAAAAGTGGTGGAATTAATACAGAAGGACAAATTTGAGGAAAGAGAGTAATAGCATTTATTGCAGGGAATTCTGCAGAGGAATTGTGTCAAAGATTGACCGAAGAAGGAAAGGAAGAAAGTTCTGTGAAGTAAAGAAAGACTGTTTGTTATCTAATTTTGTACTTTTTTATATATATATATATATATCGATAGATATATATATTTTGATCTTTATTTTTTACCCTCTGTGTGCTGATTCTTTCCTATTGTATTGTACTGTATAAGCTGCTGGAGACTGAATTTCCCAGAGGGAGTCATCCCAAAGGGATCAATAAAGTTGAGTCTAAGTCTAAGTCTAAGAAGGATAAGAAAAAGATAAGTGAAGAAGTACAGAGGGAAGAGGTAAAGAAAGCATTGAAAACCAGACATTTTCAGAAGAAAAGAGGAAAGACAAGAAGAGAAAGAATGATTAATTGGGCCTCTCTTGCTTCATGTTTCTGTGGAATAACATAATGAACTCACATGCATGTACCCTACTAACGGAATACAAACAGGTATTTCTCTGTGTATGCAGTATACCTGGTGTCCTACAATCAGCTTTGGTAAGCGGTTCCATTACATCACCCAGACTGTAACTAACTGAACTCTCAATCTGCACAGAGGGACGAAAGGCAAGGACATCAACACCATCAAGTCCCTGAGGGTCCTCCGAGTCCTGCGGCCACTTAAGACCATTAAACGGCTGCCCAAGCTGAAGGTACAGTAATCCAATCTGTCACCCATGCAGTCCTTACAGCAGAGCAGAACAGCTGGGGCCAGAGCTGATGTCAGTCACACACAGGATCAAATGCATTTGCAATATGTTACAGAGGAATAAATGCATCTGCTTAAAAACAATCATTTTTATGTAGCAAGTAAATCTTTACCATGACATGAAAGACTTGAGCTATTTGACATGAGGAGCATTCTGGGTCGTGAAGAATTGACCCCAAAGAAGTTACATCATGTACTTTTTATTTAGCATGACAAACACACAGCAGTCAACACAATATTAACAATTTTATAAATTAGACAGCTTATAAACGTTTTTCCCAGTTTCAAATTTTTAGTCTGTACATCTGGCTCATGGTTTTGATTAAACGAACTGGGCTTCAACTTGCGTGAGATCTGAGAACAAAACCACAAGAAACTAAAAGTTATGGGGAAAGGCATGCCGTACAACATGCCAAAAATACACTCGCGGCCAAAGCCGATGCTAACAGAGAGTAACATAAACATCAGTGCAAAACTAACTTAGATAACCACACGATAAAAAGAGTCTGTCGGCGATCACTGATATCTCACTAGTAGGTGCAGTTAACGAGTCCGGGCATGTCTCCCTCACTGCTGTGTTTCAGCTGAGTCGTGCTGCGTTCAGGAGCGCTCTGAAACGTGAGTGGTCAGATGCGTTTTTACACATATTTTTAAAGATCAATCTAGTGATTTATTAGTCAATATTGGGTCATTAAAATAAGAATCGATTCAAATTGGAAAAATCAGTTTTTTAAACCCAGCACTAATATCCATCCATCTATATCGCTTATCCTGTTCAGGGTTGCGGGGGGCTGGAGTCTATCCCAGCTGTAATTAGGCATGAGGCAGGGTACACCCTGCTCGCCAGTCAATCACAGGGCGGACACATAGAGACAGACAAGCTTTACGTTCACACTCACACCCATGGGCAATTGAGAGCCACCAATGAACCTAACCAGTATGTCTTTGGACTGTGGGAGTAAGTTGGAGTTCCTAGAGAGAACCCCCTGCCTCTTCGCCCGAACCGGGACTCGAACTACTACTACCTTCTTGCTGTGAGGCAACCACTGTGCAGACTATTGGTCCATATATGGACTATATTTTCAGGACTTATTTTCAGAACATTTCAGAACATAAACACCTTAAAAGCATGGATACACATGCAGGCGGGAGATAATATCAATGAGAAACAGCAAGAACTTCCAACACTCAAACCCTGTATGTTTGAATGCTGGCTCTGGTGATTTTGTGGCTAGCTGCTCCGTTGTTGAGAACAAATGTTTGACTAACATTGGTTCACTCTATATAATGAATTTCAATGGAAAAAAACTGTGTCAAATAATCCATAGAATCTTTTCAAACCAGCTCCTGTCTGTTTAGTGTTTGTCAGAATATGCCAGATATGGCTGACTGTTTGTCCGTAGCATAGTCAGCTATTTGTCTTTGAAGCAACCAGCTTAAAGCTATGTTTGCTCATGGTTGCCATAACCAAACAGATAGCTGTGCTTATAAACAGAAGCTGTGTTTTAACTTACTGTGTGTATGTGTTTGAAACAAAGTGAGAATAAACCCAGATAGTGGAAAGGTTGAGAATGCTACAAATCTGATTTTTTAAAGTTACTTTGAACATTCAGTTCACTTTTTTGAAACTGGGTCATCAGTGAAATTATTTCTAACTTCTCCAAGAGAACACTCCGAGAGAGCACCTTTTCAGAGCACAGGTGGTGGCGTAACCTTCTTATAACTTTTGCAAACACTGCTACAAAGATGACGATGTGCCATTGTTACTCTTTTTCAGTGCACTGATTTATGTGACTGATCTGGAATGATTATAAATCAACTTTAGAAAGGAGGTTGGTTGGAACTTGTTATTTGGATGTGACTAATAACTGCAGATGCAATTTTGCAATCATCTGGCCTTTTTGGAGCTGTCACATTTTAAACACCAAATTGGCATTCAATCAAATGTGACCCATCTTAGTTGTAGTATTTTGTAATTGGGACTCTGCCTGCAGAGGTGAAGTCTATTTCTAGCAGGTATTTTCATTTTTACATTAAATATGTTCATTATGTGTCCGTGTACTGAAAGAAAAATAAACAAAGTAATTTTAAAAAGGAGGTTGGTTTAAACTTGTTATTTGGATGTCACTAATAACTGCAGCGGCAACTTTGCAATCATCTGGCCTTTTTGGAGCTCAGTTAGCTGTCACATTTTAAACGGCAAATTGGCATTCAATCAAACATGACCCACTTTAGTTGTAGTATTTGGTAATTGTGACTGTGACTGCAGAGGTGAAAGTCTATTTCTAACAGGTGTTTTCATTTTTTTTTTTATAAAATAACACGTATGTTCTAAATAAGTAAAAATAAAAACATGCAAATGTCAACTTAAAAAATGAACAAAACAAAACTCTGAATGTGACTTCACCCCCATATCTGAGCCAAACGCCATCCACTGACCAAGTGAGCAAAAGGCTAAAGAGGTGAGCAGGGGGCTTAGATATTTGAAAATGAATTTGAAATTTCATGACATGAAGTCTCAACCGTTGTACTCTTTTTCAGCATTGGCCTCTCAAGATTCAGGGAAGATTTAAAAGAGTAGGATGGCATGTTTCCCACCCATAAAACTGCCAGTTTTTATAACGACAGTTTTTATATTGTGGTCAGTATGGACACCAGCATTAATGTTTTTCATCACAGTGCAGTCGTATCATTTATCAACAGCTAACACAACAGGCTAATGTGTGCAGTATAGTCTTTAACTATGAGGATATCCTCATATCCAATCCTGTCCTTTATGATACAACCACTTGGGCGTGCATAGTTGGGAATAGAGAAATTCTACACATTTGCTTAACGATAAAGAATCTTAAAAACACGTCTCTGCCGTCGTTAAGTGGCAACTTGTTGAAACTTAGCTTGAAATGTAGTAATTAGAAGTAACGTTAACGTTAGAAGATAGTACTGAGTTTGCAAAAATGGTGATGGCGGTTACAGCTGGCTCGCGCATCGCCAAAGTGGTTGCCATAGGTTGCACATAATGATTTGCGTAGCGTCACCCTGTCCATCAACGGGATTGGCTCCTTAGGTTTGTGACGTCTCAAACCTGCCAATCTGAAAACGTGTTGTTCAGCCTGTCCTTGGTACACTGCAGTTTGAAAGCAGACAGGCCCAGCCATGGAGATGATGCTGATGTTGTCCCTGATATGTCTTATATTTTACAAGATTGTTTACAAGATTAACACTGGAGGTGGTCTTTAAGTTATCTGTATTAATTGATTGTGACCCTCATCAAGGTCCATAAAGACCCTCACCTGTTTCCCCTGATGCAGAAATGATCCTCTGGAACAGGAAAGCAGCAGATTATCCAAAAGTAATGGAACTGACAAAAAATGATTGGAGCAATAGAAGTGAGATGATTGAGACAGATCAGAGCTGGCAGACCGACGCTCGGACAGAGTGGTTTGACGGACAGGCTGACAGAGGAGAGGAGAAATATGCTCCGTCCTCTCTCTGGAGACAAAAGCCTCGATGGAGATCACTCATGCAGCAGAATATTCATTGGGTGGATTGCAAACATGTCAGGATAGATAGACAAGGCACTTCATCTCTCAGAGAGATAACAGCACAGGCTGACAGGGGAAAATGGCTGGAGAGAGAGAGTGACAGCCAGGGACAGAGTCTGACAGAGGTTATGCAAAGGTGTGTTTATGTACTCAGGAAGCACTGATATGGTTGTTAGCAGGTCATGAGACGTCTGGTTTAAAACAGGACTGAGATAAGGTCCAATGTGAGCTTTTAGACATCAACTTGACGGGCTAATGCTGAGCAGATTCAAATTACAAGTTTAAATTAGCGCTTGACGATTGCTTAAAAATATAACTTGGATTTTGTTTTACACCAAACCTGATCCACAGTCTCAGTCGGTTCAGTGTTCTTTCTCTGAGCAGGGTTTTTCAGCCTGCTGTTGTTGTGTGCAGCTGGCAGTGCTTCACATTTCTCCCACTAATTTAGTTTTGCTGCTTATGCTTTTAGTTGCTACAGACTTCAGACAGCGTGGCAGACAGTGTTTGCTTGAGGTCAGACCATATACAGTCATTGGGTCAGAGGCTGAAAAACAGAGCCACTTCCAACTGATAAGCCTTATAGTGTATTTACCCAGGTTTCAGTGAAAGTGATTTTTAAGTATTTTCTTAAACTGTTCTATTGCCTATCTCTAGTTGAAATACAGTTATGTGGCCACTGCTTTTAAAACAATGATTTGGTATTTTCATTTGACTGTAGCTCAGTTTTAACCTAGACCTGTAGACATATTGCATTAGAGGTATAAGTAGGATTTTCCTAGAAAAATAAAATATAGACTTTTACAAATAGTATAATGTAATATAAATCATCACTTATGGGCCTCTATACATGTGTGTTGGTGAGTGTGTGTACAGACCGATGATTCGACTGTATAGGGTGCAGATCCTTGTGAGACCCTTCCCTCTGCATCAATTCTGTTGTTTTGCTTTGCACGGGACGTTTTCAGGAGGGGCGCTGTTTTGGTTCCCTGAGCCAGACAGTTAGGTGCCTCAAATCGGGTAGGACAAGCTAACCAGCGGTTAGCATGCAAGCGCAAAGGTAACTGTCAGTTAGCATGCTAGTGCCACGGTAGCTGGCGGTTAGCATGCCCGCGCAAAGGTAACCGTGATGCTTTCAGTGTTAGTTCGTTGGGGCGTATTCTAGACGAGAGAGTGACAGTGAGCTTCTGGTGACCAAGAGCCCAGGAGGAGGGGCCCAGTTTGAATGTGTTGTTGACAAAATGCAAGGAAAAATCCTACTTTTTGTACCTTTAAAGAGTCCTTCCTAAAATGATCCATATGATTGTTTTCTGATTTGGCTTCCCAAATTGGTTTACAGTGGCGTTCAAAAGCATACAACCATTATATGCTGTCAGATATTGTGATCTGCCACCTCTGCGTTTAAAGGTTATATGGAGAAATAGATACATAAATACATAGAAATATTGACTGTTGGAAAGAGACAGCCGCCGTCTCTGGTGTCATATTTTACACTTATTCAAACATCCACTCAAACCTTCACACCAAGAGGCTGTGCTGCACTTGAACAAATTGATGCTACTTCAGCATTTCCTTCAAAGAAAAAACTATCTATACCTCCACATTGCTATGAAAACATAGCTCTTTGCAATTTTTTGAACAAATGTTTTTTTGTGTTGTCTTCTTTTCTTTGTCTCATTTTACATGTCAGTTGATTGGTACAGCGTCAGACGTTAAAAAAACAGATTAACCCAAAACATGCTGCAGTTTCGTTTAACATATATTTAAAATTATGGTTAAACTTAAACTATACTTAAAAAAAGTTTGTGCAGCATCAGTGGTATTTTTAATGTAATTCACAACTCGATTTATACTTGATAAGTTTTAATTAATACTAATTAAAATTAAAGCTGTGTGTTTTTGTGTGTGTGTGTCTTTCAGGCGGTGTTCGACTGTGTTGTAAACTCACTGAAGAACGTTCTGAACATCCTCATCGTCTACATCCTCTTCATGTTCATCTTCGCTGTTATCGCGGTGCAGCTCTTTAAGGGAAAATTCTTCTACTGCACCGACGAGTCCAAGGGTCTGGAGAAAGACTGCAGGTATGTCAAACTTACTCTTCTTCCTTTAAGTAAATGTCTTCTTAAGGAAACTATATTTTCAATGACTGAATGTCTGTCTCTCCGCATGTCTCTCTCAGGGGTCAGTTTCTGGACTATGACGGGGATGAGGTGGCAGCTAAGCCCAGAGAGTGGAAGAAGTACGAGTTCCACTACGACAATGTTCTCTGGGCGTTCCTGACACTGTTCACTGTCTCTACTGGAGAGGGCTGGCCATTGTAAGTCACAACAACCCCCACAGCACTTCCTTTGTGTAGCACTTTTCAGACATATATTGCAGCTTTTAAGGGACATTTTCAACCCTATCTCTATCCATGATCTGAGTAAGGTATATAGTGTGGGAAACACTTAGAGCTGTCGCTGATGTTCTCTGTAGCCCTTTTTTACGGTGGCCGACAAGGGCAATTGCGCTGCAACAACCAAAGCGGTTTCCATTAAAAGAAACTGGCTGCAAGTACTGAAACAATGCAAAGTGAAAAACACACAAACCCAGAAAACACATGCTAAAGGAAGAACTCTGCAAATCCAGTCAACACAACGGAAGTGCTCTGGACCTGTAGGGGCGCTGGGTGTGACAGCTAAGAGCAACACCTAAGTGTTCCATGAGCTATGGATCTCAATTAGCCGTGTGCAGCCAGCAGTACTATCAGCTGACTCTGCTTGGTGTCGGGCTCTGAGCACAGGGGTGTGTTTGTGTACAATCCTAAAACTTCTCAGAACTCTCGAAGCCCCTGTGCTAGGTAAAGGAGTTAACACCATCACTTTACTGTGTTCAGAACCTGACATCGGGCAGAGTCATCTAACAGTGGCCTACTGCTAGCTTCAGAGCTAATGCCAGGTGGCTAACAGAAGCTACACTCAGCAGTGGTTACTTTAGCAAAGCTATCTGACAATCTTGAGCCATTTCTTTACAAAGTAGCCACCATAATTTGGCACTAAAATCTATTCTGTTCTTCCTGCTAACAACACCCTCATACCATCATACAGGCTATTTCAAGTTGGATTAGCAATCTCTGCTTTCCCTTGTATTGCAAACTAGCTATGAAAATACGCTTTAAACCACAAAAACAGCATCCATAAATATGAGGGCAGGGGATGTTATGGACGAGGATTCATTATTGGCTGACCTGAGTATTCTGCTGAATTTATTCAAGCCGAGTAAACAGGTGAAGAAATAATGCAGAGAGAGGCTAAGGCTGCTGGAATGCAATGAATCCTGGAACGACACTCATAGCACTGCCAGCATGAGTACTCACAGGTATAGTTGGTATAGCACACACTGAGGAATTTTTGATACAACTGACCTCACTTACTATCCACACTGATTTGAAATTCATGAAGAATATGGCGTAAAACCAAAAAAGACATCCAATGGCCACTGCATTAGATTTGTTCATATTGTCTAGGTGATCCAATACAACATCTCAGCCAGGAATTATGCCTTTAAAAATATAATTTTGATCGAGCTGCAACAATTTAACAACAGCTATATTACTAAGATTGTTGCTTGAAGTGAGGTTGAAATGGACTGGATGTTCAAACTATTTTGTTCATCCCATTGACATTAAATAGAGCGACAGAGTATTTTACACACCGTACATTAAACAGTGAACAGTACAACAACACCACCCACTTCAAACTATATAATTAACATGAAGCAGATGTTTTTTTATTTCTGACAGCGTCACTAAAAACTGAAATATTTTACAGTTTGTGAACTTCATGGCAGTGCTGTTGTTTTGAATAACATTAGATTGTAGAAGTTGTGTTGTATGCCAGTGAGTATTGACTTATTGTTAAATCATGGACATAATGATTATTGCTCTTGAAACACATTTGGATCTTATTTCTCCCAGGCTTAATTACCATGCCGTCTCTAAAGATGCATTCAAGGCTCATTGCATAGATGGCTTCAGTCTGCCACTCTGTGCCTGAGCTGGCAGCACGGCAGATTCATCATCATCATCAGCTCTGTCAGGGACTGTTGATGGCTGTTTGCTTATTTCATTCATCGTTCTTACCTGAAGATGAAAGTAAATTGTTAGATTTACCAAGCCTGTCATGGTCACCTAAAATCACACACTCCTAAACAAACAGTGACAGCTCAGTAACACCAAGAGAGGAATCACAAACAATATTTAAATGACATTTTATAGTTTGGGATACCTAAGAAATTCTCCTGTGTTTTTTCAATAACCCTATTGACACATTAAAACTCTATTTCATTTCTATGATTAGAGACACAAACTTCAATTAAGGGAAGAGGGTTAATAAGTCAACAAACAAAATATTAAAGCTAGAATTGTCCAGATTCTCAGCAAAATAAAGCATGTATAACGCTGTTTGTAAGGGATGAGTGGAGCTACTGTTACAGGACATGATTGATGCAGGCTCCTTACAGACTCACTGAGTATTTATGATTATAGATTCCCTCTATTCTCACTCTGTTTTCAAAGGGGCCTCTGGTAATCAACAGATCAAGGCCTTGGTCTTATGATGGATGGTAGAGATGGTTAAGATGTTTACCAACCTGCAGTAGTTACATCATCGTTTTAAGGCAACTCAGGAGGACTGTGTGATTACAGATTTGGCTGTGTAAGGGTTAAGATAATTATTTGCACTACCATTAAACTTGTGCAAGGAGGCATCCATGTTTGCTTGGTTTCACGCAGATCTCTCTTTGCTGGGGCGTACTATTGCATGTGTGAGAAAAGTGACATGAAGCCTTTTTGTGTCTCCTGAAGACGGCTGATAGTTGCTTCACTTTTGAAGTCACCTGGAGGATTTGTATTATAGAGTGGCGTAGCCCACTACTCATCTCTGCTTAAGGCATACATTTGCCGCTCCTAATGTGACACACCACAATCTCTTTTAAAAGTGTCCCTGGTCAGGTTTTGGGTAATGTTGGCGGCACCGGTTTCACAGTGAAGAAGAACATCTGGAATAATAAGCTTCCAGTTGCACAAGAAATGCAGTTAAAGGTCATTGAATATGCTATGCTCCTCTCCCCTACACTCTCTCATGAACTTGTCCTCCAGCAGTAGTTCATATTCCTTAGTTTAGGTGAGTGGCTTGAGCATTTTTTCAGATGGATACTTTCAAAATCTAGCTCCCTATTACTAGTTTTTTCAGTCTCAGTTTTCAGTCCGTCTCTTCTCCTTTCAGGGTCCTGAAGCACTCTGTGGATGCCACTTACGAGGACCAAGGCCCCAACCCAGGCTTCCGCATGGAGACCTCCATCTTTTATGTGGTCTACTTTGTGGTGTTCCCCTTCTTCTTTGTCAACATCTTTGTGGCTTTGATCATCATCACCTTCCAGGAGCAGGGAGACAAGGCCATGTCCGAGTGTAGCCTGGAGAAGAATGAGGTGAGAGTGGTGGAAAGTGATGTCTTAGAAAAGAACCCCCCTCCCCTCCATGCAACAAGAACACACACTGATTATTTCTGCAGAGGCACTACTTTCTGAACATGTTTGTCTCTTTCATCACGAATGTTTTATTCATTAGGAAGCATAGCACATGCTGATCCACTTCTAAACATCACAGCTAGACAAATTAGATCTAACATGACAGAACAAAGTTCTTAAAAAGAAAGAGGGGGTATTTTCTGCTCTCCATTCATCTCTGCTTCATAGGGACTTTGTTAAAATCATGCAGCTTTTCTTCTGTAAAGTATTGGCTTGAAATCAGAGAGCTCCCATTTGTAGTCTCATCTTTAATATTAAGAGCGGCTCAGAGGAGTCTCTTGTGGCGAGCCAGCTGTCTTTCATTTTTTCAAATTAGTTTTTCCAGCACTTTTCTCTTCTATGATGAAAGTTGTGAAATTGTTGTAACAGAGAGGATTCATGCACTCTCTGGTTTTGTTTTGTCTTTTCATCACACAGAGGGCTTGTATTGACTTTGCAATCAACGCTAAGCCGCTGACGAGATACATGCCAGAGAACAAGCAGTCCTTCCAGTACAAGATGTGGAAATTTGTGGTGTCGCCTCCGTTCGAGTACGCCATCATGACTCTAATCGCCCTCAACACAGTCGTGCTGATGATGAAGGTCAGTGATTACTCCTGCTAATGAGGCAAAGTGGCATTTCCTCTCACATAGCTCTCAGCCAGAAAAAAAAAGTAGTGTTCTTGCTCAGTGATACTTTTTCACTTCACTTCAGAAGCTGCTCCTATGAATCTGTACCATTAAATAATTTAGTTAGCAGAGATGCAATTACAACGACAATACTGGCCTTGAGACGTGATTAACAATTAAAAGTGAAACACCACCACCAGCACACCCTGTGACACTAAACAGTGTTGCTGCTATCAGAGAGAAGCTCCTCTGTTACTTTATTCTCTGAGGAATTAAACTGCCTCTTTGGGTAATGCAGGCTGGTGCCAAAGAAGAGCTCAGTGTGCCTCCTGGTCGTGGTTTGAATTACATAATGTCGTATTTCTAATGTACTTCTCTTTGCCAGATTGTGAACACATCTGAAAACTAATTAGAAGAGACAGTTTGAAAGGCTGATCAGATATCCTGCTTAAGTGTGATATTAGCATCAGGTACTCAAGTCGAGTGGTTCCCAACCTTTTTGACTGGGCGTGCGTGGGCATGCGTGAGTTCCCTCCAGGTACTCCGGCTTCCTCTCACAGTCCAAAGACATGCTCGTTAGGTTCATTGGTCACTCTAAATTGCCGGTAGGTGTGAATGTGAAAAGTTGTCTATCTCTGTGTCAAGAGTTATTATTACTCATTTTTATTAAGTAATTACTTGTGTAATGTAATGAGAAATGTTGAGTAGATTACCTAATTTATATTAGTGTATCATAGTTGTTAAATTTAGGTACTCTTCAGTAAAAACACAGGGCAAAATTTACTCAATCAAATGATGTGCAAATTGTTACCTCAATTTTATTGAATAGATACTATTGGTTGTTTTTTATAGTGTAGTTTATCGGAGTTATCATGAGCGCGGGGAGGAGACAGACGTTAGGAGAGGAGCAGATATGACACATATGTGTGTGTTTTGATGCTCTGTAGCTTACCTGTCTCAATAACGTTGCGATCTGTACATATTTCCGAACACAGTTAAACTAGGTCTCCGCATGCTATCATATGACGAAGCCAGGGTTGCCAGGTCCGTGGTTTTTCCTGTGGAATTAGGTAACTTTTGTTGCGCCAGGTGCAAGGTTGCATACTTCGCACAGCCCGTGCAACAGTTCTGACTCTGTGTATGTTTGGAATGTCACAGACACCTCTCGGGTTTCGCGGCCCAGTACTAAACGACCCAAGGCCCACAGCCGGGGGGTTGGGAACTCTAGTCCATAAGACCACATCCACATATATAGTTGAACTGAACTACTAAACAAGTTAGCTGGATAGCTTAAGACTGTGATGGTTAATTCAGTCACTTAGGTGTACATGGGAAGGCAGTCTTCTTTAAAACATTTCAAGTGGAAAAAAATGTGATGTTTGACAAGTTTCAAGTACCATAGAATGAGTTAGTCAGTTGGACCGGGGTTGCTGTCCATTACAGTCAATACAAACCATGTGCAGGCAAAGGTTGTATGCTTCCATGATTTACTATAGTGCTATTCTATCAGTGAGTTCAGACATTAAAACACTTCATAAATAAAAAAAAAAATCCTATATTCAACCTTTTCCTCTTAAAAAGTTTGGAATAATCCTATCTAGAAACATATGCATCCATCCATCCATCCGTCCATTATCTATAGGCCTAACGCTTATCATATTCAGGGTTGCTGGGGGGCCTGGAGCCTATCCCAGCTGTCATTGGGCGAGAGGCGGGGTTACACCCTAGACTGATCGCCAGTCAATCACAGAGCCGACACACAGAGACAGGCAACCTTTCATACTCACATTCACACCTACGGGTCATTTTAGAGTCACCAATGAACCTCACAAGCATGTCATTAGACTGTGGGAGGAAGCCGGAGTACTCATAGGGAACCCACACATGCACGGGGAGAACATGCAAACTCCCTACAGAAAGGCCTACTATGTCCGAACTGTGATTGGAACTAGGAGCTTGTACTGTATCTGTGAGGCGACAGCGCTAACCACTGCACCGCCGTGCTGCCCAGAAACATACAGACACAGATAGCTTCATTCACAATCACATTACATTTTCAGAGGGGCAAGACGCCGTGCTTACTTTTATATATTAATAATATAATATAATATAATATGATATAATATAATATAATATAATACAATATAAGATTATATAATATAATATAATATTATTATAAGTTTGCAACTGGATTGACAATAGCACGTACACCTCTTCAACATCTTGCTAAAGTGCATCCAAGCGATCAAATATAATTTGTCTGTAGGGCTTCTTGGCTGCATTTACAGTTTTAGTATTCAGTATGGTACAGCTGTCTGATCTTGCCAAGATGGAAGAAGCTAAGTGTACAATAAATGGGTTTAAATAATACAACTTCTACATACCAAATGTGGCTCTTCTCTTAAATCTTTCATCATATTTATTCAGTGTATGTTTGTTTCTTTTCAGTTCTATGGAGCCCCCGACCTGTATGAGTCCATGCTGAAATACTTGAACATCGTCTTCACAGCCCTCTTCACACTGGAGTGCATCCTCAAGATTATTGCCTTCGGTCCACTGGTGAGCTGTGAAGACCATATGCTGTGCTCTGCTCTGCACACACTAGACAATTATTCACTGTTGTGGGGAAAATCTCTCTTTGGATATGCAAATTAGTCCGAAATCAGAGGTGGCTTCTTCATCAAACTGCTCTCAGTGTGCTCGTTGAGCTCAGTTTATTAAAAGTTGTCTTTGTGAATGTTGAAACAGGACTTTTAGATCTGTGATCCTTAGTGTCAGCATTAAGAGTCTAACAGGGTGTTTCTAATGATGAAACATAGTGAGGATACATAATCATACATAAAGATAAAAGTACATAAATACATAGCAGAGATTTAATCACATCATAAAGCAGTAAAAAAAAAAGGTTTAAAGTCTCAGATTTAAGCTTGAGGACGACAAACAAGTAACAAAAAGACAGGTAGACTGGAAGAGTGCTCAAAAGGAATAAATCTCCCCCAACATGGGGCCGTCTGGCCTGCAGCGAGGCATTTCATCTCTGGCTCCGTTCCATTTACCAGCCCCATTTATTAAATGGCTTTTCTCACACACCACTTGCTTCCACCTGTTTGGCTGTTAAGCCCAGACGGATGGGCTCGCATCTGCTGATATAAACACTCGGCTGCTGCATCTCTTCAGACTGCAGCTGCAGGGCCCCAGGAGCTGTATGATTGACCAGTCTGAGGAGAGATCCAAACTGCAGGCTGCAGCTCAGCATTTAGTAGTCAGCATTTGTGCATGTGCATTGTATATGCACATATAGATTTATGTGCCCAAGGCCGTGTTTTGGGGTATTTCTGATGTCATTTTTTAAATGATTTGTTTTCAAACTATGAGCATGAGCCCCCCAGGGCAGTTTTGCAAATCTACATCTGTAAATTTCATCAAATACACAATTTGAATTTGCTTAAATATTATGTATTCAGAAAGTTCCTGCACAGGTTCTGTTTACTTTTTTATTTTTATTTTTTTACAAGCAAATAGTTTCTGACCAAGTGTGAACAGTTATCCCAGTGTTTTCATTCTAAAAAGTGTGGAAGTTACCACAAATACTCACATCCAGAATTATAGCAACAAAACTGAACATATTACAGCTTTAATAAACTTTCTGTGTTTGAGCCGAACCTCTCTATGTTGTCTTCGTCTTTCAGAACTACCTGAAAGCCGCCTGGAATGTGTTTGACTTTGTGACTGTGCTTGGAAGCATCACAGATATCCTGGTCACAGAGATTAAGGTAAGAGCTGCACATTACAACTGTCTCTCATGGCTCACTTCCGACATGCATATCAGGCCTCAGTGCATGATCACAACAGCTCTTGCAGTTGCACAGCTAGTCAGCAAGTCCTCTTAGGAGGCCTTTGATAATGGAAAAGAAGAAAATGTGTTGCATTGTTGTTTAAGCAGGGGATATCATTTAGGTTTGCAAGAATTTTATATTATTATTATTATTAATAAGTTCAGTCTATGTAAAGCTCATGATGTCTTTTAACCAGCAGCTTTTTTGACAGTGTAACAACTGAAAATACCCATTTTACAATCATTAAAAAACTGACAAAATTAGCAGATTATAGCAACTGACTGATTTATATGTGTCAGTACAATGTCAGTTGACTAATTGACTATGTAATTAATTAACTAAGTGTTTAGCATTGCCTTATATGTAATTGTGTTTCTTAAAGATGGGCCTTTTCTTTAACTTTTTTACCAATCCAAACAGCTTTCAAAAATCAAAAGCTTTTCCAAGAAAACTGAGAGCAAACTACTGAGATCAGTACACAAAACAAAAGCAGCCTCAAAACAACAGGTGGAGTCACACTGCTTCGTTGAAACTTCGAAGCATTTACTTTTCTTTGTTGGATTACAAAAGCGGGACAAAAAAAGGGGACAAAAGTATGTGATTGTGGAGACGGATGGCTGAGGCAGATAACTGTTGCTTTCTGTGTGGCAAAGTCGGGTCTCTCTCTTTGTGTGACTTTCTTTTCATGTGATCATTAGTCTTCTTTTCTTTCTCTTCTCCTTTGCTTCCTTTCTTTTGCTCTTTCCGTCTTCTGCTGTGTCTCTGCTGGCGCCTGTGCCCTCACTCTGCCCCTTCTGTCACATGTGACACCTCTAGACGGTAAGTGGCTTTTCTTGTCCGCTGCTGATTTTGTCAATTCCCCCGTCAGTGTGTGTTGTTCTCTCTTAGTTTAAAGTGTCTACCTACTGATCTTCAATGGGACATGATGTAAGAGCTATTAAACTGTTGGTTTGTGCCTCAACTTCACTTGTTTTATAATAAGTCATTGCAGTTTTTCTGATCCGTATCAAAATGTTTAACCAGGTCTAGATCAGTCCACTATTATAAGACGACCTGATTATACAAAATCCTTTAAGTTGGTTGGTTTGTACTGCAATTAAATAACTAAATCTCATCCCCATGGCATGTTTTTTTTTTGCTTGTTAAACAATATTTTAAGATGTTAACATTTAAAATCTTGTTACAATATGAGCGACAGTACTCAACCCTTCAACTTGTAAAATCGTTAAAGGAAAATAAATGAAACCTCTGAAGTGGTGGCCAGGTCTCAATCTCAAGGGACGTTCTAGTTAAAGTGGTAATCTCAAATATTCCTTCTCTTTGGCGGCACCTATGGCGATAAATGGTAATTGCGGGAGCACACGTCCAACAGTGTTGCTCATGTGACGTCCACGGTTGGCACAGGTTGTAACTCTTGATTAACAGTCTAACAGTCGCTTTCCTTTTTTGACTGTTTGCCTTCATCTGAGCGTCGAGTTTGTTTCTTTTTTTTGTCTGCCTGCTCATTGCCATGCTGTTCTTCATCTATGCCACCATTGGAATGCAGGTGAGTTGTCACATGACCAGGTGGACTACAGGAAGTCTGACTGTAATGGTTCAGAGAGAGTAGATTGTGCTGGGTTGACGTATTGCTGGCTCTTTTTTATGTTTGCTACACCCGTGACTATGGGACAACTTACTGTTACGCCCGGCCTAGGGGAAAACGGAGCACAACATAAAGGTGGACCCCCCCCCTTTCCTCCAGACCAGTCAAACGAACATGCAGTCCACAATCTCTGATTTATTTTAACAACCACAAAGTCGAAAACAAACTTCAGGGAGAGCAATGCCAAAACAACAAACTGAACATCTTTGCCAAGAACCCAAACTGTCTTACCTCAATAAAGAAAAGAAAATACAAATCTCTTACCTATCTCCCTAACAGAAAAACAGGAGAAAAAGGATGGATCAAAAGAAAAGGCTTCTCTCCCCAACCAGTTCTAGGAATGCATTTCAGAATTTGCCTTCATCTGAGCGTCGAGTTTGTTTCTTTTTCTTTGGATTTTCACTTATTTTTGAAGTTGTATCTGTAGTCATCGATCTTTCCTTTGTTTGTTCAGCCATAGTAGATTACTGTTTACTCGCGAAACTTGCAGAGACCGGAAAAGCAGCCGCTTAGCTCCGCCTACCCTCTCTGGCTGACCAACCACTGCTGGCTGATGGGAAATGCGTCACTAACTGGGTTCATTTATTTAAATGAAAATCTTCGAGATCATCACTTTAAAAGGGAAAAAAACGTATGACTTAGCCCTTTCTCCCTGTGCTGCTTGGATTTAGGGAACAAAGTTTTTAATTTAATTATCTTTCTGTTAAATCCCTTTTGAATTGTTCTGCAGTTAATGATTTGAGCTTAAACAAAAGGTAGCTTATGTAACTTTAGCTGAACAGTTGCCACCGTGGTCACAAGTGTGATAAACAGAAGTACAGTAAGAGAAAAGTCTCTCTCAGTTATGTCCACCAGTGTAAGTTTGCTAACATTAGCCTTCACATGCTATCGATGATACAAGAATAATGTATCATCAAGTAATGTAGTAAGTAATGTAATGTTACAGCAAACCCTTAAGTGTAAAAACCTGAGCAGCGGTGTGCTCCGATGCTTAATCATTCCACTTTTTATTTAAATAAGAAAATATGTCATGTCTTTAAATTGTATTATTCATGTTATTTATAATATCTGAGAGAGTCTCTGCTTTCTCCCTCAGGACAAGATGTTCAACCTGAGTTTCTTGAGGCTGTTCAGAGCTGCCCGTCTCATCAAGCTGCTGCGGCAGGGCTACACCATCCGCATCCTGCTGTGGACCTTTGTTCAGTCCTTCAAGGTGAGAAAACGCACACAGTATCCTCAAATGTGCCTCCGGACATGCTTGTAAACCATTGTAAACCTGATTTATAGCACACACATGATTTATTTAAAATACATTTTAGCTGTGAGTTTGTATATAAGATCGTGTTATAGTTGAACATAAGGATATGTCAGGGAATTCAAACAGCGGTATAGATCGCCCCAAAGCAAGCAGAGGCCTGTGCAGACTGGTTCTGTTAAAATCGAACATAACCGCGCTCAGCAGACAGCAGTTCAGAGAGCTGCTTTGCTCTCTAAATCCCCCAGGACGACTTGAGTTAAATGCGCAGCGCCGGGCCGCAGCCGAGGGAATTTATAGCTGGTTTAATGTCAGTGGTGAGAGCTTTTAAGTCCAATGAAAATGGACAGTATCTGCAGAGTGTTAAAAGGTTGTTGTTTAATTACCACAAATGTTCGCCTCCTCCTTGCAGCGGTATAAATAGCTGGTTAAAAGAATCAACCCTGCAGGTCAGGTTGCTTCTAGAGTCTTTAAATAAGACTGTAAAATATTACAAGGGTGCTATTCTCTGTGGAGAATCAGATTATTTAGGGTATATATTAGAGTATGTGTGCGTTTGTGTATAAGAGTAATAAGCATATGTGCAGAGATCTGATGTAACATGTATCTGTTTGTGTTCTGAGTGTGTTCATGCGTTTGTTTTCAGGCTCTGCCCTATGTCTGCCTGCTCATTGCCATGCTGTTCTTCATCTATGCCATCATTGGAATGCAGGTGAGTTGTCACATGACCAGGTGGACTACAGGAGGTCTGACTGTAATGGTTCAGAGAGAGTAGATTGTGCTGGGTTGACGTATTGCTGGCTCTGTTTTAATTTTGCTACACCCGTGACTATGGGACAACTTACTGTTACGCCCGGCCTAGGGGGAAAACAGTGCACAACATAAAGGTGGACCCCCCCTTTACTCACTCCTAAGGAAGACCAGTCAAACGAACATGCAGTCCACAATCTCTGATTTATTTTTACAAACACAAAGTCGAAAACAAACTTCAGGGAGAGCAACGCCAAAACAACAAACTGAACATCTTTGCCAATAACCCAAACTGTCTTACCTCCAGAAAGAAAAAGAAAAAGAAAATACAAACCTCTTACCTAACTCCCTTACAGAAAAACAGGAGAAAAATGATGAATCAAAAGAACGGCTACTCTCCCCTACCACTACTAGGACTGCATTTCAGAATTGGAATGTATTTAAACTATTTACAATATTTACAAGATTAAGACTTTTGCTGATGCTATCGTCCACTTCTCACTAAGACGCTGAAACTCTCCAGGTCAGGTTGGGAGTGAAGGAATAAGGCGGGGCAAAGTCTACTTCCGCAGTTCCATTTTAAAACAGGCGGCATCATCTCAAACAAAAACTAGACCCATAATATGACTCAGTCATAGCAATCCACCCTTATTATCATAAGTACAGTAACACATTGAGTTTGCGATGCTGGACTACATGCATTGTCTTAAAACAATCAAATATTAAGATGCAACTTGGCAAATGCGCTGATGTGTAGTAGAATTATCAGCTAGTTATTATCTGTTATTTAGTTTAATATAGGCTTATCATAGATTTATAATAGGTGATTTAATTGTTGGCTGTTCCAACAAACACCTGCTAGCCAATCAGAAACAGCTTTCCTGTGGCCACATGGTACAAACTTTGTAACTCTGCTGACAATCCCTGGCATAGTTTGACATTTTGGTAAATGTTATTTGCTTACTTGCTGAGTTTTAGATGAGAAAACTGATAACAGTCTTATACTGGTCTGCAAAAATATGATTAGCTTAACACAAAGATTGGAAGCAGTGGAAACAGCTTGACTGGCTCTGTCCAAATGGTTATAAAATCCAGCCTACCAACACCTCTAAAGCTCAATAATTAACACATATCTTGTTTTTGTTTATCTGTCAAAACCAAAGCCTGAAAATGATTAGTATGTGTGGTTTAATGGCCAATATCTTCCAGGAGTTTTATTGTCAGACTGAGGTTGCCAGGTAACCAGAGCGTGAGAGGTGCTTGTAGGTGATTTTTTACCTTTGGAGAGAGTCCAAGGCTCTATGTTTCATAAGATTTGCCAAATGTGTCTGTTCTTGCAAAGACTTTTAAACACTAAACTCTTCTTGTACCTGCATTTTAGACCGTGTGATGTAATGTTTTGTGTACAAGCACACTGTCCATGATCAGAGATCGATCTAACAGAAGAGCTACTGTAGCTCAAAAAAAGTTAATGCTGGTTCTGATAGAAAGGTGTCAGAACACACAGTGCATCGCAGTTTGTTGCGTATGAGACTGCGTAGCCGCAGACCGGTCGGGGCGCCATGCTGACCCCTGTCCACCGCCGAAAGCGCCTACAGTGGACACGTGAGCATCAGAACTGGTACACAAAGCAATGGAAGAAGGTGGCCTGGTCTGATGAATGTTTTCTTTTACATCACATGCTTGACTGGGTGCATGTGCGTCGCTTGCCGGGGGAAAGCATGGCACCAGGATGCATTATGGGAAGAAGGCAAGTCATTGGAGGCAGTGAGATGCTTTGGGCAATGTTCTGCTGGGGAACCTTCCCAGTCCTGCCATTCATGTGGATGTTACTTCAACATGTACCACCTACCTTAACATGTTGCAGACCAAGTACACCCCTTCCTGGAAACAGTATACCCTAATGTCAGTAGCCTCTTTCAGCAGGATAATGCACCCTGCCACACTGTAGAAATGCTTCAGGAATAGTTTGAGGAACATGACAACAAGTTCAAGGTGTTGACTTGGCATCCAAATTCCCCAGCTCTAAATCCAACTGAGCATCTGTGGGATGTGCTTGACAAACAAGTCCGATCCATGGAGGCCCCATCTCGCAACATAAAGGATCTGCTGCTAACGTCTTGGTGCCAGATACCTCAGCACACCTTTAGGGGTCTAGTGGAGTCCAGGCCTCAACGGGTCAGGGCTGTCTTGGAAGCAAAAGGGGGTCCTTCACAAAATTAGGCAGGTGGTCCAGTCACATCTGTATAAAATCAGTTAAACACAACAAACCCTCAGGTGACATAACTGTGCTTTTGTAAACCTCGTAATGTCAAAATCTGTGGGGATTTTGCATTTATTGTGAGCAGGGGCAGAGAACTGGGGGGATTATACAAAGATACTTGTAGGAATGGGCTTGGATGCAGGAAGAGGCCCATAGACATTGTATAAGTACAGGGTCCAGAATTTTGTGCTATGCTACACTTCTTTGCTTTGCCTCCTCAAATGCACAAAACACAACACAAACATCTGCCTCTAACAATATCAACTCTGGAACAGTCTTAATGAAAATGTTATGTTCTAAATTTCAAAAACTAAGTATGTATTTCTTGGATTTTGACTTGGATTGCATAATATTGTACAGGTATTTCACCTTTTATTATGTGATGGATGCCGTGTTTGTGCTGAAAAAGTGAGGTGCTGCTGCTTTACGGGGTCAAGATGCTATATACATATTTTACTGCTGTCCAAGGTCTCCTGGGCCCAGCAGCCAGTTTATAGGCCAGCAGGGTGGACGCGCCGAGGGGCAGATAAATATTTAAAAAAGAGACCTCTGGGTTGTTTTACTCTGCTCGCAGAGGGAAATCAATTTCATATAATCAGTTTCAGAGGTGATTCACTCAGTCTCTCTCTACATTCACTTTCAATTTGAATCAGTGACAATTAATTGCAATAAAAACATGTCGACTAATTGAATACATAAACTAAGTGCCAATAAAGGTGAATAACAAATGGATACAATTTAACGACACAATAACAGTAATACACAGGAAATAAAACATGTACTGCCCACTTTAAACCAGTGAGATGAGCACAGAGAAATACAGATATTTTGGATCCTCATATAATTTATTTTTCAGTCAACACTGATAATAGATAATTATCTGTTTCTCATGGCAGATACTGATAAGATATCCATGGTTTGACAGTTTGTCCCTTTTTTCTGTAAGAAGTCGTTTATGCACACCTGAGGTTAAGAAGGTCAAAGAAGTAATGGACAAAGATGGATGATTTAATGTTTCATAGCTCTCTGACCGTTGTGGAACATGTGCTGCAAATTGAACAATAGCTCAAACTTTGGAAATAATAAAATATATTAGACTAAAAAGCTGATTGAGAAAATATGTTTTCAGAGCTTTTAAAGACAGAGGTTTCGGCTGCGTTTGGTTCTCAGTTTGAGAGGCTGCAGAAGTCTGTTTTGTCTCTGTGCTACAGCACTTCAGTATAACAGTATGTGAGAGTTAAACTTGGGGTTTTGCATCCAATAAACACCAGCTGCTCTTCTGTTGCCTCAGGTGTTTGGAAACATCGAGCTGAATGAGGAGACGGCAATAGATCACCACAACAACTTCCAGACCTTTTTCCAGGCCTTGACCCTTCTCTTCAGGTAGTCCTGCTTCAAAGATTATGAATATTCTGGGACCACAAATAATCCGGTACTTACTGATAACACTCGGCTGTCACTGTGGGGCAGACTTAACAATATTGTTGTGTACATGTGTGTGTACATTTCCTGTGTGTGTTTCAGGAGTGCGACGGGCGAGGCGTGGCATGAGATCATGTTGGCATGTCTGAGTAACCGGCGGTGTGATTCGCTCTCAGGAACTTTGGGGAAGGAGTGTGGAAGTGACTTTGCCTACTTCTACTTTGTCTCCTTCATCTTCCTCTGCTCCTTCCTGGTCAGTACGAAGGACAGCTGACAGTCTCATACTGTGTTCTCACTGAAGGAAATGGTACCAATGTTCTACTGGTTTGCTGTTTTATGCCATCAGCAACTAGCTGGAACTTCAATCAATCTATATCATTGAAATAAACAGATACAATAATTTAATTTAATTGTTTTTATTTTACACACTTTTGTTTTCATTCTGTAGATGTTGAACCTTTTCGTCGCTGTCATCATGGACAACTTTGAGTATCTGACCAGGGACGCCTCCATCCTGGGGCCTCACCACCTTGATGAATTCATCCGCGTGTGGGCAGAGTATGACCCTGCTGCCTGGTGAGTGCTTCTGCTGATCTCTGACCTGTTCACCACTCAGAGCATAGTGCTCAAATGTTAGCCAGAATCTGTGTGAAAGAGGAAGGGGTTTGTCTTCGGAAGAGGGTTTTGGCTTGGAAATCTAAGAATGGTTTCGGAGTTCCAGCTGGATGACTCTGTGATGTGGAATCCCGTGTTAGGAGTGAATTCTGGTGGCTGACATTAAGCCTGAGTGCGCAGTTGGCTGAGGGTGGTGACGAGCCCCCTGTCGGCCGGTCTGATGCATGTAAATCCAGCTTTCCACTTGGCCTCCCCTCAGCCCTCTTTGCCGCTAAGCCGGTGGGCTCTGAAGCCTTCCAGTCTGTCACTGTTGTGTGAAGAGACGCCATTTCTATCCGTCCAAACGGGGGAATACAGGTTTATGTTGGCACCCTCTCAGCTTCTTACACGTCACTGTTTAAGTTAACTAAAGCACAATAGAAATTCAGAGAGAGCCAGAGTGAGGAGTAATCTGTCTCAGATTATGCAAGCCTTATTAAGTTTTACAGAAGGCTTCGCAGGAGCTGTGTCAGTGAGTCAGGACTCCAGGAGATGTGTTCGATGTGAAATATGAAATTTCCATCTCATGACAGACATTACGGGGGAGGAATTATTATTTATTCCTGTGAATATGAATTAGCTGCTCCCTGGGAAGTGCCTACAGTAATACAGAGCGTATTTTCAACTGCTTTAACTCATTTTTATTTCAGGTTGCAGCGAGGAGAATTTTTATAATCGTTTTCTCTCTTTTTTAAGGAGAGATACCACTTAACTTTACAGTGAACACAAGGCCATTCCTTGTTGCAGTGGGTTTTAAGAGAAAAGTTTACATTACATAATATCATATGTACAAATCAATGAATGTATATATGGATGGACTACGCATCTCCATCTGCTCTCATTGTACGAAATTGATGCCAAAATAGCCCCCGTGATAGGTGCTGCCATCTTGTGATGGTGACGTTATTTGGATCCAGAGTTGCATAGACACTTCAGTTAACCAAAACACAAACTTAACTTAACGGAAACAAACGGCAAGGATCCCACATGTCGGCGTGTTTAACAACAGAACAGCTTCTTTGTGTTGTATGCCTGACAGTGAGGAGGGGGCTTTCAAGCTATTTTTAAACCTTTGCGTGAGAATACATGATAAATTGAATTCTTCGAGAACATGGGAAACCTCATTCTTTGTTTTTTAAAGTTTTAGTAAGACAAGTCAAAACTGAGAAATAAGCTACGATATCGGATTGTTATTAGATTTTAGAAAAAGTTGTGTAATGTGTGAGCTAACCTGTTGAACGTGTCTTATCTCTTTCAGCGGGAGGATTTGCTATCAGGATATGTACAAATTGTTGCGTTTTATCTCTCCCCCCCTGGGCCTGGGGAAGAAGTGCCCTAGCAGGGTGGCTTATAAGGTTTGCACTCCCACACAGTCCTTTTGTTTTCCAAGAGGACTGTGATGGTTTTGGACTGTGAATGTCTGTTTTTATTCCCTGCGGTGGCAGAGAATGACCCGATCACACTTGCATACAAACACACATCGATCCTCTACTAACCAGCTGGCAGGTAACCATGGCGAGTGCAGGAAACAATGCAACAAGTGAGGCTCAGACAAAAAGGCATCTGATGCGATGTCTGAGATGTTTCCCCGCTTCTAAACACAGAGCGGGTAACGAAGAGCATTGTGTGCTTTGTTTCCTCTTTGGTTACTGCTAATGTGTCTTAGCATGCAGAAGCAGAGGGCATCTTAAAGGAATACTCGACTGTAAATCTTTCTTTTGACTCTGGAACAAATAACCCTCCTTAAAAGTGACTCTGAAAAGGTCATAGCTGCTGTTTGAGATAGCACGCAGACAGAGACAATTAAAAGTCCTTTACATGGGACAGAAAGACATTTTATAACAAGCAATAAAAACCACATTTAAACAAAAACAAATAAAGAAAAGGAACAATATAAGAAAATGTTGAAAGAGCAAGTGCATCCATAGACTGTATAAATAATGGACGTAGCCACAGTGACGTCACCCATTGGTTTCTTGACTGCTTAAATGAAGATGATATATGGCCGTTGCCATGTTGGTTTACTGGAGCCTGAAGTGACTAAATTTGGATGAGAGGATGGAGCTGCAGAAAAGCAAGTAGTTGAAAAATGCCAAGCTATCAAAGCTAAGCAGTCTGTGGCTGATCCATTAGCTTGTGAGTATGCTAGTTTAACTTCGTGTTTCCCACAGAGGAGATTCTGTTTGTGACGGTGACTGACTGCAGGTGTTTATCAGACTGAAGAAGTAGCAGAGAGATAGCACAGTACACCTGCTACTTAGTGCTAAAAATATATCAATACAGTAACACTAGCATTTAACTCACCGAACAGCTGGAGCTCAGACTTTTTGCACGGCCAGAAAGTTCCATAAATCCCACAGGGAGAGAGATTATTATCATTTTGAATAATGAAGAAATCCCCAAAAGGCTCCAACAACACAAACAGGTGAACTTAAGTTCAGTGACTGTGTGTCTGTGTGGTAGTCTAGCAGACAACCAGCAAGATCCACCTGTCACTCAAGTGACCTGACCCCTATGATTTAAGGCTTAATATAATTAATATGAGTGTGTTATAAAAAAAAATTCACCCCCCGTGCAGTCATCTTGGAAAATAAAATTAGCTATTTATAACAAATCTATTTTTTGTAAATATGTTTATTTCTGCTGTAAAAATAGGCATTTAATGTTATTTACTTGGCTTCTGGAGCCAGCCTCCAGATGGCCACTCGTGGAACTGCATTTTTTTGCACTTCCGCATTGGCTTTATTTTTCAACACCGGAGGTTGCTGCTTGAGTGCAACTAAGGAACACTAAGGGCAGGAAACCAATCAATAAAACGGGACAGGAGAGGAAGAAGTGTTTTTAACTAAAGTTTGAAAGTGGCTAAGATGAGAAGGACAATCACTGCAGTCAGCTTGAACTACAACAAATTTGAATGATGCCATAAAAGGAAGATGAAAACATCAAAACGTCCCCTAAAATTGTCAATCCACTCCTGCAGCATAAGCCACATCTTCCCTGTTGATCCATGTGTCCAGTATGTTCCAAAGAAGTCCTTCAAGCTGATCTGGCCGCGTTGTTTGCAGAACCCTTTAAATATTTCATTAGATAAAGCCACAATAGCGAGGGCATAACTTACATAAGCCTCGGCATACTGACATGCATACTGCTTCAAAGGGTTAATAACCAAGCTACAACAACTCTTTATAGCCTCTTTTAAAGCCCACACATGGTAAATGTTTGATTCTCAAAAGAAAGATTTGCAATGGGGTAAACCTTTAACATCAAATAAACTCCCAAAAACATGACGTCTACCAGGATCCCTCCATCCAGCATCTCTGCACAGGGAATCCTCTGGAGCCTCCACACCCTCTTCCTCCTTTGGGATCCATTCCTGGATCATTTAATCCAACAAGGATGGCATTCCAGATCATGATATCCTGGAAATCTTATTAACAAGGATTTCTGTTTTCCTCTTTCCCCCTCCCATTCTCTCTTTTTGATTTTGAAACTTTGTGTTTCAATGTTATTTCCCCGCCCCTTTACTCCCAACACCTCCTCACCTGGGAAATCTTCATCTCTCCTTCATGGCCTCCTACCATCTTTTCCTCGGGAAGCGGCCGCATGACTTACCGTGATATGTACAAGATGCTTCGCGACATGTCCCCTCCGCTAGGTTTGGGAAAGAAATGTCCCCCCCGAGTGGCCTATAAGGTAGAATTACTCCTATCTCCTCTGTCTCGCAGTCACTGCTGCTTCCCTGTTTCCAGCTGTCAAACATCTTCAGGCTTCTGTCAGTGTGTCGCAGTCAGTATCATCTGTCCTGCTGTTGTGTTGTTCTTTCTGTTTGTGTGTGTGGCTCTGTGTCCTTGTTCTGCTCTGTGAGGGTTTGCTGTACACTCTGTGCATCTACTGAAGAGCCATGTAACACTGATGGATAAAAACAGATTAGAGAGATAAGCAAAACCACAATATGTGATGATGTGTGTCTCTACACAGTCATCTGAGACTGTAAGAATATCACTCTGACGGCTGTCGCTAGAAAATAAGTGTCAACCTATTTATTAATATCGTCAGGGACGTTGTGTTTCTGGTCCCATGTCTTTTATGTTTGGTAGTTACAGCTTCACTTATCAACAATTTCATGCATCATTAAATGTTGAAACAAAAGTCCAGGCACCCACAGAGAATGAGCTCTTTAGCCTCTTTTAGCTCATAGTTTGGGTTTTACAGCAGTCTCAGTGCTGTTGCCGTTCCCCTTTTTAGTAGCAGCAGGCAACTTTTTCCAAACCCACCGTATGCCAGGTGCTCAGAAATGACAGGCTGACACAGTTAGGGGCTAGCTGGGGAAGAAAAAGGGAACATCTAACAGCTAGAGAGACACATACAGTCACACTCATGACTTTAGAAGAATACAGGACTGTTTGCCTTGTGTTCCTAATGCAAACCTTACAGGTACAAATTGTCATTTTTGTACTCTCCACTGAGCAGTAGGTTGCATCTACAAATATTTTTTTGTGACTTCAAAAATGTCAACAGTTTACCTAAACACACTTGCACAGACTTCCAGGCACCTGCTCTTGCCTGTCTTATTACACATGTGCTGACTTAACAAACATATCCAGCAAAGAAGAAGAAGCACTACTTTTCTGCCACACAACTGGCTAGACCTTAGAAAGGTCTGGATAAATGCCATACAATTTTGTACAACCATTCATGTCCCAAAGGATGAATGCTACTGTCGTTGGTGAGATTTCATTGAGCATCACTCAACATCAAACAAGATAATTGTGTTCCCCTCATGATGAATTTTTCATCCCTTAACTATTCATAATAGACTCATCAAGTTAAGACACACAGAATGCTGAAGATGCACACGGGGCTAAAGTCCAGAACCAGAGTTAAAAGATGCTGGAATCATTTATTTTAGGCACAAATGCAATCACAAATAAAAGTTGCTTATTGTGTGCTTGATGTGAAAATAGATACTAACGCATCAGCATCTGAATCCAGAGATCCTAAACTACATCTCTTGTTTCCTTGCCAAACTGTAGGCCAAAAGAACAGCAAATAAGTTAATCAGGATTTATTTATATGTCTCAATACTTACAAGAAGACACATTTAAAAACACTTTCAAAATCCCCTTATCAGCTCCTGCACTGGCTTAAATACAGGAGAACCTGGCACATTTATCCCATAAATATATGTAAGATTTGTCTAATAGTGATTAAAGTCTGCAGCTCAACACTCCTCAGGTAGTAGTCCATGTGCCAGCTGCTTACCTTTTAGCATGCAGGCTCAATGTGAGCAGTTCCCATGCATGCACAGCTGTCGACATGAATAACATTTAAAGCAGACCAGCCCTGGCCTCGGTTATAAATGCCTGGGTCTGACGTGGTCACTTCTCCAAATATAACTCCTGCTTCTGTGAACTGACAGAGAAAGATAGAAAACAAAGACACATAAAGATGAGAGCAGGATACTGTTTTTGTTATTCCCCATCCCATTTTATTGTAATTGATTACACTCCTTGTTAACTCCCCTCCTAATAAGCACATCTTCCCCTGACAGTCACAACTGTCCCTGTTACCCTCTTATGTCCTCTTTTATGTTCTGTCTTCAGGCTTAGCCACACTCTCTTTTGAATGATCTTTGTTCCACCCTCTCTTGGGAGTTGCATCTTCTCTCCTCCTTCCTCCAGCTTTACTATGTGTAGCTATCCGTGTGTGTTTGTGTTAAGTCTTTGTCTGCAAGCATGTGTCCTCTGCATATGTGCTTTTTGATGATGTGTTTCTTTATCTGTCCCCTGCTCATGTCCACAGCTTCCATTCTTCTGCTCTCTGCTTCTCCGAAAGAGATGCAACACTTTACATGTGATGCTTTCCCGTTGAGGCACTTACGCCCCCTCCTCCTTCTCCTGTTCCTGCCTTTCATCCTTCCATCCTTCCCCCTTTATTGTTGCGCTCCCAGAGTGAATATACATTTTTCCTCATCTTGCCTTTAAGAAAATAGGAACCTCACATACAGTTTTCCCTTTCTAACAAATATTACTAATGCTTCATGACTTCGCCTGTCAGTTTCTACCATCCCTCCAGCTTCACTGTGAATGTGTGATACAAACATACGTGTGTGTGTGTGTGAATCATTTCATCGCAGCATAGATCCAGATGCCTTTCATGGCTTGGATTTATGCTGATTATTTCCCACATTTTACTGTCAATGTCTGATGAAGTGTTAAGTTTCATAAGTAACAGTAGATATACGATATATGAATTACTACATTTCAGTCCTAAGCAGTACACTGTACTGCAGGGCTGCCAGTACTGGTATAATTTCCTTGAACGTTCAAAATTCATAATTTAATCTATAAATTGTCAGAAAACAGTGAAAACAGGCTGATGGTAACATTTTTAAATAGCTTGTTTTGTCCAAAACCCAAAGATATTCATTTATAATAATATAAAACAAAGCTGCACATCCTCAAACTGCAGCAGCTGTAACCTGCAGATGTTCCGTAGTTTGCTTGATAAATGACTTAAACTATTACCGTATTTACATTTTAAAGAAGATAATTTTAATCTTATTTTTAGTACTGTCATCATATGCCCATAATTCTTTAAGTGTATTATCATGTGTTGTACTTTCTCCTCTTTTGGATACTAACTGGAAAGTGATTTAGACGTTAACAAATTACAGTCACAGTCTTTCTGCGCAAAAATATATTATATCATATTATCATGTTTAAGTTCAGCAGGCTTCAGAGGTCAGTGTCAGACAAATAAAGTTAATATTATATAATAATTATATAATACGTTTTTCCTCATCCTTGCATACAGAGTTTAGCACAAAATTCTGGACCCAAAGATAGGCAAGGCAAGTTTATTTATAGAGCACCATTCATACATAAAGCAATTCAAAGTGCTTTGCACAGTTAAGAACAGAGCATTAAGAACATTAAAAGAGCAAAAATGGATACAAAAAACAAAATATATTAAGATATAAGTTCAGGTTCGTCAGAACACTACATCAGTATATTCTAACATCGCTAAGGCAGTTTCTGATATGTAAAGTGTTAGAGACGCCTTTTTAAATTTTAACTCGTCAGTTAAACTTATACGTCGTGTTCCCCAGAACACTTTGTATCTGCTGGTTCCAAATCTTTGGAGTTGTTACTATCACAATTTTTAACAGCGAAAAATTGTTTGTTGTTTATTTAACCTTTGTGTTCACTTTGGTTATAAATCTACTACTACTGTCTAAGGGCCCCCTGCCCACATCAAGAGCTATTCATTCTAATATCTTTATTTACCCTTCTCAAATGAAGGTCTGACGCTAACAAGAAACCTGCAGAAGACTGCCATGTTAAAGTCACCCACTACATTTATCTTAATTACTATATAATGGCTTCAGCTGAAATTAAGAATGCTCTTTTGTCCTTTTACAGTGTACACTATCATACAGGCACTATGGAGAGGAGGAATGATTACAGCAAGCAACCAATTTCTCTTTCAATATACATAAGATAGCCTCGACAGTTTGATGGATAGCTTTCTGTCCAATACCTCTCTTTTCTCTCCAAGCGGAATAAAGACGAGCTGATGTACATGACAGCTTAACATGCTCACAATGCTCAGCATCACAAGTTACTCATATTAAAGCATTTAGCAGAAGTATGTCTGCTTTATGGTGGATTTGCAGTAGTCTCATAGCAACAGCAGCAGCCATAAAGAGCACTGAGCTCCCTGCATTCATCTGTTTAGTGTTGTTAGCTTTAAAAAGAAGTTGTCTATTTTGGGCGCTCACTGTAATTCACTAATAATTCAACAACAAAAACAGACCAAACATTTGCAGGTCCCCGCTGTTCAGGAGGCACTTATGTTGTTCTCTGTTTTATTATCATTGGAGATGAAACATCTTTGGGTTTCAGAAAACTTTTTGTGCTAAGAAAAATACTAAAACAACTATCCTGTAATTTGGCTGGTAGTCATTTCCCCTTAAATCGGCCTCCTTTGACTGAGTCGTTACATGTTTGTTCCTGGGTCATGCCCCCTCTTCTTTGATTCTTTCCTCTCAGCGACTGGTGAAAATGAACATGCCCATTGCTGAAGACAGCACAGTGCACTTCACCTCCACGCTCATGGCTCTGATCCGCACCGCTCTGGAGATTAAACTGGCATCTGGTGAGAGACTACAACTACAAAATCCAGAATCCCTTGCGGCCGGACTGACAGCTCAGATGTGAATGTGAATGGCAGTGATCGCTGTGGTGCAGATTTGATGTGACATGTTTTTTGTGGGCGTCTCCTTAGGGGTCCTGGCACAGCATTTGTGCGACGCTGACCTGAAGAGGGAGATAAAACGAGTGTGGCCAAGTCTGCCGCAGAAGACTGTTGACCTGCTGGTGACACCACCTAAATGTGAGCTGCAGTTTTGATTGGGCTCTGTTGAAACCTAGATGTCTGCTTGTCACTTGACTTCTTTTTGCAGCTTTTAAATTATTCCTTTTATTAACTCCTTGTTCTTTATATGCTCTGCACTGTCGAGAGTTGTTGCAGACACAAGAAACTAAATGAGAGGAGGAAAATGTTATGACAGATTTTAAAATTCAGTTCAGAAGAGAACTTTTTGGATGCAATAATAGATAAAATATTTAGGGAACAGGTATTTACCATGAGCTAAGGAAGTTGTATATGCATAAGGATCTTAATATGCTTTGCTAAGTATGGGCCCTGTTTCCAAATGGTGCAGTGGTTGGCGCTGTCGCATCACAGCTAAAACGTTCCTAGTTCGAATCCCAGTTCGGATATAGCTTTCTTTGTGGAGTTTGCATTTTCCTCCTTCCCCCATCGTTAGGTTCATTGGTGACTCTAAACTTGCCCGTGAGTGTGAGTGTGAAAGGTTGTCTGACTCTGTGTGTCAGCTCTGTGATTGACTGGCGATCAGTCCGGAGTGTACCCCACCTCTCGTCCAATGACGAATAGGCTCCAGCCCCCGGCGACCCTGAACAGGGTAAGCAGTATAGACAACGGATAGATGGACGGATGGATGGATGAATGGATGTATGGATGGATTGCCCTTATAAGATTGTAGTACCATAATACTGAGCAAAGCATATATATTTCTTAAATTACGATGAGTAACTTTGTGACTTATTATTAATAAGCAGTAATTTAGAGTTTTTTAAGCTAAAACTTTCAGTTAACGGTAATGCAGAAGATAAGGGCTATAAAAGGACCTATTATAAAGAGCCTACATTTTTTTATGCTAATCAGAAACCAGTTACTAGTGAATGTGTACCTTAATATTAAGCATCATTTTGACTGTTACTAAACCTCAAATGTCCAAAATTCACAGTCCAGTGTGGTGAGATCAATACAGCCTGTTTCTAAAACAAATCAAAACAGTTCACTTTTTTTTAAATTGTAGAGTCCTGAAAAAAAAAAAATCTAGTGACATATTTATAGCTGAGTAATAAACAAGATCTAATAGACCCACAAATGACCTCATAGGGTCATTTATGTGGTACTTTGCAAACTTTCTAGTAAACGTGACAAAACGAGCCTCTGATTTGTGCTCTGTTGTTCATCTGGCGCCATCTACTGCCCGCATGGAGGACTTGTGTCTCATCTTCTTCTCTCCTTTAGATAATGAGCTGACGGTTGGGAAAGTCTACGCAGCTCTGATGATCTTTGACTACTATAAGCAGAATCGTGCCAAGAGACTCCAGCAGCAGAATACTACAGGGGGACCTCAAGTACTCAAGGTGGTAAAAACAATCTATATTCTGAGCTTAATGAATGTGACAGGCTTGTATTTCGATTTAAAATGTAGCTGGGGTTATTTTGTTTATAATGTGATTTTCTTGAGCTAACTGACAAGACATAGCTCCATGATTTATGCATGGGACACAAGGATCAGGTGTTTCATTAAGTTTTCTGCTAATTATTTTAGTCTTGTTTTAAGACATTAACTCTTGAAATGAGCTTAATTAACAGACAATGTTGTTCAATCATGTTTGACCTAAGTTGCACTACTTATATCCAACTCAAGCTTTGCAGTTTCCAGATTGTCTTAGGTTTAAATTAAATTATGAAGTCATTTTTAGCATTTTGTCCTTTTCTATGTACTCTTTTTGACTAGGATTTTCCTGACACAAGCTAATTTAAATTAATTAGTATTTCATTGTTTCTAGAGTCTGATTTTCTGTGGTGATTTGATAATCTGCAAGAACAAATCTGCCAATGGAGTGAGGGTTACCCTAACCCTAAACCTAATTTTAATTTTAATTTATTGATTATATGCAACCACATGTGGCCTTCTAATCTCAGTGCATACAATCATGCTGTCAGTGACATTGTTATTCCATCTTCCGCAGAGTAAACTGGGGGCGTTGTTCCGTCCTGTGCTGCCCCTCACTCACATACTGGAGGTAGAACCTCCGATTTCCAGCCCCAAACAGCCCCTCTCACCCCACCCTGAGCAGGAAGTAAAGCTAGTGGCGCTGCCCTGTACAGCCATCCCCACCACCACCACTGCAACCACTTTGGTTAACAGGGACACAATGTGAGTGACTGTTGTTTCTGTTTTGTATAGTAGAAACATAAAATAAATCCATAATCCAGTCAGAGTTTGCAAGGTGCTTGTTGTGAACAGAGAAGAGCGGTGGTTTTGGGAAAACTTGCTATGCAATTATACACAATCCAGTGTTAATATTGCTTATCCCATCCACTGAGAGCTAATATTACAGTCAGAGCGCTTGTTTGTTCACATGCAGACTGAACCAGAGGAGTGGCATAAAACATTCCCAGTCTGGAGACTTTTCTCAGGCAGCACAGAGGCCCAAAGGACGGAGGAAACTACAGAGAGGCCAGTCAGAGGATGTGCCATATACCACCCGACCTCAGGTACACCACAACCGATAATCAATTACATTTGAACTTTATGTGAAGACTGTGATCTGTGTTTACTCCATGTATACTCTTCTCCTTTGTCTTTCAGGAATTGGTTGAACTGAAGCAGGTGGAGAACATTTCAGACACAGAAGGATATCCAGGCATGGAAGGCCACTGCAGAGCGGCTTCTCTGCCCCGACTCAACGCTGAGTACTATGTAAGCTCTGCAGGGCTCATGACGCCATGCATCTTTTTTACTGGCTCACTGACAGTTGTACCTTAAATTTTGACCTTAGATTTAGTACCTTAGATTTTATGATACAATTATCAAACAATGGCTTCTGCAATGTCAAAGATTATACAAAATAATAAGATGGCTTATTTTGGCAGTGAACAGGTGGCTAAGGTCGTAGAAAGAGGGCTGTAAAAGGCAGGTCTAGTGCTGATTGTTAGGCGTTCAGTGAAAGCAGCAGTGAGCTAAATGAAGCTGAGATGCTCTCTGTAAGTCCACATCAGTTCATCCTGCCCACCCCGACCTCAGCTGTCTGATAATTTCAATTTTTCACTGAGGAGGAAATTGAGGATAGATGTCAGACTCCGAAAAGTTGTCCACAAAGATCCGTTCATTAATAGAGAAGGAAAATTGCTAAATAACTGGCATTGGCATAATTATTGTTGACCAGTAATGCTATGTTTTGAGTTCTCTAAAATAGAGTACACTTTGATCATGGCTGGTCATTCATTGTTAGAACACACGTGCAAAACCTCAAATCTCCCTCTCACACCACAAATGTCATATGCTGATTGATCATGGTGCCAATATTTACTAAGCTACAATAAGGCAGGAATATTCTGTATTTTGATATTGAATGACTTGTGACAAGCTCAAAATTATTTTACAAACATGCTGTTTTGTACAGCTCGTCCACACAGATTTAACAGTATATTTAGCATACAAGTTTACCAGATGAGCATGTATGTCTCAATGATTAAGCCTGACCTCAGTGCTGTTTTACCACTTTCAGATTGATCTTTGCTTAAAGGAATTGTTAAACACTTATTTGCTAAGTTACATAGAAAGATCAAAAGCTTACTCAACTCTGTGCTAAGCATGATTCTAGAGCCAGAATGCATTAAGCCTAGCTTTCCTTAAGAAGAAGTGAAAAAAAAAGTAATACTCATAGAACGTTACTGTTGATTTTACACTTCTGTTTGTGTATTGCGAGGAATGACATTTCATCTGTTCATTAGTGAGCTTTAAAGATGTGAGGTGTGTTTTTGAACTTTACAACCAGCCGCGCTAGCTGTTTCCATTTGCTTCCGCTATTTATGCTAACCTAAGTTAGCCATCTCTGGATTCTAGTTTCTAATTAATGCATAAACATGAGAATGATGTTGTCTCTCACTGGAAGAAAGTAACCAACTAAGCATATTGACCAAACTATTAAATGAAGTTTATATCCTTTAATCACAATGCTTGGACATAAAGAAGTCTAAAGTCATTGAATTAATGGCTCAAACACTATTTTTATGAATATTGCATGCAAAGATTTGTTGCATTTAGGTCTTACTAACATGCAGTTTGAAGCTAAAAATATGTAAAGCTAAAGGAAAAACTCCAAGATACTTTCTTTTAATCAGGTTAAATTCCTTTGATTTCTCAGCACGATCATGTAGAGCTGAATTATCATATTTTTAGAAATCCACAGTGTTTGTACTGCTGTCATCCAGATTTCCTATTTAACTAAACTGGTCAGAAGATTTAAATGATACGACTCATTAAATCATTCATTTTGCATTAAAACAGAAATGATGGACAGACAGATACTGTATAAACAGATTACATTAACTCTGAATATTGACCTTTAATATTGCTTACCTGAACAGGTTTGTAAGATCAGAGGTCTGTCTGTCTTTTGTCTTTTTAGTTTACCTCACTAATCATTTTAAATCTTTATACTACGATTCATCTCTTCATATCTCACACAGTGGTTACACTTTAAAGGATCTAGTTTAACATCTAAGCAGTAATCCTTTTGCTTCTATGAATTTCACTTCTTGTCATTCATGTTTATTGTTTTCTGTCATTTTGTGAATTACAATAGCTGCTCTTGTCTGCTGCATATGATTGTCATGTCAAGATGATCTTCTGTCCATCATGTCTTTGTTTCCTGTAATGTTCGCCTGTCTGATCTTGTCTGTTTAGCTTTGCTGTTTGCCTGTCTCTGTTTTTATGTCTGTCTCTCTCCCTGTCGCCCTGCTCTCTCCCACAACACTTTAACATGTGCTTTCCTGATGCTTATGTTGCTTTTTGATCTCTCACTCTCTCTTGAAGGACAAGGCTGGCGCTATGCTATATTCTTTATGGGCAACAACCCCCATGAAAAGACTGAAAGCAACCATGTGTCAGTCCTTCTATCCTTTTCCAACTCTGAGGACTTAATGCTTCAAACCTGTTGGAAAAATATATTGTTTGTTTGTTTTTTGAATAGTCTAAGTATGTCATAAAACAGCCAGGCACTGTAGTCTTGAGCAACAGTAAATAGGAGAGAATAGTGCATTTGTCAGGGACTGTGTGTGCTCTTGGTAATGATACCCAGAAGAACAATGTTGCACATTGCAGTCCTTCTCGCTTCTAAAACCCAAACCATGATCTTAACCAAAGCAACAAGTTTTTGTGCCATAACCTAATAACATTGTTTTGGTGCCGAAACCACAAAATAAACCAACCAACCTCTAAAATTGTGTGAATGTAAAAGGTCTTCTGTCTCTATCATAGACTGTACAAAAAGATGGACAACATGACAGCTCCCTAAAAGTGAAACCAAAACATCTCTATCTCCCCCTGCTGACTGGCTGAAGTATAGGTCATAAAGCCCGCCTCCTCCATGTTAACAGATGGGACATGAGTCAAACTTTAAAATCTAAATACACGCAAATACATTTTTCTCAAACATGATTTCTGTCATTATAGTTAGTTCTCAAGACACTGATTTATGTCCAAGTGTTGGACTGACAAGCTTAGTTTTAAAGTAGTTATTTGAAGCTGTCAAAAGGATGATTGACAGCTCATTAGCAGAGTAGAGGATGAACGGCGAGAGGAAACGTAACAAAAACAATCACTACAGTCACTGAAGTTTCCACATCTGTTAACGTCTGCTTCAGATCTACACAAAGAAGCTGCTCAGCTGTTAAATGGGCCGCCGTGCGGGATCATCGCTGTTTATTTCCATAACTTAAGTGCGTGTTTTTGTTAGTGGAAGTAGCTACGACAGCTCCACCCACCGATCTCTATTGTGCAGCTCTGGCTCTAAATGATGTCCCCATTGCAAGCTGGCAGCGCCCGTCGTATTTTCCCTTCAATGAGAGCAGATAGAGACGTGTCGTCCATCTATATACAGTCATTGGTCTCTATGTGTCAGCCCTGTGATTGACTGGCGACCAGTCCAGAGTGTATCCCACCTCTATCCTGATGACAGCTGACAACTTGTTAGAAGAACTCTGTTGGTTTTGGTCTTTTCATGTGATTTATTAGCAATAATATAGCATAACATCAGCCTTATCTTTTAGAGTCTCTGCTCTCCTCCTCTGTTTTCCCTTTCTCCTTATTTTGATGGCCACTGCTAATGTTTTGCCCACCTCCCTCTTGTGTGTGCTGTCTGATAGCGGAGCCACCCTCGCCACGCCCCTGGGACCCACCTGGCAGTATGTACCACCTGTTGTGCCACCTCTCTCAATCTCTTCTTCTTCTCTCCTCCTCTCGTCCCTTTCACCTTTTTTTCTTCTTCTTCTTTCATGTGTGTTTGGCTCCATGTACTTCACACCTCATCCCGCCATCATGGGAAAAGTGATGGACACATTACATGCAACACACAAATTTACATCGTCCACAACACATACCCAGATTCCATCCCTGGAAAAGTATTTGTATGTGTATGTGGGGTATGTCAAGTACTCTGTCCTGCTTTCCAGCCATTAACTACAGCAGTGCAGTACTTCACTTTGGTGAAATGTGGTTGTGTGTGTGCTTATGTAGTAACCTAGTAGTGCTGTAGTTTAGTAGTGTGTAGTTTTTGTGTGTGATTGTGAAACAAGGCAGGGACAATACTGCTGCTTTTATGCATACAAATAACAATTTTCTTTCATTTATAACACAAAAACCTGTCAAGCCTTAACTCTCATTTGATGTTTCTGTCAGTCTTAAAATCTTACTTTTTCAGTCATAAGAATAACAAGCTGGGAAAGTCTGATGTATCTGTGAATCTTTGACTGACCTTTAGTTTAAGGCTCTGTAGTAAGTCATAGAAATAGGGAGAGTTTTTACTTTTTAATAATGACATTTATCTTAAAAGTAAGATTTTAAGACTGCATACTAAATAAAAATATGATATTGTAAATATTTATCTTTTTCAGTGTTGTGATATTGTTGTCCCTGACTGTAGCTACAGGCAAGACTGTGGGATAGGAACAAGAAGAACAGCACAACCACCACAAATCTTTCTGGGAAAAAACTATCAATGAAAACAAAAGAAAAATAACACTCAGCTAAATACATTTTCAGCACGTAAGGCCATGTGATCCACATTAATATTGATCTATTAGGAAACCAAAATGTTCAGGAACATTCACCTATAACAATAACACATAGTCCAGGCAGTAACCAGCAGGGGGGGTGGTAACTTAGCTGCTGCTCTAGTTCCTTGTCACAACAGTTTGTTACCTGGTAGCTGTACTGGTCAGACAGATAAGAATAAGGTGGGGTGAGTGTCCTCAAAGCATTTGTCAGAGTATTAATCCCTGAATGGAAATTGGTAAATTTAAGATCATATAAACATACGAATATTAACATTAAGCCATAAGCCACCTTTCCAAGGATAAAAGTGGCACGTTAAAAAAGCCAAAGACACCTTAAAGGACATTGCCAACTCCCCACCTCTTCTTTGTTCACTAGCAGAGATGATAAGCTTACAAATTACTGTATATGTAAGTTTTGCAAGGGTAAGTATTCAAGTTGTGCCTTAGATGTATGTTGATTCTTCTCAAACTTTTCTTACATCTGTGCCTGGAGAAGAACGGGTAGAACGTCGTTCTTTAGACTAAATGTTGCCGTCAACTGGTCGTGTCATTTGTGTGTCGTGGATATTTTGGTGATCCAGTTAAAGTGGTCTGAGCAATACCACCAGAGCCGCCCCTCTGCTCTACTATTTCCTCACGCTTTTACATTTTTCTTTTCGTTCCTTCTCAGCCGATAGTGGATCTAAGTCCTATAAGACGCTCGGCATCTTCGCTGACGCAGCAGCACCACCATGAGGTTGGGCTGAGGGAGTATGACCTGGACCGGACTGGCCAATTATCAGCAGGCCCAGGCCAGGACCGAGCCCACCACCATCACCACCACCACCGCTGCCATCGACGCAGGGACAAAGACAAAGACAAGAAGCAGAAGTCGCTGGATAGAACTTCATCAGTGCAACCATCCAGCACTGTTGGTAAGACAATATAATCATATATTATGATGGGTAAATATATTTTTCATTTCATTTATCTTACTGTACATCTTACTTATTTTGGTGAAACATGGCATTAATCCCTTTTAAAGCACTATGTGATAACTTGGCACAACAGTGTGAACAACTCTTTGTCACATTGTCTCATCAGGCGCACAGATCCTCTTTTGCGTCTCATAAAGGGGTTTCCTGTTTGTCTGTTTTCCTCCTTTCCAAAATGTAGTTAAAGTGAAACTGATTAGTTTGCCAGGTTAAGGCACAAAAAGTTACATCAAAGTTTAACAGGAAGGTAAGCCAGTGTACCTCCTCAGAATACATTGCTCGTTGAGCAAGAAAGGTTATTCTTCCTCAGTGGTATTCCTCAGCAGATTCCTCGAAGGGCCGCTGAATAATCTTCGTCCACTGATCTGTAAGCCAGTGGTTCCCAACCTGGGGTCCGGGCACCCCTCAGGGGGTCGCTGGGGCTGCGCGAGGCTTTGTCCGCACTGAGATTGTCAACATTAGATGTTAAATAAAATCATTAAATAAGCACTTACTTGATAATCAAAAGTCTGTTTAACTATTAGAAAAATATATTCATCCATACATACACACATGTATGCACACAGATATATTTTTGACATAGATTCATACATGCTTACAAAACATCAACATATTGAACTAAAAGTGGTGTTTATTGTAATAACTAAAGATAATTTTGATAAACTAAATTCCTTTCGGCTGATTGGTGTTAATTTTGCCAATAAATATTTGTAATGAATCACTTTATTGTTTTGGTGTATGTGTGTGTGAGCTAGGGGGGCTCAGCCTCTCTTAGATACAAGCAGGGGGGGCTCCAAGGAAAAAAGGTTGGGAACCACTGCTGTAAGACCTTGAGTTGACATGTTTGTTGTGCCCTCTTTGTGGTCCCATTCTCCTCCCTCTCAGTGATGTCACCAAGTGGTGACATCCTAAAGTAATTAACTTCAAAGAATCTTAACAAATGTGGGGGAATTAAATGTTCCAGTATCATGTCATTACCACTTGTGGCCCCTGTGGTTTCACATGGCTTCACATGCTTTGTTACATCCTCCAGGTCTCATCTACAACAGTAATGAGATCTAAAAGTTTAACATATGTCAGCACATAGAACTTAAAACTGATGGGAAAAGTCCAATAATGGGAAATATTTTAGGCTGTTGAGAGATTAATTCATTTAACACAGCTAAATTAATTAATATTATACAGTGAAGAGAACTGATTGACTGATAGCAGCCAAGGCTTTCCTTGTAGGATCCCTTAGATGTCTTAATGTAGAAGAAATTCTTAGTAGGATTAAACTTCTATGATCCGGTTATGAAGGTGAAGGGGTTTCGGCTGTGCTTCATCCAGGGATTGTACATGTCAGGCTTTCCATCTGATTAGAGAGAGCTGTTAGCGCTCAGAGGAAAATCTGCTTTGCTGAGGATTTATTCTTTCTAATTTTCGCCATTTGCTCCCTTTGTTTCCCTCGACCTTTACGGTTACATTTGTAAAATTTAGACTGATCTGTCACATAATTGTTTAGCTGTCTGATTTGTCCACAGACTTCACATTTGCAGCTGCTTAATACAACTGAATAAAGATGAATGTATTTGTTTCCTTGTTTTGAAAAGGAAAACAAACCTGTGCCACAGAAAGAATGGGATTTTGTCTTTTGACACATACACACACTTTTTACTCTAACTTTTCTCATACAATAAATTGACACACTCACACTGTACAGTGCATGAATGAGGTCAAGTCTCACACTCAAGTTGAACTTTGGGGTCAACTGTAAAATGTAGAGAAACAAAAGAAGCATCTACTGTTCCATACCAGAGTTAGATTTGCTGTTAAGAAGTTAGGAGTGTGAAACTGGCCAGTAGGAGGTGCATGGGCAAACGCATGGACATCAGAGAGTATAAAAACACATTGTCTTGTCAGCATTCAGTATAATCCTGAGAGTATTCTGAAATGTTGTCAATACTGTCATCTGAAAAAAACGTATTAGTCGGTTAATGGTTTTTTATGTATAAATACTAGAGGACCTAGCACAGAGCCTTGCGGTACCCCCATTGTCTTTTTCGAAGGCGGACCTTTTGATGCATGACAAACAGTGGATGTCGGTGCCCTTCGGGATCATCTTAGATGTTGGAGATATCAACAGCAACCCTTTGATTAAAAAAAACAAAACATAAAACACTTTTATCACTGTAAATGTTGGCTTATTTTTCATTCTCTGGGTTGGATTTAATGACAACTATGGTCAGCCAGCTGTATAATCTTAGATTGTCACAGTGTACATTATTGCACCACCAAAAGCGACAAACTCAAAGGCAGAAATGTGATGGTTTACATATTTTTTGGCAAGTTTCAAGTCCATGCAGGTCAATATTTATAGTGTGTAGAGAGTCTGCAACTTTTGAGTTCAGATTATTCTTTGAAGCGCATGTGATCGTGGTCAGAGTCTTTGTTTGCCATCAGGGGCCGTCTGTTAGAGCCATCAGAGCCTGAGAGCTGGTGGCAGGGTGGTTTTTGTATTGACACTGGAGGGCAGCAGCTGGGCTTTATTGCTGACATAAAAGGCCACAGTGGACAAGCCCAGCACAGGGATTTATGGAGCCTTCATGGTGAGATAGCAGAACATCCAGCCGCCTTCTCTATATCTATTAAACTGAGTGAAACAGAAAGAGAATAAGGTAGAGTTTCACAAAGCTTGTCACTGTTAAGGTAGATCTGACTCACCAGAATGATTAAATAGTTCATGGTTTTAATCTGAAAACTGGCATTGTTCCAATGCTGAAAAACTCAATTTACCACAGTGCTTTGCTTTATTCCTTACAACCAAAGTCTAGAAAGAAACACACACACACACACACACACACACACACACAGACAGACAGTATATATTTCATTTTTGGTCTGTGTGTCTGTCTACTAATGGTATAAAACTACACAGGCTACCTTTAGTCTTAAAGTATGTTTCTGAATAGATATATAGAATATTTTGTTAGTGTGGCCTTGGCTAATAGTTGACCATTTAGATTGTGTTAATGTAAATATAAGGCAATTGCATTTAACAAAGTTGCCAAATAGCCTCTCTCTATCCAGAGAAAGAGAGAGGATAGTGTCGGAAACAGGGGAAGAGAGAGTGGGGATGACATGCAGGGTAGGACCGATGGTGGGAGTTTAACTGACTGTAGTATCTGTACATGGGACCTGCGATTTTACCTGCTGAGCTAAACCAGTAAAAATGTAACTCATGCTGATCATAATAGATTCTAATTATTACTAATTATTATTTTTTTCTACATTCAAAACTAATTATGAGATGGTAAAAGTAACAACTGGATTGTAATATGTATATTTTCCCTGCTCTGTCCCATCCTCCAGATTCATTCACTGACCCTTCAGCGGAAGGTTTGTCCAGAGAGCGCGCGAGGGAGCGGGACCGCAGCCGGCCTCACGAGAGGAGGCACCACTCGTCAGCGGGAGAGAAGCAGCGCTACTACTCCTGTGAGCGTTACGGCAGCAGGGAGCAGTGTCACGCCAAGTCAGCCGGTCCCAGTCGATCCACGTCTCCCGGAGAGGGACAGGTAAGCTACCTGCCTTTCGTGGCTTACTGATTTACACACAGCTTGTCCTGCACACCTTGTGAAAGAATTGATACTTTTTTATTACTGACCATGAGGAATAAGAGCGAACCTTCAGCTTTAATTGTAGGACATTTGTACTATTTTTATAAATGAACAGAAACGAAATGTTGCACTTTTTATTCAGTGCCTCCCAATTTTAGAAAATTCAAAATGCAACCAAGAAGCTTATAATGCCAAATATTGGCAATTGCTTGCCCGGATTCATCAGTTATACCTTATCTCATCTTATGTATGGACATTTGTTATTATATATTCATAGTTTTTCCCCTTCTTTATTTTTCTTAGTTTTTTTTATATACATCTCTTATCCCATCCTATTAAGTCTGTGCTGATGGCATTACAATACAGTATGTTATCTACATAACGTTTTCACAGAATGAAACCAAAACAAAACCTTCCTGTCTGAGTGAGGATTATAGGGATGTTTCATCTCTGTAGCAGCGATGTATGTGTGTGCTGGGTGTGGTCAAAGATGTACTGTGTAGCACCTGTAACAACAGTGTTGTCATGGTGTACTGACTCTACCAAGTGTGCTCTTTTACATCACTGCAGCAAGGTAAGACGGTTTTCTGGGCATGTTAAGTTGCTCGCAAATTCCAGTGTGTCTTCTACTCCATCAGTCCTCACTGTAAGTGAATCATTCACTGGCAAAGTCTTGTCAAAGTCTTAATAGGGGTGACTTTTGTATCATATTGCTAGAGAAAGTACTTATTATATATCCTAATAATAATTTTCTATATTTATAAAATCTAAGTTAATCCTTTATATCCATGCATTTGTTTCCTCAGCATGGTAGCAGCGTGGTTAAAGCTGGCCCTGTAATGCTCCCCTCTGGTTCAAGTACTCCTGGACGCAGTCGCAGGCAGCTCCCTCAGACGCCTCTCACCCCTCGTCCTGCCGTGGCATACAAGACCGCCAACTCCTCACCTCTCCCGTCGGGTGCCAGTACCACTACAACGGGGCACCAGACTCGCTTCAGTCGTGGCCTTTCTGAGCATGATCGCTTACTCGGGGGCCTTGAGGAGTCCCCAATACCGATTACCCGCATCGGTTCAGACCCTAATTTAAACAGGCAGCTGCAGGCTGCTTCTCAACAGGCCCTCCTTGAAGAGGACTTCCAGGACACTGTGAGCAGCCATGGAGGGGGGCGCTCTGCCAGAACCACTGCCTCCTCCACAGCCTCAACTTCACATGGAACTGCTGCTGCGCCCGTCACTGCGCCTGCCACGCAGGGCCGGGGGGGGCCGGTGCCTAATGGGTACCACTTCACCCTCGGGGTCAACTCTTCGTCTGGGCCTGGGGGCCGAGGAACAGGAAGTCTCAGGGAGAGGGATGAAGACGACTGGTGCTAACATGGCTGAAAGCTGTTAGCTGAGAACAGGGAGGCTTATCAGTGTTGTACAGCACTCGGTTCAGGTCCAGTGAGCTGATATGAAGCCAGCGGATTGATACAGAAGGAAGGATGCGGATGAAAAGCCAGTGGAAAGTGCTGTTAAAGGGGATCAGAAATCATTCCAGATTTGTAGTCTTCTTCTTCGTTTTTATACAACAAACATTTAAAGGGAAAAAGACGCTGATGACTTTTTCTACCCCCTTTACTTGCACTGAAATTATAGCACAAGTGAAGACCCTTAAGTATTCTGCCTTGGCCAGTAAATTCAGTGTTGGAGCAGAAGACAAAAGCCAAAATCTCCTCAATCTTTGAGTGAAACTATGAACTGTGTTTCAGACTGATCTGAATGCCTCATTCTTGGTGTTAAAATGGCTGCTCACAACACTGTTTTTATTTTTATATGTTTTATTGTGTTTATGTTCGATCATATTGATGCTATCACCAAATTATGTTCCTCTCTTTTGACTTTTTCTTCATCAGCCATTACTTTGAAGTTTTCACCAAATTTCTGACAAGAACAGACATTAGGAGAAGAAAATGACGTTTGCTGTGACGCCTGAAAGACACAGTGAGTGACGTGACAGAAGTTAAACACTGGATGTGTGAAAGGTCTACAGTCGAGTTTCTATGATCTGTTTTTTTTGTAAATTGTACCACATGTACATAAGGACGAGATATATCTTTTTTCTGACTTTATGTGGCTGAATACTAAGTGCCTCGTTTACCAAGGTGTATCTGGTCAGATGGACTTGAATATACAGTAGAGGATGTAAAAAGTATAGAGAACAAAGCTTGTGTCTGATATAATGAACAGAATGCAAAAAACACTTTTTGTACTGAATCTTGTGGTAGGTAAGTCAGAACTACAGATCCAAAGTAAGCAATGTAGTGCATGCCAGGGTCTTGAACTTGTCAAAAAATCGTGTCTGTACTTTTGCTTAAGGGTGTGTGGTAAGAATTTGCCTTTCTCTTTCAAATATACTGCCAGTCCGTTGGTAGACATGGTCTCTGAGTGGAGAAAAGTGCCATTTTTTGTCTAAACCACAAAAGAAAATCTCATATTCAGAAACATTTGCCTCCTCAAGCTTACAGTATATATCTCATATCCGCCATATTTGCCCAAGTTTCATGGGTTTCCTTATCTTTTCCTCTGAGAGCAGTATTGTATGAAGGTTTGTAGGTGAGGTTACCTGTTTGTGCATTCACAGGTACAATAAAGAGTTGTGTTGTTGCTGCAGACTGTTGACTTAAAGTAGGGCTATGCAACAAGACGACACTTCATCTGCCCTGTAGCTTTACCCTCTGGATTCTCCAGGTTCAGGCTTTAGTGTGACTGCGACCAAATTTTACATTTAATGTGTGACGAGTTGTAAATTGTAAATGTATTATATGATGTACAGTTAACTGACGACACACTGAGGCACAACATGGTATCAAAGCTGATATATATGTGAATCACAGGGCATTTCTAAAGGTTGGCAAGTTGACTGCATGATGCCTACCCAGATAGATCCACCCAAGTATAAAACTGTGCTCTTTCCAGATTTGGGTCAAGTTGTATTTTTAAATAGTTTTTAATGGTTTTTAAACTTGCTTAGAAAACCAGAAGATTATTAAGTTGGCCAAACTAAAACTTAACATTTCTTGCTTTTTTTAAGAATTAGCCAAAATTGTGAGTTAAAGATTGTTTTTTTTTACTTTATGTATTTTGATACAATACACAGATTCGATCAAACTAACTGACTTCTTGGTTCCAAAGTCTCTTGATGCTCTTGGTTTAACTCATAGCAAGTTTACAAACATGTAAATTATTTGCAAATATTATTTGATCCAAGTCTGATTTCTTCGTTGTGTTTTAATTTGACTTCCTGTTGTCTCATATTTGTGCAACCTTTTTGATGAATCATCTTAAAGGAGACCTTTCAGACTTTAAAGCGATGAGGTCTAACTGTAGGTGTGGCTCTGTTCTTTGAAAAGGTAAAACAATAGATTGCATCTTATTTTTAAACAGTACGTTGCTGTGCTTGGGCAGAGATATGTGTTCAGCTCTATGGTAGATTTTTAAAAAAAGTCCTACATTTTCAAACCTCCAATGAGCCCTCAATGAACAGGGTGCCATATTTCCCTCCTCCAGTTTTACTCTGACTGCCCCCTCTGGACATGTCCTGTTTGCATGTTCTGAAATGAAAATGTGCATGTGCAAAAAAAAAAGAGGCATTGTTTGACTCATTCAGTCCATGATTTGTACAATTTGTTTCCTGGTTGTATTTTCTGATTATCTAACACACAATGTATCTGTTTCAGGTAAAGAAAAAAAAAACGAGCTTGAATAACATTTTATCACAGAACCACCAAAGTGGAAACAAGACTCTTTCTTAGAAAAGAGGCTCTGGAGTGGTTGATTCCCTCGCTGCCTGATCTGTTACTTGACTGTCTCTCCCACAGTCATTTGGACTGTACCTATAGATTTTGTATGAATATAAGTCCTTGAATAAAGAGGTATGATTATGAAATTGACAGATGAAATTCCCTGACGAGTGCATTGTGCCTGATGTTGGGGTTTGATAGCATTTTATTGAATCTGAATCCAGAATTGAATCTAATTCTCCATATTCTTTATTGCATCTTGTTAGTAATGTAACAGCGGCTACAAAATAAATACTTCATATAGAAGAATTCAAACACAATGTTTGTGCTGAAAAACAGAACTTGAGTGTTGCAAGATAAATTCTTCAGTTTACGACAACATGTTTGTTTTTATGTTTATTGCTTTTAGCCAAAGAAAATGGAGGTAATGATTCAATTAGAGACAGATTACTTGGTTCTTAATGGTTCTGAAGAACTTGTCACAGATCCAGATGAAATCAGTATTCCAAGTCTACTTGTGAAACACACATCCAGTCCACCTCCTCTACTAGAGGTGTTACACACTGCTGTGTTAGTGTGGTATGTGCTTTGTCAAGTGTTAACTGATAATATCGTGCCAAGGCTCACTGTAGATCTAATGGGTATAAATTTGGATGTTATTTTCCTGGTTCTTGTTGCTGCTTACTACACTACCTCTGACCTTTAACTGTTCTTAATGCAAATGAAAACAGCAAAACCTTCCTGAAGTAAAAACTGAAATTACAGAGGCCCTCCACTGACCTTACAACAATCACCATCAAGTGATAGGGCTCCTAAAAATGTTATATAATATCTTCAGTGGCTCTGGAGGAGCTTTGTCAAGTCTGAGAAAATAACTCTGATATCGTCATATATAGCACACATATAAAGTGGCTTTAAAATATATTTACTTACAAAATAGGGTCACATTACTACCTGTAGGCAAATGAGAAATAAGTTATAACTGGGGATGAACCCACATAGAATAAGTACAACTCTGAAGCTCTCCTGGTCATACACTGCTCACTGTGATTTGGTTCACTTTTAAAGGATTGTTTATGGACTAAGCAGGATGCTGTTTTGCAAAGTGTGCACTACCTGCCCTCCAAACTGCAAACAGAAAAAGTAAGCGACTAGCTAATGAACATCAAGGAGCATTATATGAAAAGAGAATTCTTTATTTATCCCAATAGAGGAAATTCGGGGGTGGGGCTTCTCTTTAAAGGGGACATATTTTAGCAATGCAATCGATTTTCTATTATTAGAAAATGTGTTGGATACATTTTTCAATTCAATTTTTTTTCGGAGCCTCTCCTTCCTCTTGAAACAAACAAGGGTTAGATCTTAGCCACGATTGGCTGACAACCCCACGTGGGATTGCACGTGGGGGAGCGGCCGCACTGCACCGTCACTCCAAAGTTTTAGAAAACATGGCTGCTCTAGGATCGGTTATTCGGCCTTATATGTACGAGCCAGAATCACCAGGAAGTATCGGAATGGTAAGCTGAAATCCTGACAACGACTTCACTACAAGCTAGTGAAAGAAGGCAGAAGGAGGTGAATGACAGTGAATGATGATTGGTCGAGTTCAGCGAAAGCGGTTCTTCGTAGAAACCTGCAGCTGTTCTGAACGGCCCATTTCAGAGGCTACCTTTTTAATAATGTCATTCAAAAAGTATTTATTGCAGATTAAATTAAGGTGCAATACTAAATGGAAGGAGAAACTCTAAGTGGAGTAGGAAGTGGAAATATACGCATAGAAAAGTACAGTGCAGTGGAGTGGGCTTGTGTAATACTGTAATCCAGTGAGGTATGCAAACACCAACTGTATGCACTACTTATGACCGGTACTTAACCTATGTCATAAGTTTGAGGGGTTTTTTTTTTTTAAACAGTGAGCTTTCATGTGGAACAAATATATTGAGAATAAGGCCCGACGTAACACTCACTATCACTATATTGGTCATTTAGCAGCAGTATGTTGCAGTCTGAGAGTGATGAGAGGTTCACATGTCTCTTGAAGACCAAGAAAAGGGATCAATCTTTTAAATTAAAACTGAAAAATTTGTAAATTAGTTACAGACATGCTAAAAGACAAAATGGGCGGAGGCCCTGCAGGATTTTAATTGGTTCACATTAGAGGGGAAAGGGGCGGGGCCTATTTTAGCTCCCTTGGCGCCTCAGTGATGTGACGCAGCTGCTGGAGGAGAGAGGCTGCTGCTGCTGCCTGAGGAGGAGAAGGAGGAGAGGTGAAGAGGATGAGAAGTTAGTTTTGGTCCAAGTTGTAGAGAGTTGTTCTTCAGTTTGACTTATAGTGCATGAGAGCCACCCTAGAGCTGGTTTTACAAATAGACTGAGCACATTTTTTGTATGCATGTCTTTAAATAGTAATTACACAGGTGATTAATTAAACCGGGAAGATGTTCTGCGGGCTGTTAAAATGGGCAGTTTGCCTTCTCGGGCTTTTGACGTCGAGCACTGCCTCACCTGACGACGCACCGGGGGATTTTGGAGGCGAGTCCGGCTCCGGGATGCTGATGACAGGTAAGAGTGATGCACGTGTGGAGCTTATTAACGTTTGAGGAGAAATAGTAATATGCTACTTTATTTCAAGACATAACCTTTTTCAATGAGAAGTGCAAAACACAAAAAAATTGACATTTAGCCTACAGATTTGCTGACAGAGTGAAAACAGGTATATATATTTTTTGTTTTATTCATGTTTTATGGAACACTTTTTACCCAAATAAAGGCTTTTTCAGTATTTTTATGAAGTACGGATACAGCCAACTAAACGAACTTTAGCTGCTTAAGCTAGTTGTGGCAAGCTATATGTGTATAGGCTTTTGGAGATGATAATTAATAAATGACTTAATTATAGACTTGACCTGAATATTAATTTGTCATGTAAACTTAAAACGTGAAATATCCAAGTGTACTGTAATCTAGCTTAAAACCATAACTATTCTCTTTTAAACCTTCATATTATACATTATGCTATTTTAAAATTGTACGTAACTTCGTCATCCTATGTAAAATTTTAATTTCCCAGTAATACCAGGTAAGCTTTTACATTAATTACAAAGCTACATCACCTGCAAAGGCAGTTTAACAACCAATCACAGCAGCAGGCTGATGTATTAGTCACACTCTCTCAGCTGGGGCTCATTACATCATTTGTTCTGTGTAATTTGTGTCCAGATGACACTTTTCAACAGCCTCTCCTCCAACACTCAGCACCACAGTCCAACTTTGATGCTCTAACTCTTTTCATATTCTCATCTCATAACCAGAAACACTTGTAGACTGAGTGGTTAACTTTGTTTGGCATGCTGTGAAGACTCAATCCACGCCACAAGGAAACAATAAGGCTTCAGCTATTTTCACTACATGCCAATTGCGTTTGATGGCTGTTTCCCCTAATTACTTTAACAGCTTTTCAAAGTAGAAAAACACTAATTAAGAGTAGTTTTTAGAGCGCATTTGTACATCAAATTAACAGCCTTCTGATGTTCTTTCAACATCAATAAGTCTGCTCATAAATATGAAGCCCTTAAAACCAAAATCTGAGGTGTTACATTAATTTTCCATTCACGCTGTAAAATTCTTCAAGGACTTTACAACCATAAAAAGCTGTACATTTCTATTATTACTGTTTAATTGACTCTCAATATATCAATCACAATTTTATTGTCAAAAAGCCAATCATCCAACTCCAGTAAATCAGCTTGAAACACGATACAATCTTTAATCTCATCTCTGGTAGTGACTTAAAAGTCTAGACGGACAGTTCTGATGTCTATAGAGGAACACACACAATTTGATTGATCCAATTTTCCTTTTACATCGCCCAAAGGAGATATTTGCTCTTACTGCACACTCAAAAAAAGTATTTAGTTTGCTTAAAACACGTGTGAAAGCTGAAGCCAAAACTAGTGCACGGTTATTAAATCATATGGAATGCTTTTATTCTGCCAAGCACATGTAGTTAATCACAACATGGTTTTCCACAGCCACATCTATTGTCTCATCAGTGTTCGGTGTGTGGACCTCCTTTGTTTTATCAGGTCTGTTGATACAGTGACAGAGGTGTACATGCTCTCGGTTTACATTGTGTTTCAGAGCTGTGTTGGGATTGTTAAATCCATCCGTGACCTGTTGAAATTGATCCTAGATTGGAGCCCTGCCAGGCGCCTTAGTATGTCATGTCTGGATTCCACAGCATCACATATTGTTTATGTTCCAGTTTGAGTTTTATCACATGTCCCATTGCTATCATCTGTATGTTCGAGGCACACAGGAGAACCAGACAGAGATGTCAGATAGCAGGGGACCAGCTGAGAGTTTGGATTAGACCCATGAGGTGATGGATGAATCCAGCAGTGTGTTGATTGAACTCGCCCCATTGAATGTTTTCATTGTGTGTTTTCAGAGAGTTACTGTAGATAGCAGAGCATGAAAGACCTGTGTAAACGTCCATGGTATATGACTGAATAGGCTGAGGGTTATGTAATACTGCTGTAATAATCTTCTTGTGTTTATTGGTATTTTCATATGTTTCCCCAGTTAAATCTCGCCCCCTTCCAGACATAACTGAGCGCATTTAAGAATGTGTGTTCCTGCAGATTTCTGTGGATTAGAGATGGAACAGAAATTTTCCCACGGGTTAATAAACTCATGACACCACAGGTGTTACCAATTACAACGTACACTTAACAAGATTGCAGATGAAGCTCATTATCTGTACAGTGCTTTTGCTGCATTCATATGGATTAAGGCAGACGGCAGAATGACAACACGCCTCTTATCCCACAGGAAAAATGAACTACCGACAAAACGGCAGGATGGCAAAATAATTGGCATCTCATTGGCTGGATTGTTTGTGTTTTCTTGTAACAAAGTTGAACATATTTTTGTGGACAGCAAAGCCTACCACTGCCGGTGCTGGTATTCTCTGCTGGCCTCACCTACATTTACTGTCCTGCTCTCTTCCATGTAAAAACAAACACTGGTTAGCTCTCTTCAGTAGTTAACAGCACCCTGTCAGCAAGTTGCCAATCACATGTAGCCACGCCATAAAGCCTTCTCGTCTTTCTTGGGTCTTTTACTCTCAATGGAACCATAATTTGCATAATGAACAAAGTGATGTACTCAAGACAACTTGAAACTAGCGATTGAGACCATAAACCCAACAGGAAAATGTTTAGTGACGTGATAAATCAAGGAAAAGTAGCGTAATTTTCTGGTAGACTAAAATACAATCTTTTTGCAACCAGTTGTTTCATGTATTCTTTAGAAGCTGCAGCAGATCTTTAAGTTATCTGCTTCATGTACATTTTGATTAATAAGTCTGTTTGCTTTGTGTTTCAACACCAGCCGTGTTCTAGGTTGATTTCTTTCAGTAGTAAATTGTAAATTGAGTGAAGGATGTTGGACGCAGTTGCTTGTTTTAGCAGGTTGTATGTTACATCAGCCATTTTTGTTATTTTCAATCCATCCATCTATCCCGCCAGTCAGCCATATCTAGCAGTGATATGTGCCTCCCATATGTCGGGAATAGCTTACTGTAGCCTCTGACCCTGTGAGATAGGTATCGCTGCAGCACAGTATGCAGAACAGCTGTTAGCTGGAACAGGAATTCTGTGATGCTTAAAAGAGGTGTGCCTGTGTCTGAGTGTCTCCATACTTCCCAGCATCACCCGTCCACTCACCTAACTGCCACCCCAGCACTTCCTTCAGAAGTGGAAATTGCTGACTAACCTTCTTGACCTTCTGTGTGAGAATGTAAGTGGAGTCTTTTCATGTGTCACGAGCACTTGGGAATTTGGGCAGGTATCGTTTTACAGCTGTAAACCTTTTTGTGAAAACATTTTCAATCATCTCTACCGTAGTTGGCATAAATGGGCTCTAGGATATCCAACTTCAAAAACGTTTTGCCCTGCGAGCAGTGGGGCCAAAGATTGTCTGTCCTTTGAAACCTCACAGAAGGTATATGGAAAACCACCAGGAGATAAGCATGAAATCTGTCGTAGATCATAATCCCGATAAGATTTATTCCTGATTACATTTAGGTGGGGTCCTGAATAAAGCTGCTCGCATTAGTTGAATAGTTGTACGAAAAATAATCAGCAACAGTTTTGTTAGTAAATGTTAGACATTTTTTATATACAGTATATAAAAAGCTAAATAAGTTTATGATTACAAAATGATGTCTCTAATTTTTGACATACCACTTGCGAATGGTATGTCATCTTATGAGCAGTGTAAGAGCAGTCCTGGATTAATGCTTGTTTTTTTTAAGACCGTGGCTGTGTTCGAAATGCCGTACTATATACTACGTACTATGTACAGCATACTGTGTTCGGCGGTAGTCTGTAGCATTCAAATTAATTTTGCAGTATGCTACGCCAGGCGGAAGTATACAATAACCGCCGCTTCGTTAGCTATAGCGCCCCCTTCTGCTGGACTGCTGCTGCTGTCCATCATTTCAACTGCCGCTGTGACATTCCAGCGCTTTGCATTATGGGATACAGTAGGCGAAGTAGACTGGTTTGATGCATACTGGAGATTCTTTCCAAATCAGTGCTACATCCGGGCATTTTTGGCGCATATGAAGTTTCCTCTAGCACCACCCTCATGAAAGAGGCTCTACTCCAAAACTTCCATCCTTTTCCCACGTCCATAAAAAGGCGTCTTAAAATGTTTGGTTCCCATTAACATTTCTGTTTTTCATAATCCAAAAGAATATTTCCTAATGTTTCTACAAGCTTTCTGCTTTTGTGTCATAGCTGTTGGTCCAAATTTCTCTTCTTGCACATAGTACAACATCTAATAAGCAGAATCCCATTAAACTTGCATAGTCCCTTCCTGGGCCCGAGAGGATGAATCCTTGAGATTTAATAACCCTGTGACCATTTCTTTATCACCACCATCAGTACAAACTAGCTCCACTACTGGTTGGGCTAATAGTAATAATTTGTCTGTTTCCCTCCACACTTGTATTGTGGAGTGTAATGAACACCTCTGAGCCACTGAGTATTTGGTTTTACTTTTTCCTGTTTGCATGCTTGATGCATTTGATTGGTCCACATGTTTTTTTATATCTACAAATGTGAAAATCAGATTATGATAAAACACAATGTAAGAGAATACAGAAGCCAGGTGCACATTTCTGGGGTTTTTCATTTTCTTGTTGCCTCATCTATAAAGAATCATCTGTGGTTCACTGTGGTGTTCTTTGCAACGCTTATGTCACATCATCAAGCCAAACCATATCAAAAGCACTACCCTGTCCACGTCACTGACACGCTCATGCTCTTCCAGCAGGTTGAGCTCATGATGTCATTGCCAATATAATGCCAGATCCATTACCAGGCATCTGCATCCAATGGAACGCGATCTTGGGCCTTAGTGCTTGGTGAGCCCTGATCTGGAGCCCATTAGCCAGCTTTAACCAGACTGAGGCCCACATGCATGGCGTGCGTGGTGTAACATTCCCTGCTGTGTACACAGGGTCATCGGTCTGGTTCTGGGTGTGGAGTGGGTTACAGCTTGTGGTTAGCTTTGTGTGAACAAAAGCGGGTGGAGAGGGCTAGGTGCAAACCACATGTTGGGCCAGAACCTCCATCCTCGTTTGAAATCTCTTCCTGAGCTAACTGGTTCCAGATGGCAGATAGAGTGGGCTGATACTGTTCAGACAAAGTTCCTCAGATGTTTGCCGTTAAAAATGAATAAAAGAAAGGGCTTTTTGTTTTTATTTTTTTAACATTTACAGCGTTACCTCAGTGACCACTTTGTAGTGTCGTTTCTAAATGTGTCTTCAATTCAGAAGTCACCACAAAAGCCTGCAGACACATTACAGCCTGAAGGACACAAAGACACAGATTTATGTGGAAAGGCCAATTTAATGATCTGGCTCTTTCGGCTTTTTGTCCCAAACTCTGCTGTTTGTGTTTCCTCTTCAACTCAAGTGTTGACACACGTATTTGTGCTCACTCTCTGTGCAGATTGTACGTTTTTATGCTGCTTGCAAATGTTAAGCACCTGCCTCGGGGTGTTCAATAAAAGAGCTAATGGGGACAATATGCACCTTGTGTCGCAGGTAGTACCTGCTCAAGCTGCCAGAAGAAATGCTTCTTTCTTAACATCTGAATTCATTTATCTCAAACTTTGTTATTGATAGTGTCCATTTAGCAATCATAATAGGCCTCTTAAAAGTTTATGTGATAAGCATTAATCACATAACTGTTGAGTCACACAATCTTTTTGTGGCACATGGCACTAAAAATCTCGGCTAATAAGCCTAATTCACAGAAAACCCAAACTTTAACGAGTGTTCAGATGCTCAGCAAATTTTTGCATGCAGCGCAAGTACATACAAGTCAATGCAAATATGCAAATAGAAGCTAATCCAACAGGGGAAGGCAAATACTGTGAAACATTTGTCTCTTTACTGTGCCATTTTTATTTGTTTGAGTCGAGCAACAAACGTGGGTGACGCTTTCTTGCAAAAGCCTTAACATTTTTTTCCTGACATCCAGAGATTACATCAGAATTGCAATTAAATCACAGAAGAATCTGCCAAATTGAAGACAAACTTTTCACAGTGACACTACCACTCACTAGAGACAGACTGACAGGCCCTCTGCAGCTGAAATGGATTGCGATAATTTGTGTCAATCAATGAAAACCTGGACACAGCTAACCTGAGCTTGGGTGACCTAGCTAACAAGGAATCAAACTGGGCAGTGGTGAAGTGGAAGCGGCAGTTAAGTTGATCCAAACAAAGTCCATGGCATTGAAATGAACTGTGCTGCACCTTAGGATGATGTCATGAACCCAGATACCACAGTGTTGCATAGGGAGGGGCGAATGTTCGTGGCTTGTGTTAAACCAGCTCAGTAAACTCAATTGATGCTGAGGCCGAAGAAAGCTTAAGGTTACAGGACGGAGAGCTAAAGAATGAACTGAAAAACTAGCTAAAAGCCCAAAGGAGCAGAAGTTTATCACTGCAAGCACATTGTTTGTTTTATTCATTTGATTGATCTAACATTGTCTCCTAAAGAAAATAAAAAAAGCTACTTTTGGCCGTGCAGGGTTAAGCATGGTCCAATAGTTCTTGACTGTCATGGTATTCATCAGATTTCACGCGTTTTTAATGGTGTTATCATGCTGCATTTCTGTTCGAGGTACCAGGAATGTGTTGAGTTCTTGTCTTTGTCTCCCAATAATTTAACCGTATGAGCTGTGGTGCGTTCTTTTCTTAAGTTGAACTGCTCGACTTGTTTTGGTAGCGACCATGCTTTCTGAGTTCCTCCAGACAAAGGTTCAGCCGAGGGTTCAGTAACAGCTCTTGGCATGAGTTTGGCTGGGTGTCTTCAATCCTGGCAAGCGTGCAGACCTAAATCTGGTGCAGATTGGTGTCTAATAGCAGGGTCTGACTTTCTTTGGCAACAACATGCCCCATGGGACACATAAAGACTATCATATTATTGTAATTCATCATTAAAAAAAGTCATGGTAGAGCCAGGAGGCCCGTTTTAACTGCTGCAGCTGTGACATGTGTAACTGCCTTAATACGCTTGTGTTCCACAAAATAGATGCCAGGTGATGCAATGTTGTTTCATACCAGTGAGACACAAAAGCGTGTCCTTTCCATACAATCTCCTGTTTCACCTCATTGAACAGGAACGTTTTTTCTTGCCACAAAAAAATGTAAGCACCTTTTAAACACGTTTATCGTTGATTACATTTCACAGTGACTGTGTCTTATATGGGACTCTTACATAGACTCCCTGATCACAGGCAGAGGTATTGTTCCTTTCACGACCCCTGTGTGACATCAGCAAGGTGCCCTGCGTGGTAAAATAAACAGGGTAGTGATGGCTGTCCCAGTAGTGTGGAATATTCCTTTAGTGCACCTTCATTCACCTCTAAGGGGTCATTTCCCTAGTTGACAGTGGGTCAACAAAATGGCAGAAAGAACATTGTTTTATTTATATGAGTCGATATTATCCAGATAAAGATTTAGTTTTTTTTCTCTTTCCATGCTTTGATCATCTTTTTGTACAAAAGCTGGCTGATAAATGAGTCTGCTGATGTTATTGGTCCGATACGGAACTATCACTGATATAGTATCTGTATCGGTGTATGTTTTCTTATACATATATATGTGTAGATATGAAAACGTTTCTTACAGAACACACAATGCAGAAAACATGGTGTCCTCCCGTAGATTTTCCAGCGAGGCGACTGAACAGATTACAGTCACACTCAGTACTGTCTGCAGCACATGAAGCAGAGCATCACAGCTGAGATATGGAGTTACATATGGCAAAGTTATAGTGGTGTAAAATATATATTAGGGCTGTCAACGAATATTCTAAATTCGAATATATAACCAAATTGTAATAAAAAAACGAGCTCGCAAGTTCTCATGTGTCCTCACGCGCACTCTTGGTTACAGAGCAGTATTTTGTTTATTTTGCAAGGTGTAGGATCTTTTAAAAACATTTGTGGTTTTTTTAGAATGAATAATCAAACGTCATTTTTGACAGCACTAATATCTATGGGGTTCTTAATGAAAAGGTCTTGTTTCATTCCAGCAAAAGAATCGCTACATCGGCCACCTCATTGGTAATCAGTGGAATCTTAAATTGTTGTCAGTATCGACTTCAAAATTCTAATATCAGTCATGATTTGTATAAATTGTTTTAGTTTTACAGAATAAGGTTTGCGTGCTCAGTGATGTCTTCAGAATAAACTACACCTGGCGTCCTCATTGTAATAAAGGAATAGTGTGCAACAGTATGGCAAGTTACAGGTTAGGTTAAAAAGTTGTTGAACTAAAAGATGAAGTAAAAGTGTTATTCTTGAATTTTACCCAGCGGTGCAAAAGCAGCACAGAAAGGAATCTACATGTTTAGGATTGGATTTCATCAGATTACCTAAATCTCTTCTCCTTGTGTGGGATTAATTTGAGTTTGTGGTCGGTCCCAGACAAATGAATGTAATAAATTAAACTAAATGACACCACCTGTCAGTTTTGGCCCTGTGGCATTTGAATAATAATTTTCCTGCAAATACTTTCAGAGATCATCCTGCTTTTTGAAACCTGACCTGTATAAAGAATGAACTGGTTAACCCGCTTGTTGAAATGAGTGGGTCTCAAGTTAAATGTTATTTGTAATGAAGAGCCCTTGACATGTTCATAAACGTCCTCCATGGTGAAGAACGTGCAGATGCTTATCTTTATTGGTTTGGCTGAACTTGACTGATGCAGGACCTGAGGTGACAACTCTGTTATGACTAACAGAAATGGAGCAGATGAGACAGGGGACAGCCAGAGGGAAAGACTCCAAATGAGTTTTCTTTTGGGTTTTTTTCCCTCTTTACTTTTCGGTGGCTGAACCGTGCCCTCACCTCCGATCAGCCGCTGTCTGTCAGGACCCGTTCGACCTGTTAAGCTTTTGTTTACTGTAATGTGATTGATTTGTTTTGAAATCTCTGCTCTGTACGGTTTTCCCCCTCACTGCTCACATTTTTGTCCAGGCTGCTCAAGCTTTGACAGCCCTTGGGGATTTGTTTCTGGAGACTAAAGGCTGTGTTTTATCCTTTATTCATGGCCTGCATGGCACTGTGCCACTCTGATCCAAACACTCTCCCACAAGAAAGAGAGATTAACCATGTTTTTTGTGATTTGTTAATGAAATAATGTGCCTGTGCGGTTGAAGGTGTGTAGGTTAGTTGGCCACATGTTGGACAAATTTAGCATTTCTGTAAGGATCAAAGAGATAATCAGTCTGTGCTGGGGCTGGACCAATATCAAGCAGCACAACCAACTACAACAAAATCTCCTTATAATCGTTTCCTATTGTTCAGTAATCGGTCTAAAACAACATGATTTTAATCAGGTGAATAAATATGCCTTGTTTTCTCTGTATAATTACCTTGAAGAAAATTACTGTCATGCTACATTTTTTCACACAGCTTTAAAAACATTAACCTTCTAGGATTCAATAACTGAGGAAGACGTGAAAAGAGGAGTTTTTGCTGGAGGTTTTTATAAACAGATGCTTCAAAACAACCATGTTTACTTTTATTAGCATTAGATAAAACCATTTCCTTTGTCCTCTTAAAATTAGCAACTGGATTCACCGTCTTTCATCTTTGCAATGACCTCATATAATGGCCCTGTCTACATAACAGCAGCAAACACATGCTGACAAAACAACCTGAACAATGAACAAAGGAAAGACAGTCAGGATAAACACAATGCAACTGATTGTACTTTTCTCAGCCCCTCAGTCTGCAGTACATTCTCAAGAGACATGAGATGGTACATCTGCAGACTGACATGTTACAGATAACGGCCCTGTCAGCTGCATTCCTGTCACACTTTTTACAAGTCAATTGAAATACATATTAACCCCTTTTACCACCCCAAGCCTGGAGAAAGGAGAGGGTCCTAGTTATCATGAATTGAACAAATATACAGGAGTTGAGACGATCTTCATCTTCAACTTCATCACAAAAAAAATCACAAGCGGTGCCCAGTTAGTGATGCATTTTCCATCAGCCAGCAGTGGTTGGTCTGTCAGAGAGAGTAGGCGGAGCTAAGCGGCTGCTTTTCCAGTCTCTGCAAGTGTCGCGAGTAAACAATAATCTACTATGGCTGAACAAACAAAGAAAAGATGGATGACTACAGATACAACTTCAAAAATAAGAGAAAATCCAAAGAAAAAGAAACAAATTGGACGCTCAGCTGAAGGCAAACAGTCTAAAAACGAAAGCGATTGTCAGCGAGGAAAATCAAGAGTGAAAACCGGAGCCAAGTGCTTCAATCCACCTCCTCCTGTCCACATGTCAGAGTTTTCTCGGGCAAGACACTGAAGCCTATTGCTCCCTATTGTAAGGCCTCCATAAGTCACTGGAGAGTTCAGGCATATGACTTTATGGTGTACTCTAGGAGCTAACAATACCCGCCATTGCCACAGAAGTACACTGTCCTGCGTAAATACAAATAATAAGCAGTTTAAAGTGATAACACCGATCTGTGTGTGGTTCTCATGCTCTGCCCCTGACTTAATAGGGTCGCGATCGCTCCTGTATTTCCGTGAGCAACCTTTATAAAGAATACAATACGTCTCCACCACATGCTGCGAATGAGATGAGCAGGAGGTGATCCCTGCGTAGTTTAGAGACAGACCTTAGGAGAGGAGCAGATATGACCCAGATCCCATGTGTGTGTTTTGATGCTCTGTAGCCTACCTGTCTCAATAACGTTGCGATCTGTCCGTACTTCCGCCCATAGCTAAAGTATAAACTTCTTCTCCACCAGCCGTCATATGTCCATATGCTGTGTAGTTCATATTTCACTGATAACCACAGAGCTGTAGAGGGGCATCAAGATTCATGATCAAACAAAGTTTCATATCACGTCATGGGATGCGAAGCCAGGGTTGCCAGGTCCGTGGTTTTCCAGCTGAATTGGGTGTTTTGCGACAATTCTGACTCTATGTATGTTTGTAATGTCACTGATACCTATTGGGTTTCGCAGCCTAGTACTAGGCGATCCAAGGCCCGGTACCGGTCCGCAGCCCTGGGATTGGGAACCCCTGTACTAATACAACAAAAGATTAGTTCAGTAGAAACCTTTTCATAGCAAAACCTCTACTTGTATTTTCTCTTTTCTCTAAATATATCATTTCGTCCAACTAGCTAAAATGAGTAAACGAGAGCCCCTTTAAAATAGATAATCGGATTAATAAAAATCTAAACGTCTTTGTCTTTTTCCTTGTTTCTCTTCCCCTCCCCGTCCTTCAGTAAAGGAAGGATAACCTGGATCTCGTGAGCCAGTTGTGCTCTCATCTCTGCTGATTAGGTGAGGGTGATGTAATTTTCTGCGGTCAGTGTTGCTGACAGACATGAAGAGAAAACCACCGGTATCTGAGCTGCTGGCGCCCTTACAAACAGACACATGCCTGTCAGGACGTCTGAGTGTGGTTGTCATTACAGTGTTGCAGGGCTGAGACTTGGCTTAGGCTGAGTTTCCATCAGAGTGTGCGAAACAGGTCAGTCTGAGGACAAACTGCATGTGAGAAGTCATTCACCAGTGTTCACGTCTCTGTCAGAACAACAGCCAATTACTTGTTACACTCGGTTCAAGCTGTCATTCTGGAAAACAAGCATTTCCAGCAGGTTGACACAGTGTAACAAAGCTGACAGAAACAAATGACAAGTAAATGTCATATTCAGATGTCTTCCTTGTGTTACTCCTACAACAGAGAGTATGACAAGAAATACTAATGGGCATCACTCTGTCGCCTGTTAAGCTGTCCTGTGATTAATTTTCTCTGTGATTAATCTCCCCTGTACCGATGCGACCTCTCAGGTGTTTGGTTTACTGGAGACCTGAGGAGTAAGCAGCTCAGCTGAACTTGACTCTTGAGGTCAGGATTCATACAACACTGGGCCATTTGAAAGAGCAGCGCAAGTCTTGTAAAGCTTTTACAAGAGTTTTTTACAAGCACTTTAATGACTTTGTCAATATAACTATGGTGTTTTCTTACGCCATCCACTGTGCTCTGCGTGATAACGGTCACCTTAACAAGACGTGTGTGTGTGGGGACTGTTGAGGTCTTGAGATCTCAATTGGCCGATGTCTGGCCAATCTAACAGAACAATGACTTGGAGTACAGTGGTCAAAACAGTACAATAAAGTATATTGTTAAGGGCTGGCACTAAATCTTTTTCATTGTCAGTTAATCTTTTAATCCTTTAATCTCAGCCGAAAAAGAATAAAAGTCCCACACACGGTTGATCACTTGTTCACAACTTAAATAGTCTGAAGGCCTGAGTTCCGAAACATGGGGAATATACTGAGTACTAGCGGGACAAATCATGTTGTCCATATTGACTTTTAACAAATTCAAAGCCACAACAGCAATTCAGTGTAGTTTGGCACAGTGATGCTGTAGGCTAAATGCTAACCCTAGTTTACTAACATGCACATAATGAATGCTGATGGAAAGTTGGTGAGCTGTTCACCATCTGAATTTAGCATGTTAGGATTCAAACATAGTTATACTTATAGGAATGTCATTGGTATATGACCTTTTCCCTACTAATCTAAAGTATTAACTTTGACCTGATGATTGTGCCATATTGTGCATAATCATCAAACTAATAACATTTATTATTACATTTTAAGACAATCCAACAATTTAAATTTACTCAAAACCAAAAGTGTCCTACTAATGGTGGCACCAAAGGAGAGTCAGAGAATCATCAACATTATCAGGGTTCGTCCCCTGGGAAGCATGAGTTTGCACTAAGTTTGTGCAAATCCATCAAACAGATGTTGAGTTATTTCACTTGACCAAAGTCTCGGTGCGAGCCATATTGCTTACGTGGCGGAAAAAATAAATTCTGTTAGAAAATTGGCTGATAAAATCCCTCCAAAAAAGTTACACCCTGTGACTTCTTCATAAGGCTGTTACCTTACATCCTGACAGCAGTATAATAAGTATCTTAAACAAAGTGGGTCTATTTGACACAAAATTTAGCCAAACAGTCGAGTGTTTGCATGTGAAGACAGACACAGTGTAGTAGAGATGTACTGTTTGTACAGGGGGTCAACAGCAGCACTCTGAGTGGCGCTTTGCCAGTGTTACTGTAGCGTCCCCATACACTGATAGGCCTGGATCCTATTTAATATGTCAGTCTGAAAACACATCCATGTTACAGCTAGAAAAGAAGACAAGTTAGTCAGGTTGCTGACATAAGAATGTAACATGAAACATGGTCATTATGTGATTTGGAAACTGTGATCTGTGTTTCTGCAGTGGTTCATCACAGGTAACAGCAACAATCAGGAAGATAAATCCACAAACTTTAACAGGAGGTCAGTTAAAAATTAATGCAATTCTGTTGAGAGAGTGTTTGACACCGATGCTTTCTGTGGAAATAGAGTTTCCTCTTGATCTGGAAAATGTCTCCTTTACGTCTCCTGATCATCTCTCAGTGGTTGCTGGGATTTTGAGGTTTGTCTTCTGGCCAACACACACCTTTTTTCACTTCTTGCATTTCCACTCCAGCAGAGACGTGTTTCTCCTTTAGTGTTCCAGCAGGCTCATTACCTGACTCACCAGCTCCCTCGGCCATTCAAAAGCCCCTTCTCTGCTTTCCTCATCTCACGTTAAATACTAAATACAGGCCGTCTTGCCCTCCCCTCCCTGTGCAGCTTTGTTTTTTTAACTGGTATGTAAGACACATGTAGCACAAAGACTTTCTTCCTCCATCTGTGTGCATGTTCAGCCGACACATTCCTCATCTGGCCGTGTGGTTCTTTGAAAAAGGCCAGAACATGGTGAGGTAGAAACAATTAATGAAAGAGCGTTTATGAGCATGTAATAACAAATACATGGCTTATGCTTCTGTGGTTCTGCAGATAAAGCCTTTAAATAAATCTCAGTAAATACCTGGGTTGACATGGTTAAAGAACTTCTCATGTTGCTTGTAGGGAAACAGGCCAGTGGATTACCACAGGTGCTGTTTATGTGCCTGGTCAGAGTCCAGCTTTGGGGACTTGCTGTTTGCAAAGTCGACTTCTCCAGATGTACTTTGAGCTTGTCTCATAAGGCCCTTTCACCTCTTTCATCTGTTCTGCAGCCTCCATAGTTTGGGTCCAGGGATGGATCCTGTCCCAGGAGCTGGATGTGCATTGTGCCGATGTGTCTGCTTTGTGAGAAATGAAACGTCTCTCATGCAAAGCAAACTGTCAGACTCACATCTGTGAAAACATACAATTTATTTGCTTTTGTTAGAATCTCCAAAGAGTGTTCACTGTGGCTGTTTGGATAAATGGCTTACAGTAATGCTGTTAAGCTACAGCTGCAACCTGATAGATCCATTATTGATTAATCTGCCTTCTTGTTAACAGTATATGTAATGAATATAATTAAATTATCGTAACAAATCTACACATTATATCAACAAACTACATTCTCTTCCTAACCAACAGTTCTCTGATGTGATCAGCTTGGTAGCATTGTCATTGTGAGTATTTCCTCACATAGCCACCAGCATGGTTGCAGATAACCAGTGAGGTTTTCAATGTAGTGAGTCCCCGGAACCCACGGGTGGTGATTTGAGTGGGTGTCTGGGAAATCGAATGGGTCCCCAATAAAATGTTTGGTTCTTGAGAGATTGTAGTGTTAAACTCATGTCTGATGTTGGTGTGGTATGATACGGTTATAATTCACAGATATGTTACTTCAAAATGCATCCAAAATTAAAGGAATAAAATCAAATCTGAAAAGTTAATTAGAACACTCCTTTTGCATGACACAAAATTCTAATACAATAGTTTCTGTAGCACCAAAATAAATTAATAACATTGTCATCACCCTGACACAGTCTACTAATAAACTGTTAGCAAAAGTCTGAACATCAACTAAATCAAAAGTGATTAATAGTGATCAGAAAATGAATCAATCACTGTGAAACTTTTATAACAAAAATGAAACTTAACTAACAGTGAAAAGTCTGGTAAAATGTCTGCTAATGTAAATCAAGCATTTGTCAATGATTACTCGTTCTTAGTGAGCGGTAACGAGATATGTGCGCTAGAAAACGGTGGCAGCCATCGGGAAGTATATTTTAATGCCTCAGAGACGCAGGACGGGTACCTAGCAACATCACTAGATAACTGTTCATACATTACTTAATCAGTTAACCAATTACAACCTTTGGCTTTAAAAACATTTTATCAGTTACTTGATTCATCAAGGACTAGATTCAGCAGTGTAGTGAGTAGTGCACTATGGATGTCTGACTAAGTGGTTAGATCTGACTGAAAAATAAACATACAGCTACTGTTATACAACAATTGTCTCAGCTGCATCTTAGTGATATTCTTGTACATTTTGTTTTTGGCAATTTAGAAACAGTTTTCTTTGCAATCATTTGTTTTAATTGTCTTGTTATCTTAAAATAGAGCATGCTATAGCACGTTGCAACTGGCTTTATTTGAACCTGAACTGAAACTGTTTCCTGCATGAAAAAAGAAAGCTGTACATAGCTGACTACATAACATACACAATGTTAAATAATGTTTCAGGACTGCTTTTAAAATGAGGCAGGGTTGGTAGCAATGTCATGCTGTTGTTTATCAACCTATCATTCCAGGTTTTCCCATTAAATCTCAAATCCTCTTTGGTTGTCTGTTTAGTCACACTTACATTGACCTTAACCTCCGGGACCTGAGGGCCATGACGCTCAGGGGCAGAGTGTCAAGCAATGGAACAAACCTGTGATGGATGGCCTGGATTCCCCTCAGTCAGACGGACTCCCTTCTCGCTCCTGCCCTTTGCCCTGATGTCATTCACTTAACACCAGAAGCTAATGTTACGCTGCTGGTGCTTTTTCATTTGGCTGCTAATGTCTCAAGTTCAAGACCTATCAGTACACCAAAGAAAAGGGAAACAATGAGATTAACATCAGTGATACCCACAGGCTGCATAGTTTTGATGTAACTGATACCTCCAAGCTCTGCAGAACCACAACCACCACATAAGTTCATTAGTGCTTTTCACTCCTGCAAAACAGCAGGGAGTTTGACCTGAGGGCATGTTTGTCACTTCATCCACTTCCTTTGGTGTCCTCTGATGAATGTTTCAGTCTAGAAGCAGACCAAGACAAGACAAGACAAGTGTTGACTGGTGCTGTTCTTCGTTTCCTCTCCCTGAAGGAAAATGGTCTCAATAAAACTCTCTTGGGGAAGCTGTTGTGTGTCTTAAGCTTTGGCAAATCTGTAAGCATTCTTTTTTAACCAGAAATCCCTATGAAAACAGCCCTCCTGTGGGCAGTCACAGGAATGGCTGTTTGTGCAATCCTCTTCAATTGAAACTAAAATAAAAACGGCTAGACCCTTCATTCTTCTTGCAGCGGAAAGCAAAGGCTTCCATTGGTTATTTCCGTCTTTTGTGTCATCATGTTATACCTTTTAATGACATGGTTATATTCATTTAAGGGAGAAATTCGCCCCTGGAAAAAGTCACTGTCAGTCACAGCTGGTGTTCTCAGTAATCAATAAAAGCAATAATATTTGAAATTGACGCCATAGCTGTGGAAATAACTTGTGGTTTCACCCATTCTACATTCCTACAACACCCAGCGTGCATTGCGCCCCTCCCTCTGAAAGGAACGGACCAGCGAGCGATGCTGGAGTAAAATACTTATGATTTCGCTGCAGGCAACGGCTCAGAGCGGTACAGAATCTGAAATACGATGAGAATATATCGGTGGAACATCTAAAAAATCTTGGGGTCTGCAGTCCACATTTCAAACCTGACGATTTTGAACGAGACATGACATCGGAGGTGGGCGTCCTAGATTGAGGAAGTGTAGTTTAGCAAGTTCCATGGCTCCGCCAGACTACGTAAAACGCATCATCTGACGGAGGTTTTTTAGGGCCCATTGGAGAAGTGAAAGGCACAGAGCAAAATTGCATTTTTTCCTACCGCAATGGCATTAGCTCCCCATAAAATCAATGTTGTGTATTTGCAGCAGAAATCCAAGGATTCTGTTTGTGTCTTCTTGTTGTATTTTTGTTGATAACGACATTGTGTTCCATTATGTTACGTGTGGTTTAAAACGTGGTGACACCTTCTGGTGGCGGCCCTGATCTCAGGAGATAATTGTTTGCCCCTCAAGACAGCACCTTGAGCAGGGCTACAAACATCTTCAGCTTTGTCTTAAATGTTTGCTCTTGGACTATTTCTTCATGATTACACACCCACAGAGTTCAAATCAAATTGTAGATTGAAGAAGTGTTTCCTAACTGTTAGGGGCTGCTACATGATCTGATTTACTTTTTAAGGGGAAGTCCACAAAGGAAAGGAAATATTTAGGTCGAGGAACACTGCTGAAACCAATAACCAAACCTTTATTTCTTCCATTGTTACGGATTTCACCACTGTAGACATTATCTTATATAAATCTGTCAAACCCTTTCTCACTGCACCACTGCAGCCAAGTTTCAGTTGATTTACAGTGAATTGCACCTGGAAAGTTACTGTGACATTTAGAATCTACTCTAGTGAGTAAGGCTGAATTTTCTTTATTGTGCCATGTTCTGTTGTTTTTACAGCTAATATTGTAACCTGCAGACGTAATGCTAATTTGACCACTAAGTATCACACAGGGACTCTCCCTCTCCACTAACGTATGCCACCATAATGTTTAATTTGCTTTGCTGATGACTGGCTCCACTGTTCCTAAGGCCCTCTTTGAAGGGATTACAACAGCAGTTAAGCGAGAGAAATCCAGCACAGGAAGTTTTTATGTCCCTCTCTACCCTCCAGGACTGAGTGATTAGTTGCTGCGGATAACCACTCTGAATTCATGCAGGAAGAGAACCAGTCCTGCGGTCTCAATGGTCCATCCAGTGAGGGACAAAACCGCTTTGAGATTTATTTTGCCAAGAAAACAAAGAAGAAATAAAAATGTACCGTGGAGTATGTGCATGTTTTATTAGTGGGAGTAGACTGGAGTAAAAGCAGACAGAATCTAAATTTACTGTTTCCAGAAGTTCGCATAAAAATTATACCTGATGGTGTACATGCTTTTATTCGCTACTGCTGCAATGCCGGTTTCAATCTATCACTAGATCCCTCCTGTTCCTCTTGCTCTACCTTCTTACCTTGCTTGCTCTGTCACTCCTCCTTAACATACTCTTTATGGCCCTGTAATCCCCCCCTTAAGACGGCACATATTTCCTGCTTTTCAGATGAGGAAATGTTGTAGATTGTAAAGACAAGGGCTCATATCTGCTGTTTGCTGAGCCTTGTTACACACAGGCTAACAGTATAACTGTTATATCCATTCAGTCCACTTAAATCCCTCTGTGCCCTGAATAAGGCTGTAGGCCCTGCTAACAAGCCTTTTTTCACACAAGCACAGATTTGACATAAGCTCCAGGATATCCTCAGTAAGGGACACTTCTTGAAATAGTATCCAAGCATCGGATCTCCTGCTCTTTAATAGACATCTTAAAGTCAGCAGTCTGAGTCTTCACTGTCAGAAGGTATTTCCATTAGGATGCTGCATCAGTGAGCATTTCACAATCTGCTGATAAGTTAAAGCTTAGTGTGGCAGTAGGTGTGCTCATCACTCAAAGCTTTGTTGATGACTCACTGATTGAGATGTTTAGGTACAAGGAGTTTCTTCTGTTTCCTGTATTCACTCCAACTTTCCATCTCTCATTTCCTACTCATCAGACCCGGTGATTCCCCCTCGTTTTCCACCAGGGCCGGTGGAAGTCTTTAATCTTCTGTCTGTTGCGGCTGCCCCCTCTAACAGAGCAGAGCCCAGTAATTGCACCAGTACAGTAATTGAGCTATCTGTTGGTCCGTCTCAGACGATTAGAGTAATGCGATCCCACTGCAGGACGGCGTGGCAGATGTCTCCGCTCGCCCTGATTACTGCTGCTGGAGGTTGGCCAGACCAGGAGGCAGTGGTGGGCGGACAGAGTTTGATCGATGTCTTATCATGTCTGTGTGGTTATCATTGCAAGAACCAGCCACCAAAAACCACTGCTTCGCCACAGACTTAGGAATGACTTCTTAATGTCACAGTGAGATACAGTTCCCTGGCACTTAAAAATGCAGACACACTTCTCACATCATTCAATTTTAGCCATCTGCACATCCAGCGAACGAGGAGAAAATGTTTCATTTATTTGGATGCATGTCTGTGTCCAACTAATACGTCCCTCCGGTTTGATCTACACCAACTCCTGAGAACATTTTCTAACTCTTCAGCTGTTCGATGTGTTACTCTCTGCTGGTCATGTACTGCAGCTGAATTGAAGACTGAAGAGAAAACAGAAACCTTCTTTAGATTTTGTTTTGAGACGATTTTCAATTTTCATTTTGCTCTGCAAAAAGCAAGGTTACCAGAGACTTTAAATAAGTAGAACACAGACATCCTCTTTAAAAGAGTTATATGTAAGATTTTACATATATTCATCAATCAAATATCATTTTGTATAGCCAATGTGTGAAGGGACAGTAGAGGAACTGATAAATGGAGACCTTCCCCAACTTCCTCCATTGGCCCTAACAACATGTGGGCTGATTTTATGTAAAGCACTCAGGACATTTTTTCCGGGAAACAAGAGGATGTGACGTATCTGCTCGTTCGCGAGTACTTCTGCGAGAGCTCATTCTACACCACTACAGTCAACAGTGTGCAACACGAGACAACGCAAGCTGTGAAATTGAGATGGATCCCAACAAACGACCGGCACCCACAACAACACCAACACAAACTACACACAAGAATAAAAAACAAAAATAAGTTTTATCTAGTGAAGCCCGTCTGACCAAACTGGAATGTGACCGACTTCAGGGGGAAAACTAGAGTCAACATCGGCAGGGCATGCAAATCATGGAGACCTTCGATTGCTTTTGGGGATCAAAACAGACCCACAACTTATTGTTGTCATAGAAACAAAACCCGCGTGCAGCGTTCTCTCACCGGGTGCAGCGTTTTTTTCTCTCACAGCACAAGCGCTTCATCCCAGCTCTCTCCAGCCGCCCTGCCCTGCCTGGCTGATGTTCGCTTATGCTTGAGATGATTTGCTGGTTCGCCAGCGTAATTTGCCGTTTGTTTACGAGGCACAATGCCGGAGTCAAGCAGTGTATTTATGTTAGAACTAGTTGGCTAACCTTAGCATGCTCGCAAAAGTTATGACTATCAAAATACTATCTGAGTGTGTCAGTGAGTGTTGTCAGTCTAACTTGACAAATAACTTCGCCAGCTAACAAACAGTGTTTGATTGTGTAGCAGAACAAAGCAACTGTGTATAACTACCGATTGTTTTCTATTGGCCAATATTGCATAGCTTAGCTTGAATTGTTTGTCAAAGTATGGATGAGATAGTTTACTGTTGATGCATGACGTGTATCGACTACATTTCTTCATTTGTTGGCCTAACTGGGGGTCTGTCCCTACCACATGGTTTAATGTAACCTACATTAAACAGCATTTTTACAACAGAAAGTATTGGTAGGAATGATGAGGTTTTACTTTATACCAAGGTAAAACATGCTGTATAAACAACTGTCAGGGATCACACAATAGGCAGTCCATTTAAACATCAGTCAAACTCTCCACCTGTGCTCTTTAACCCCTCCAGTGTCTGTTCTATATAGCCCTGTATACACCATGAGTTAACACACACCAGGAGCTCCGTTCCTCCAGTCTCCCTTGAGGTTTGTCTCGGTGCACACTGTGTAAAAAAAAACTATAAACATTAGAAACGTGCCTGTCTGTGTTTAAGGAGGAAACAGGCCCCACTGATTAGCTCACAAAGTCAGCGTGCCGTAAAGAATCCCTGGTCAGATGTGGAGAACATGCAGTGTTTGTGTCCTGTATCAGTGACCCTTAGTGGCCCCCGCATGCCATTTCTGACCCTCGCTGTCTGACACAGCTGCTCGACCTCCATAACTGTTACTGAACCCACCGGAGGAAAAGTGTGTAGACTTTCACATTTTTGCTGTAAGGCTTTGCTGTCTCTCTGTCAATGAAGTCTGAATGTATATTTTCTGCAGATAACTGCACAGCTGTAATTTGCTGGTCTCATCATGATTCCAAAATGAATGGCTGGAGGGCTCCTTGTTTCAGCTCCCACTTTCTCCTTCTTCCTCTGACTTGCTGTAGTAATAACTGTTTAATGGACAATTATCCATGATAGTGTAAGCTCCAGAAAAGAGTAAAGACTACTTATACCGTGATTGCTCGCAAGAGGTTTTTGTTGTGTAGTTTTTTAATGGAAGAATGACCAATCAGAGTTCTCCATAATGTGAAATGTGAAAATTCTTCAGATGTTCTTCTTATGTGCAGGCAAACTGAATACATTTAGGTTTTAATTATTGTACAAAACAAGACATTTAATAAACACCACCACCAGGGAGTATTTGTATAAATTATGAACAATTTGAACTCTCAATAGTAAGAATAATTTTTAAAGAATCATTCTTTAATCAGTCCTGAAAATAATTTGGTCTGTGTTCACACAGCAGCTCTTACCAGGAACCAAAAGTTTTGATGCGCAAGGAAACTGAACTTCCACGTGGTAAAACTCCCTGAAGTAAACAAAGAGAGAGCACCCTCCTAAATCACACTCAACACGATCGCAGACTTTAATGTGTCGTTGTCTTAGTTTTTTCTTTTTACTTTTAACACAGTTCCACTTTCCGTTAGTTTGAATACCTCCGTGTTCTTGTGCGTTTCCACAAGCATTAGTGAAATGTTTGGTCAGCCCATATTTCTATTTCCTCGTCGCTCCCCCACATCTGTCCTCTACTCATGTTGTTGCGCGGCTGTCTCTGCAAATGCTCCCGTTAACAACCCACAATGCACAGGGTTTTGGTTCGCTTCCGATATTAGGTCCTACTTGAAGTCTGTTTATCTTCTGACCTGAATCGAACCGGATCGTGATTCCTTTGGAAACGGACCGAGACCCATCTTTTCTGGCGGACCATGGTCCGGTAGTTTGGTCCGCGTCCCAGTTGGAATGCGTGTTCTCACCTGTCCAAACAAACCAGACTTTCAGAGTGAAGTCCAAAAGTCCAGACCAAAGCTGTCAGGTGTGAAAGCAACCTAAGTATAAAATAAAACGGCAATATATTTTGGATGATTGCCTCATAATTTTATGGACCAAAGTTCCATATTCAGGACATGAGTCAGAACATTGATTGGATTTAAAACTAAAATCTTGATTGGAAGTTTTAATGGCGACCTGTTTACAATGTTTTTTTGGCCAGTTTCAACTGATTTTAATGGATTGGCTTTGACCATTTTGTCTAAGGCAGAACCTGGCACCTTCTTTCTCCTGTAGGGCATTTTTTTCTCCTTTGCCTGCATTGGACCGACTCAGAGCTGGGTCTCAGCCAAGCCCCATAATTGCTGCAACCCCAGAGAATTACAAATATAGAGGAATTGTAGACTGGCCTTACTCTGGCCTCATGCCATTCTCTATTGTTGGCTCATGGTGGACCTGAGCTTTGGTACCTACTGTAACAGTCTGCCATAAAGTCTGTAAGCTCCTTACATGCTCCACTGATGTCTGAGCCAAAAGAAATTAGTTCAATCAGGAGAGGTGTGTCCAAGGCTGAGTGCTTTAGGAATGTGAGCTGTAGTGGACTGCTAGGCTTTTCTTTTTGGCCTCACTCTGCTCCACAACTCAAAAGTCAGTTCCAAAGTAAATCCTGTTTTCACGTTCACACTGAAGCATCATCCCTCCGGTATGAGAATATTTGAATGTCTGAGGTTTTTCGGCCTCAAAATGCAGAACATATTCAGAACTTTTCTGGTTTTAAAGCTCTCCATCTGCTGAGCACTTCCACGACTCATTTTTCATCGCTGTCAAAGCGATTTTCATTAAAGAATGCATGACAGCATTGTAAGACAGTATTCTTTTCTTGAGGCTGAGTGGGCACAGTCTTTGTATGATTTATGCTGTGGTAACTGAGGGATGATTGGACTGATGCTGTGTGTGGCTGGCAGCTGTACTCGTCTTTCACAGTGAACCCTCGTCCAGAAACAAAACGAATTGCAGTAGGATTCCAATATGTAGCTCTGAAGGACAATACCTGAACACATCACAGCTCTGCAGTCTTGTGAGATAACACCTTTAGGTGGAATTACTGACAGCTCCTGTGTTCAGGTGTATGGCTGTTGCACAATAGATACCTCTAGCAAAGGAATTGATACACAGTTTAGCGTTGGATCCCACACATTGATAGCAACACTCCAAAACTAATTGGATGTATCAGGTTGTGTTGTGTTAAATTTTTTATCCCAAAGTAATTATGTTCTTTCACTCACTTGGATGGGATTGTTTGCCACGGTTTGCTTCTGAAAAGTGATATAGAGAGTGACAGTCACATGAGCAGGTTTACAGTGGGAATACCTTTGCTAGACATGTTGCAAAAATGGACAAGATTGGGTATACTACCTAGGGCTGTCACAGAAACAGATGCCAACTGTCATTACTGCAGTTTTTTCTTTATACCATAGACCCAGTGATGTTGCAAGGTACACGCCCTGCATCTCTTACGCATTCAAATCTAAAGGGATGCAATAAACCATGCGTCCCAGGGAAGCACCTCATCTTTACCATACAGAACAATACATTATAAACAACAATCTTACAATAATCAGCTAATGAAACCTGGCTGTCAGAGCACCACTGTTTCAACCCTCTGCGCTTCTAATCAGCGCAGACGAGCCTGTGTGCAGTCTCGGGACATGCTAGTTTAGCCCCTACAACAACAACTAGCCTTCCGCCACTGGTTTCATTTCAATAATTAGGATACAAGCTTAGTTGTGGTAAATAAAGTCATGTTTTCACCTCTCATGCTATGTTCACTCATGTCGATAATGTTTTACCGTCTTGGGGATGGGCTGCAGTATCCATCCATCCATCCATTCATTATCTTTCGCTTATCCGGGACTGGGTCGTGATGGCAGCAGGCTCAGCAAAGTGACCCTCTCCTAAGCTGCATTTTCCAGTTCCTCCTGGGGGATTCGGAGGCGTTCCCAGGCCAGACTGGATATATAACCCCTCCAGCGAGCTCTGGGTCTGCCCCGGGGTCTCCTCCCAGTTGGATGTGCCCGGAAAACCTCCAAAGGGAGGCACCTAGGAGGCATCCTAACCAGAAGCCCGAACCACCTCAACTGGCTCCTTTCGATGCAAAGGGGAAGCGCTGTAGTAAATAAACCAAACATATTCCTGCAGCGGGCTGGGGCAGTGGTTAACCACCGAACCGCAAGGGGATGTTAGTGTTTCACCGCAGTTAGAAAAATTCAGTACCGTGGCAGCCCTTATACCACCTCTCTTTGAGTTGTCTGCTTGTGGTCAGGTAAATCAGGCCACTGAACTTGACATCTCTGATGTGTTTGTGATGTTGGTGCCTTTTGGAAAAATTTCTTTCAGATATTGGACAAAAAAAGCTCTCTTTGCTTTTGTAGTCCAGTAAATAAACTGGTCAACTACCAACTACTAATAAGAACACTGTTTTTTATCTATCTTGTTGGCCAGCTAATTTATAAGCCTTGGGCATAGACTGTTTAATTTGGATAACTTAGCATCTGCCAACCCCATAGTCCTGCCCAGATCCACCCATTTGTGCAAATATCATCATTTGGCTCCAAAAACAACATAACAAACAAACAACAATGCTCAATTAATCAATTGTTTATGAACATTTTAATGAACTGATGCATTTGCTGTATGTCTTGTCAGTTAATCCTCTAACAATTTCTGGGCTACTTTTACCTCTTTACCCATAATCAGTAAAGAAGTAGAAAAGATAAAGATACCCTTGCATGTTTGCATATGTGCTGACATACAACCAATGACACTTAGTGTGTGGAGATCTAGACAGTGACGTAACTCGTGCAGCTTCATAGTGAGATTCAGAATGCATGAGAACCACATGTGTTTCAAACCACTTTCAAACAGATTATAGATGAGTAACATGTGATCTGCCTGTCAGAGATTTTCCCAGATTGTTAAGTATGTATTGTGTTGAAATTACAAGCACATACATTTCTGGATGATAATCAATATTTTTATTGTTATCCAAAACATTGTCATCCATTGTCATCGCCCACTGAGCTGTCACAAAGTGTTAATCCCTCAAGTAAATCAAGTGAGATATTTGCAGTAGCTATTGAAGAAGACTAAACAGAACAACTGAGGCCTTAATACTATTTGTGTGCCTGTCTCTCTAGAGGCTTTTGTATTCTTTTGCGTGACAATGGTGGATCATCATTAAGGACTCCATTTGTTGCACAGATTATCACTTTTCCTCTGTAGAAGGCAAACGAGGGGATTCAGGAAAAGGATCAGAACATGCCATGATGATAAAGACGAGATGCTTTACAGTGATTTGTAGAAGATCGTCCGCAGCTGTTTGTGATTTTCAGTAACTTTTCCCTCATGCATGTCTTCTGTTTGTGCTCATCTTTCTATGGAAATGTCTTTGGCTTTAACGTCTGTGTTTTTCATGCAACATATGGTTACATTTAATGTATTCTTTTGTAGGCTTTTACGTAGTTCAACAGCTAATAGACAATCAGTACGAACTATTCAGCACTAGTTCAACTAATTGTAAACCTTTTGTCTGACTCTGGGTAAAAAGGAGAAAAAATAGCGTTATCCAAAGACTGAGCTTACCCTGTAACTTTTAACTGTTTGCACATTTCTTCCGACGAAGGACTAAAACATCTGTTTTACTTTTGCCGGAAACAGAACAGGCATGACTGGCAGCCCCCCCTCGTAATGACTTGATCCTTTGATTATAGTGTTGGGAGAAAAGCACATGAGTACGTTCCTATGTTTTCCTTGAGGGCACAGTGTTGGCACATGAAATATTCTTTCATGAACACTCCCAAACAAGTGAGGCTTAATGGAGACCATCACAGCATTCGTCTGTGAGAACATTTTCCAGTTCCTGGGGCTATGAATTACAGCTCATTTAGATATTGAAGCACAACAATCCCACACACTTGCTTCTTGATATAACAGTAGAGTTCCTGCGTCGTGTGATGGATGTAAATGCTGTTATTATGGTTCACTGCAATTTGTAAACTGTTAGACGCTTGAGTAATTTAGGTCTAAACAAACTGATTTTTTTCACTGTGCAGAATATACATCCGATGCCTAAATACTGGTAAACATACATCGCTGAAAATTGATCTATTAGCTGGAATATAAAAATACTGTCAATAGCAAATTGTCGGCTGTGGTTTAAAGGCTAAAGTGAGAGGAATGGTTGAGTATTCCTTTCTGACTTTTGACTCCAAGTTCAATGTTTCTCAGTATTGTGTTGTACGCTATTACCTCCCGTGTGCTTATTCAGTTAGTTGAATTGTTGAAAAAAATCAGGAACACGATTATAATTTCTTGTTTCACTTTGTTTTGTCTCATCATCTTCTCGACTTTTGGACTTTTGCGCAGAACGTGGTTTCTGAGAACTTTTAATTGTCCTTTTTTACTCTTATTGTTAAGGCATTTAACCGATCCAGAAATAATGAGAGAATAATGAGATTGAAACTGCAGCATAGCGTTATTGGTATCAGCTGCTTTATTTATGCTTCACCAGCAGTGGCTCATTGTTCAGATCTGTGCAGGTACACAGAGCAGACTCACAGTCTGAGACTTTCTCTTCTTCTCTTCTGATACCTTCACGCCAGCATTGTTGGCTCCTTGTTGGCTACTGACCACAGTGTCATAGCAGACATGACGTGTCTGTCATCACCCTACAGAAGCTGTTTCATTAATGTTAAATCATTAAATGAAAAAGCAAGTTTGAGGAGAAAATGAAGCATGAAGAAGGTTTTTGATTTTGATTGTCTGCTGACGTTGCTTGATGCACTGTTCACATAATAATCCATGTGCAATCTAATATTTATAACAGCAAAGTAGAGTGTTTTTATCACATGTAGCCTGTAATAATGATTATTTAAGGGCTCCCCACTAAGAGTCCACAGTTTTTGTTTTTTAGCTTTCATTGTACAAAGAGCAACAAAAGAGGAGCAACATGACTGCTGTAAACTAAAAACAGTGTCTCAAAATGATCAATGTCATAAATGCTGTATGGCAACCTGAATCCTAATTGAATATTCAGGGCAATTACTGTATCATACTATATACATTTTTTTTTTACCTTTATTGATAGGACAGTGAGGATATGACAGGAAATGTGGGGAGGGAGAGGGGCATGACATGCACGAAGGGGCAGAGGTCAGAGTTGAACCAGCAGCCGATGCAGCGAGAACTTTGCCTCTGTATATGTTGCGCCTGGTTTACAGACTGAGCTAAACCAGCGCTCCAAACTACAGTCGAGAGGTCTTCACGGGTCCAAAATTTCGTGCCTGAACCCTAAGAGACCCGTTATTGTGCGATTCGGAACCGAACCGGACCCGTCTATTATTTGAAAGCTGGGGCCCAGCTCCGAGAAATGCCGGACCCGAACCGTGCATATAATCCATCCTACGCCAAGAGAGTTCATAAAACACATTCAGGTTTCCTGTTATCCATGTCTTGTTGATAAAAACAGAGATGCTAATCCACTCGTTATTTCAGATAAAAAGTCCACTTGCTGTCACGCAGACGGATGACAAACGTGCGGCTTGTTTAGAAGCCACACAACTGCGCTTACTTTCTTCTTGTCTTTGTCCACAATTTACATAAACGGGGTTTTCCTCCTTATATTCTTTTTCTTTTAGTTTTTTTGTCCACATCAGCGAGGAAGGTATCATCATTACCGGCTTTGGCTTCAGCTTTTGTCTGAACCTGCAGTCACGTGACACGTCACTCAACTCGATGTTGCGCTTTCTTATGTTTTTTTCCACTTTAATTCCTGCACGTTCTCATGCGAATAGACACATTGAAGACACATTGTTGCAAGTTAAAATACACACACAGCACTTTAATCATGAACACTTTCTAATCACGGATCTTCACGGTCCATTCGGGTATTACACATAATGTTGAACAGACCCGGAACCGAGGATTATAGAACAAGTCCCGACTCAGACCCGTTTGACCATGTAATAGCATAACCTAGCATCTTTGACTATATCTTTGTCTGCTTGTAAATGACCACATCATTCAATCTCCAAACCTAAAGTGACTCAGGCTCTCTAAGAAAAGATTGAAGCCTCAAGCTAAATTCCCCAAAATACAAAAATAGCCCTGATGATGTCAAGTTTTTTTCTTCCAAACTTGGGGCATTTTTCATCCTGAAAATCAATCAACCATAAAGCAGAAAACAGAATCCATTGACCTTTTTCTGCATGTCTCCATTAAGAAAACAACATAAAAGGCAAATTGTGGCGAGATTAAATTCTGAGTTCCTTGATGAATTATTAAAAGTCTCTCATTTACTTGCACTTGTGCCTGCAGTCCCCCTCTATAAAACATGTTGTTTACCTGCTTAGCAAACTGTTTGACCTCACATCCCTTCAGGCTGTTAACTAAAGGTTAAAAGTGCAAAGCAACCCATTATTCAAATCATTTCTCCTCTCTAAGTGTTTCTCGTCCATATATCTTGGTTCCTGGAAGGCTGGTATGCGGGAATTTTTAGTGCGACACCAGATATGTTCCTCAGTGCCATTCCATGAGGCAGCAGAGTGTGACCACACTGATCCCTGTGGACCAGTGATTTGTCTGGCACTGCTGTCAGGACGAGTGTAAAGAGAAAATGGGTCTTAAAAGAGCTGACTGACATGGATTCATTTAAGAAGGTACTCACGGAGTTGAGTTTAATCTTTGAACAACCCCATATCTTTGGAAACAGTCCTGAGGCAGCATGAGGCATGTTCTTAGTGGTTAAATCCCAGGGGCTCATGTTGAAGCACCACTATTGTAAACTTGAGACACCCTGCTGAACACGTAGATCACTCTAACATGACTGGTCTTTAATCAAATGGATTATTGTCCCTTGTATGTCGCTCAAATGAACCTTCTCTGTGTGACTTAATTAGTCTCAGCACTGGCTCTTACACAATGACATTGGGATTCAAGTCTGGAGTGATATCAGTCAGTTCCCTCTATAGAGTGTGATCAGTACACAACATCGCTAGTCTTTGGGTGGTGACTAATGTTCTTCAAGTATGATGAATAGCTGTGTTCATAATCCTCCGGAGAGTTAACCAACAAAGCCCACCTGTGGACAGGACATGACGAATGGCATTTTACCTGCTCACATGAAGTAAAAATGAAAGACTCTCCTATAACCCACATCGAATGATGAAATAGTTAGAGGTACAACAACGTCTGTCCCTTTAGGGCACTTGGGGAGAAAAGTTTTGCATTTATCAGCCCTCTGCAGCTTTGAGAGGCAATGGCCCTTAAAGTGGTTTCCGCTTTTTTAGTAATGCCATCAGTGGTGTGTGAACAGCATGTTAAGTGCCTGAGGAACAGTGTTTGGTTTGGGTGCTGCAGATGGTTGTGGCTTGGGTCCCCTAATCTTGAAGCATTGCAGAACATACACTTAATTCTAAAACCATGGGCATTAATACACTGTTCAACAAACACTCAATCCTAAGGCTTCGTGCTTCTATCAGATTTTGAAACCTGAATGCATTGCATGAGATTTACATTCAGACACAGTACGGTTGACCTCTGATGTTCCTGATAGGCCTGGCCCATTAATTCTCCACCTTAGTTAAGTGTTTTCCCCAAGCTTCTTTAATCTGCTTACCTTGATTTTCTTAGTAGAAAATTGCTAATATAGGTTGCCAAATGTTTTCGGCGGCAGCTAATTTATCTGGGCAGCTCGCCCAAGTAAAGTCTATGTGTGGTAAACACCATTATGTACTCGTCTTAGTGATTGGAGGAATGCCATGTGGAAACAGAAAAGAGCCTTCCCTGAAATGCTGCCACACACTTAGATGCACTCTGTTGTATACAATATCATTGCTACTGTAAAATGGAGACTTCTCTTCATCTTGGCCTACTCTAGGGCTTCATGTAACTGGCAATATGACTTGCTAAGCATTATGAGGTTTCCCTAACATTACCAAGATAGATGAAAGATAAATGTCTGTTCTGTTACGCCCTTTCTCTGTCTCTTAAAGGTTCCTTGGATGTCTTTGCTGTGTCACCACATTTTTGCCTGTACATGTTACATGAAAAATAAAGTCAAATACCCATATTAAAAATACTGTCCTGCATGTGCACTATTTGGTCCTTTCTACTCATGATGAGACAATGAAGGCTTTACCTTCTGGCTTTTACACAGCAAACATGTTGAGACTTGATTAAAGTTAATGCACTGTTATGCAACATTACTCAGTTGCAAAGGTACACGCTTAGAAATCACACTCTGAAATGGACATTTTGTTCCACGCATCAGGCATTCAGCCTAAAGTTAGTTCTAAAAACCACAATATATCTCCATTATATTGAACCATAACCCCTTTATCATGATGAGTATTAGACATCTTGTGAGTGAAACTGGGACATGTTGCACACAACACATATTTTCTTATCTTCTCTGTGGTTGGGGTTGATGTTAAGTTGTATTTACTTCTGAAATGTTTCTCCACAGATGAGGTAAACGTTCTTCAGGAGCTTTCTCTTCAGCTGACGAACAGCAGCAACGCCTCCATGACTCTGGATGACAGCAGGTGTCCAGTCCTACAGGTGGGACAGTACTCCACCTTGGCTCTCCCTCTTCAACAGCTCGTCACTGATGGGTACGGTTTCATCGACTTCCTATAATCACTGGTCATTTTAAAGAAAGTATCTTTCATCTTGATTAGCACTGTGTTTGTGCTTACTAGTACTTGCAGTACGGTTTTGTTCCACAGTTATTACTTAATGTTATTCTTTATATTTTAACTATCTGTAATATGGATAAATGGTGGGTCTTTGTTTGTGTTTAGATTTGCAGATGAGTTCAGTTTGCTGGTGCAGCTGCGCAGTCCTCAGAGAGACGAACGCAGTGTTTTCACCATGCTCAGCCCCGACAGCCACGTTATGCTGCAGCTCCGTATCAGCGCTTACGCCGTCATCTTCATAGGAACACAACAACGACACTATGAGTAAGCTCTCAGTTTCTTCCCTTTCCTTTCCAGCCCCAATTTAATAACAATATTATGTATTGAGTGCCTTTAAACCCCTTACACAGACTTAAGAAGCTTTTATTAATGATAAAAAGGGATAGAATTGTTGAGAAACTACCAGAAGACAATAAGGACATGCTTTTGACTTTTATGCATTAGCAGTTATCCCCCAAAATCCAGCTGTCAGTAGGTGATTACAACATTCATCTCAGGTAATTGAGGACCACTCATGCCCGTTCCTGCTTCTTGGCAATGCTTGATGCAAATCTGTCTGTAAGCCGGAGAATAGTTCTGTGGAAGTGTATTTGTTTGCAGCCTGTGTGTCTTTGTTTGACTGTAAAATTGTGTTTGGCTGCTTCTTTGGAGAAATGATTTATTAGGAGTCTTTTGGCAGGTTTCTCCCCTGAAGTAACCGGAGCTTTAAGCAATACATCACTGCGAGACAGCAGACAGAACTGGGCCAAAAGATTGACACACCTAGATACTGTCCTCATCTTCTACTGTTGGCACGTAGTTTGTTTTATTTTTTACCCTAGTAAGCCTTTAAGACATTAAAGCTCCACTGATGAGTATTTAATATATTGAAGGGGAACCTGATTATCACATTTAAGTCTGTTGACAGGGTATTCCAAAAATCAAGAAAAGCATGTAAAGCTTTGTGTGGTTCCATTGGAAGCAGAGAAAAAATCTGATCTCATCTCCAGTGGTTTCACTTGAGTTGGTTTAGTTTGAGGCTGAAGTCTACAAAATTGAATATGAACCAAAAATCTGCCATAGAGTAAGAAAAAAGTGGGCTTACCTAACTTCTGTAGCCCGCTCCTTATCTGTGCTTGAGGTCACTTCATCAAGGATACATTAGCCTCCACTGGCATGACAGTGAATCTGCAGCCGAACCATCGGTGGGTGAGTTTTATTGGTAATCATGGCACTAGGTTATGATGAAAAATAAGCTGTCTTCATTTAATGGGACTACAAGGCCAAATGGATACGATACAATAACTGTAGTTTGCAGTGACATGCACATAGAGACAGACTCTTTCTCCTCTTTCAGCTCATTATTTTGGTTTTATAGCAGACAGACTCCACAGTTCACTTTCATCGCTCTTACTAACTGTGCTGTTTTCATCAAACTCTAAAAAGGCAATGCAGACAACCTGCCCAGCAGCAAGCAGTGATACAAAGATAACGACTAGCTGAAGAAAGTGGAACAGTCAGCATTCAGCGACTTATCTCCTGAAACACAAAACCAGAGATATATGATTAATGAACCATGTGTTTCTCTGTTAGGTTTCCAGTTAGCGGTCTGTCTGATGGAGAGTGGCACCATGTGGCTGTCAGTGTGTCTGCCAAGCAGCTGGCGCTGTACGTGGACTGTTCTCTGCTGGAGAGTGTGGATTGGGTGTACCACGGCATGGGGATCAGCACAGACGGTCTGCTCATGGTTGGAGGCATCATCGAGGGCTTTGAGACTCCGTTTGAGGTCAGTGGTTATTATCGGGTTTTATCTGTTTGTCCCGCTCTGCAACTTTCATTTCTTTTTTTTTTTCCCCTACTGACCATAAAAGAAACATTCAGAGGTCAAACTCTCAGCTGAGTACCGTAAAGACCCTTCATGTTTTATATTACATGTGTTTGTAATATCATATATTATACTACAGGATGGTTATGCAATAACCAGATGATATTTAAAATAAGTGTTCCTGGGTAATGAGCCACATGTGTATTGTCCAGTATATGTGAATTAAGTGCAAAAAGACATGTATGTCTGCTCATCTTTGCACACACACACACACACACAACACACAGAGGAACACACAAGAAGATATTCCACCCCCGTGGCCCTGTCCAACCACATTTCCTTTTCATCACACACACAAGAAGGTGTAGCTCCTAATCCTTAGAAACCGACTGTTTGTTTTTATAAAGTATGCTCTGAGATCCCTGTAACCTGCTCTAACCACAACCTCAATTACCTCCCAAGCATCAGTGTTACATAAGATTACAGAGGAAACACTGATGAGTGTTTGGACAAAGAATGAGTTCAGTATCCTCAGCCCTCTTCCCGTTTCTCCAGTCGACATGAGACTCTTTCTCGTTGCTTTGTTGTCTTTGGACTCTGAATATACCCACAAGGAGAACATGTAAACTCCTAAGTATGACTCACGTTAGCCTTACATGTTTCTGACAGTTTCAACACTAACACTGCATTCATATAAAACATGAATTAATGTAAAGCATAGCAGCACAGGCAGACTTACTCATTACCCATTACCCCCTTTATTACACTATTTCCAGTTGGTTATTCTTACTACACTATTTCTTCAGTACTTTTTTTAGTCTTCATCCACAAACAATTTTGATCTGCTCACCTTGCTTGGCTTCAGTTCTCTTTTCCACACTCAAACACTCACCTACACCTGTGCTCTCTGCACACAGCAGCTTATAAAGTCACCCAAAAACTCAAATAAGTATATTATACTATATTGTTATATATATATAAAGTTGGCTTGTTGTTAACAACGATGGAGTGTTAATCGTTTAAAACCAACGTGGTGCTTAATGATATTGGGTAGAGCATGTGCAGACATACAGATTTCTTTTAGGATTATTTTTTGGGGCTTTTTGCCTTTAGGATAGCACATATGGGGAGGAGAGAGATGGGGTTGACACTCACGAGTCAGAGTTGAACCTGCAGCCAATGCATCAAGGACTTTTTACCTGTACATGGGGCGCCTGACCTACCAACTGAGCTAAACTGGCGCGCCCACGCATACAGCTTGCACGTATTTCCTGCCCCTGTTAAGCCTTCTCCCTCTAATAAAGGCAAAAATACCAAATAAAGCCTATAATGTAATATCTTGTATGGTCCCTTTTAGTTTAATCCCAAGGGCACACTAAAACCTCTGTTAAAGGCTGTTTTTCAGAGCTCACAATGCACCTGTCATTGTGTTTTTGACATGCTGTCCAAGTTACAACTATCACTCATTCAGCCTGAGGATCAGAGCCGACAGTGTGACTGCATCACAATTGGGGTGAGGTGGACCCCTGAAGAGGCAGCATCTGGATTTGTTCTTAACACCAGATAAAAAATGGATTCTCCATTGCCTCGTTTCCCCTGGTGACAGCTTTTTACTGAGCTCCAAGGACGAAGCACGTCCTCACTCAGTGGTGGTGACAGTCTTGTCTCTAGACACTATTTTGTGTTATGCAACGCCAATAATACATTACTGTAGTCTTCTGTCTATAACTCTTACTCTCATCCACTCAGCTGCAGCATGTCTTGGACTGCCTTCATTTAAAGACCAAAGTGTGATATAAGACGCAAGATGCTCCCAGCATGCACTTGGGCAATATATTCATGAATATGAGTCTCATTGTATGTGTTGTTTTGAATGTTCAATTATTAATATGTTGTGCTCGACAACATGTCCTTGTTTTTATAGATTTGACCAGCGAATGAGGTTAGAGTATGAGTAATGGTGGATGCATGTCTGGTGGGGACTCCCAAGTAATTACTCATTATAATTCTGTGAAAAAAAGGAGCCATTTGTATTTAATAATTAGGTAAAATAAAGGATGGGTGCTTGTATTGTTTGGGGTCAAAGGACTTGTTGCTCTGAAAATATTAATATGTTTAATTAAAGCCTTTTAAAGTTTAAAAAAACGACTCAAGTCATGTAAAGCCAAGTCAAACTTTATTTATATAGACAGAAACACGAACACAATCGACCTCTGGGCCCTTACAATCTGTACACCATGAGACACTCTTTACATTTAGACCCCTGTTTTTGGTAAGGAGAAACTCTAAAAGCACTCCGCCTACAAAGTAAGTAGTTTATGAACAGCACAGGTTAGACACCCAGAATGCAAGTACACACTTCATAGATGTTACATGAAGCTAAGTCATATTTTACTAGCAATAGACCATGTTGAGCCATGGTCAGAGCCCTTATCATTAAGCACCAGCAAACTCATGTAACACATGCTTACACAGTAACATTTGTCCAGACTTTTTTCTATCAGGAATTCAAGATCCAATCCCCCCTTAGATACCAATTTGTTCAGTGGTAGGTTGAATGCTGAATCATGCTCACCTGCACTGATATATCTTACTTTTTCTTGAGTGCCATAGATGTGTAAACATCTATGTTTTCTATGTATTGTATGGACCCATTAGTGCATCTGTGTTTGGTTTTACATCAACTGTTCCATAACTTATGATCAATCACAATTTACATACGCAGATTCTTTTCCCAACATGAAAGAACACAACAGACGTCTTTGTTTAGCAGACATATGTGCTGTTTGACTGATCTCTATTTTTAGGGCATTATGGTTTTTTTCCTGGCAAAGTTTTACTTGTTCTGCAAAAAACATGTACATCTCTAAAACATCATCTTTCTATCTACAGTAATTAAATTCTGCATCAAATAAATGAACAAAGGTTCAACAATGGAGTTCCTTGAAACAAGTCCTCAATTCTTCTGCAGATGGTCTCTGCAAGTATTTCAGCACCCTAAGGCATTGTTATGACGACCCTCGGTTCTCCAAGCTTCACGTTTATTCTTTAAAGGGGGCTTGTCTTACATTCTGAGTATGGCAACCTTTGTGGAGAAATTAAGGTTCTATTTCTGGGAGACTCTGCCCCAAGCTAGCTGACACTTGTTTGATGTGGCTGTGGATGTCACTGCTACCATCTTCTGATAGATGCTCTCTAGATATTTGACAGATAGCACTACTGAGAGCTGTTCATCAATGACAGTGAAGGCAGGGACACTGGAACTCTGAATACTTTTGTCTTGGTGGGGTTGACAGTTAGCCCTATAGCTGGCTCTCACCTCCACAGCACGGTTTGGGCCACAAGAGCACAGTTACCTGCAAACTGCAGCTCTAGGTCAACAAAGGCCACAAATGGGTCCTGATGTTGCTTGAGTTACCTCTCCTGATGATGCAGGGCTGTGAAGATCATGTGGACCGTGCTCCTGTCCTTCCCTAAGTCCCTAAAGCAACACCTGAGCCAGGACCGCAGATGGTCTTGTCACCTTTGTTATAGATGACATTGATGTTTGCATGTCTCCAATGCTTTGGGATGTTATAATCAGTCCAGGCCTTGGTTATGTACTGGTAGAGGATGTGCAAACACGTGAACCCTACCTCCTTCAGTAGTTCAGCAGGGGACTTGACATTTAATACATCCTCTTAGACAGATTAGATTCTCAGAAAGTTGTTGGCACACTGAGGTTGTGGTTGGGAGAAAGTTTAGGAAGCTGATCCTGGACGTGGGGGTTTCTTCCCCTCTTTTCAGAGGAAGGGCTAATCCATCTCTTTCTGTACGTCAGCCTTCATCAGAAGCCTGGTCTCAGTCAGGGTAGCAATGTCAATGTTTAAGTGCATCAGCTTAGCAGAGATTAAAGCTGTTCTACGTCATACAAGTCCAGTAGAGTTATTACATTCCATGCTGCCAAATTTAGGTTATATTGTTTTCAGTAGTAGAATGACCCAAGATGCACTGTAACCTATCCAGGTAAGAAATTTAGGGTGAAGGTTTTAGGCCACGCCCAGTACCAGTGGCAGTACGCCCTGGGGCTGCTCAGACGCACCCCCGCCAAAATCAGCTGCCACTTTGTCCCAACTGATAGCGACCAGTTACGCTTTGCCACTTCCCTGCAGGGTTCTGACCAGTGGATTTGTACCCCTAGTTGCTGGACCGCCCCTTTGCTGTTAGACTTCAGCCATCCAGGTGTTGTTTACTGTGTTAAAATGTGGAGATCTGTATCAGGAAATTTGTATAATGCCTCAGTGGATGTAGCAACTGTATGGTTGGTTGGTACCAGGACAACCGCTCCTTGGCTGCAGCTGGCTGCCAGGTGCATTTCTGTCAAGGCCCACTTATTTGCACACAACCTGTGCATTGCTTTTCTATCACACTGGCTCCCTTATCCTCGTCTCAACAGACTTAACACAAGGAAGTGGGGCTTGTTGCCCACAGCTGGGACAGTGGTTTATGAGTGCCAGTGGTGTTCACCCATAAGTGGGCCTGCACACCACTATTCTGGTGCCCACTGCTGCTCCAAGATGCCCTTCAGCATAGCATGGGACCATAAGATATCCAGTTTCTGTATGTCTCAGGACAGAAAGGGTTGAAGGGAAAAAAACAAAATAAAGCGGACAAAGGGTGGAAGGGGAAAGGTTGAAAGACAGGCAAATGAAGAAGAATGGTAAGAAAGGTTGAGAGCTGAAGGAGGTTGAACAAGATGAATAGTAGATGAGAGAAAGGAAGATACTGTAGATAGGACAAGGAAGACTACAAAGGGTGGAAATGTGAAAAGGGGAAGACAAAAAGGTAGAAGGATGACAGACTGGAAATGTGGTTCATTGAAGGCAAGAAAATAAAGATGTAGAAGAGGAAGGAAAGATGGGGTCAAGTGTGACAATTAATAAATAGAAATGGCAGTGAGGTAGAAAAAGAGGGCAGGATGGATTAATGGTTGGGGAAGATAAAGGAGAGGAAGGTTAAGTTGTTTGGTTGTTAAAATAAAAGATAGTTGAAAAAGAGGATTACAAAAAAGCGAAGGAATGCACAAGACAGAAGGCTCGAAGCAAGCAAGGAAGGGTGGACAGCAAAGGAGGTAGGTCGTAGGACAGTAGGTTGAAACAGAAGGATGTCGGGTTGAAGAAGAAGGAATAACAATTAAGGATGAGTAATAAGAAGAGAGACTAGAAGAGAAATGTTGGTAAATAGAAAGTTACAGTGGGATGAACGAAAATAAGACAGTAGTGGAAGTTTGACGATAGAAAGGTAGAGATGTATAGAGAGTAAAATGGATAGAATGGGAAGGAAGGTGAAGAAGGACTGTGGAGGGGTTAAGGAAGAAGAGTTATTGTGTGGAGAGGGAAAAGAAAGATGAATTATTATTTTTCAAAATACATTTTTTTATTTTTGTTTGTGTAGCCACATGTATTTACAGTTTCCACAGCTAATTTGTATTGAGCGGAGAATACGACAAAAAAAAGGGTGGATGTTAAGAAGAAAGAACAAAAAATGGTGGGCAAAGAAGGACAGAGGTATTGTGGATATAGTGGAGGGAAAGTGAAAGATAGAAAAGAATAATAATGTAAGATGGAGAAAATGTGCAGGTTAAGGTCAAGAAATGAGCTTGAGGGACACTTTAGGTGGTTGGAAAGGGAAGGAAACTGAAGTCAACAATAGAGAGAAGAACAGGAAGATGAAGGGAAGAGAAAAAAAGAAGTATAAGTAAGATAAGGAAAGGTAGAGATGACACTAGATGAGAAGTAAAAGAGAAATATGGGAGGAAAAGGAAGGTGAGGGGTAAAGGGGATCAGGAGGAAGATTATGTTGAAATGTAGGCCCTTTATCTCACATCAATCTAACAAAGTGGAGAGGTCCAATAGACAAGATAAAGAGAGAGAGAGGGGTAACTAGGTAAAAGTTGAAAGAGATATTAAGTTGATCTGTAGCAGGGTCAAGGATTCAAAGGGTAAATACTGTAGGAACGATGATGTGACTGGAGAGTGAGGAAGGAGTGAGAGAGGAAGGATAGATAGTTGAGGAGGCAAGGTGAGTGTGGATGGGTCAGGAAGAGGGATAAAGAAAAGATGGGTTGAGAAAGAAGAGGAAAGTTAGATGAGTTATGGAAGGAGATGAAAGTCACAGAAGGAATACGAATAAGGAGAAGATAGCAGAAGAAATGTATTTCCTGCCTTTCAGTCAGTGCCAGTAAACAGAAGCATAGTTGTCCTTGCCGTCACTGTCTGCCTTCATCTTCTTTCTGAGGCTTCAGACTTCTGGAGACTTCCTTAGTTATTTTAGTATTCTGCAAACATACTGCAAACAATCTCACCACAGCGCTACACTTGTTATTTTCATTGATCGATTTTGTCAGGGGTTAAATTTATGTTGAATTATATCTGTTTTTGTACTATGTAGACAGAAAACTGTCTATTTACTTTAATGAAAAAGTGTAATGGTGTGATTTTAACCAATATCAGGCTTTTCCCAGAAACATGAAGCGTTAAGGTCAGCCAATCAGGAATCTGTTTTAGGGGATACTTGCAAACACTGGCTGGATGTCAAGTAGTATTTCAAATTGTGATAATTTAAATAATGCATGGGGTTTATGGCTTCAAGAAAAATCTTTTTGATTTGTTATAAAATACAGTATTAAAAAAAGTTATTTTACTTAGTTAAGTGCTGAAGAGCATCTTTGTCACAAGGTTTAACGTAGTCAAAATGAAAAATCTTACCTTGTTTGCACTTTTGTGTTCGCTCTTTCTTTCATATAACAGAGAGAGTGGAGAAACTAATACCTGCACAGTTATTGGTTGCATATTTCCTCTGCAGACCAGTGTTTCAGTCTCCAGGCTCTGGGAGAAATGAGTGATCTGTGAAGAAGCTTGAGCCTTATAAAGATTCAACAGTTAGTTCAAGAATGAAAGCATCATAATAGACAGTGGAGTGCTGATTACGATGCTTTGCAACCCTCGCTCAATTTGAAACTACATACTGTAGAGTTTTACAAGACAGAAAACACAAACAAAGAAAATGCAGCAGATAAATTCTCTCCCCTCTTGTACAGCTGTATGAAGCACAGAGACGAGTCATTATTAAGTAGGTCACAAGTTACATCTTGTAATTTTACTAGGTCACAAGGTTTGGGTGTTTTTGTTTCAGGCCAAGTAGTTGGTCAATTACTGGGTGAGTCATTGACCACAGATGAATCATTTTATCTATAAATGCATTCTTCCAACCATGAAACCACAAAATGTAACAAAGTTACAGTTATTGCGTAAAGAACAGACTCAGGATCTGAGTGTATGTACTCAACCAATTATTAATAGGCACTTCTAAGAGATTTGCAAAACTAAATGGGAGGGGTTCAGCTACAGTTTTACGTTCCCTACATGAAGGTGTTTTGTGTCTCTGCAGGGTCATCTCCGACAGATGACCTTCCTGATGGGCGACCCAGACGCCGCCAAGCAACACTGCAGCCACCACCCGCCCCGCTGTGGTGAGACCGCCCCCAAGCCCCCTCGCTCCCCACGCACTAACAACGCCCTGGAGGTGAGGAAAGATGAATGGAGGAGGAAAAAAGAGGGATCAGGAACAGTCATGTCATTTCTTTGTATTGCTCCTTTGACTTATGTAAACAGCACAGCTGTGACGCGTCACTGAGGTGTTTAAGGTGAAGCCAGATGTCTTTTGAAGCCCACAGCCCAGACACACAGACTCCTGCCGTTAATACTTTGACAGAGTTATATACTATGAAGCATGATAAAAGATCATCACAGGATTTAAAACAAAAACTGCTCTGACTCCTGTGGTTTCTGATCCAGTCTGGTGGATTTAATAACAGTGAGTGTTTAGTTGTTCATCAGTTTAACTCGGAAATTATCCCCTCTGTTTCCACACAGAATATACTGCTGTCCTCAAACAACCTGGAGGACCTCCTGGGGGAAGATGAGTCATTTTTGAATTTTGCAAGAAATGTAAGTTGAATATTTTGGTTCCTGAGAAACATGGCAGATCTTTTTCACGCTGTGATGAAAGTTCCCTGTTCATGAAAGTGTTGCCTGGTTTCCTGCAAGTGTAGTTGGAGAATGTGGCCCACTGACTGGTCGTCATGGTTATTATTGAAGCTGTGGAAAGGCAGGCAGCAACAGTTTTGTACACTAACCACTGGTCTGATGTCACCAAATTCACCAGTCTCAGTCTGTGAAAGCTGCATCTGGCATTAATTAGCGCTGCGGTGCAGAGCCTCAGGCGTCTGAGGCAACAACCAGCCATCCTACCTCTCATCCTTAGCTGACTGGTCCATTTTGCACATGTGTTTGTGTTGTTTGTGTGTCTATGTGTGTGTGTGTGTGTGTGTGTGTGTGTGTGTGTGTGTTCTGTGAGACGCCTGTGTGGCTGACCTGTCTGCGCTCTGGTCCATCAGTCTGTGTCCGCTCGCTGCTCTTTGTTGTGGCCTGCAGAGGCGTTCATCAGGGTGTTGAAGCTGCAACTCAGTGTGATTAATTATAGCTCGTCCTCTTTTCTTATGGTTTTTATTGAAAGAAAATAGTCGGGTAATTTATTGGTTACTTTTTATTTATTTTGAAATATTAGAACATTGGGAAAATACTTTGTAACTAAAAACAGTTGTGGATTTTAACTGTGTAATTTTGAAGACACAGTAATCTCGGGTGTTCATCACTGTCTTTTAGAGTTTCTTGATTCTTATCAACTGAATTAGGGAGTTATTCAGCTGCAATGTATAATTGATCACTTTGTCGACTGTTAAAAAATTAATCTGCAACTATTTTGATAATCAAATAATCATTTAATTAATTTTTCAAGCAAACATGAAAAAAATGTCAGCTTCTTAAATGGGTTTCTTTGTCAATGATTTTGTCTTTAGACTCGTGGTGAGAAAAAAAAACACATCTGCAGCCGCCGTTGGCTCTTATTCATTTCTAATGAACGTGATATATCCCTCAGATCTCCTGTGCTGAGAGAACAACAAGTAGTGCAACGGTCAAGTTCAAATAAATTTAAACTGTGACCTGTTGTTGGAGACTAAGAAACACAGCAGCCAGTCACACCTCAATTGTATATTTATTGTAAATAGATATTAAGTGCAGCTTATTTTACATCTGAGAGAAAAATCTATTCAAACGAAACAAAAACACTGCTGCACTGTTTCACTTGTGGCCCTATCAGCAGCAGCAGTGGAGGCAGCAGTAACACGAGAGCAGGACTGATCGACCGGAGGAGGTGTCAGTCATTCTTGGCAGCTTTTCTGTGTTCTTTGTGTTCAAAGATCCGATTAAATGGCTCATTGAACTTCCTGGCAAACAATGTATCTTCAGCGGTGACTTAATGTTTAAATAATGGGTGTGACAAGAAGTCAAAGTACATGGCCAAACACCATATGGATTAAGCCCAAAGTCAACCCCACCTAAGACCACATTCATGAAGTAATGACAACATTTAATTCAACATTTGTAACTTGTGTTGAAGAGGATGAATATTTTAAACCCTCCTTAATGAGCCAGCTTGCTACCTTCCAAAACTGTTTTGTTATGACTACACATGCTTTAGTTTAATGCCCCGACCAAACAAAATAGAGTTCCTGAAAGATTGTTTACTCTGGCACTGTCAGAGCAAACCTTGTTTCTGGACTCTGCATGTGTTTGAAATGGAAACAAAGCAAAGGCCGTGTGCTTGGAAATGAAGGAAAAGCAAAGCTGGTTTAAATTTGCATTTTCATGTCTGAAAAATCAGAGAGAATCTGCTTCTCTTTATAGTACACGGTAGTGTGTCTTCAGAGCAGTGAGGAGTAAAGCACAGCAGACCAGCCCATGCCGTGCCAGCCCCAACAGGCACAGCTTCTCCATCAGGATGGCATTGGGATGCCTTTGTGATGATGCGAACAACGAAGAGTCTCCTGCTGTTTTGTGTTGTAGATTAATGTTCGCAGAATCAAGCTGCACCAAATCTGTCTTTATAGTCACTGAAATTCCTTCAGTGCGCGACATCTCTTTCTCATTATTCGTCTTTCCCGGTGCATCTGTTTCAGTTTTTCACTTTGTGTCTAAATGTGTCCTCTTTGGCTGTTTGTCTGTGTCTGTCTTTCTCTTTAAGTTTCCTTGCCTCATTGTCCCTGTGTCTTTGTCTCTGTCTGTTCAACTGCTTGTCTTTCTCACCATGTTTCTATTTTCCGCTCCATAGCACATAGCCTACTGTATTTAGTAACATTATTGAACTTAAATCCCGTAAAGATTGTAAGAGCCTTGCAATGAAGTGGACAAAAGATTGTCAAGGATCTCTTTATTCATACACAAAAACAAAAGTGTTAAAACCAGAAGGTGTTATGTTTATAACTTTGTTTTTGTATGCGCTTCTCTTGTTAACCAGCTAACCAGCTGCTTGCTCCAGTTGCAGGTTCAATGTACAGACATGGTCGGGGAATTTTATCGATCTCTAATTTATGTAAAACAATTGAGGTAATCACCAACTTGTGAACTGCTTCCCATTTATTGAATCACTTTTTTGGGCTTAGGATTAATTTATATGGACTGGACTAGAAAAGAGTTAACTTCTCACCAAGACAACTTGTGATGTCATTTTATAAACGTAAAGATTAATTTATTAGTCTTAAAACCATTCAAAAAAGTGCTTCCCAGATTAACAGTCAAAGTAATTGTTAACGGCAGCTTATGATAAAGGAAACAGTGAATGAGGTAGTGAGCAGTCTGCAGCCTGGTTCTCATTAAATCCACACAGACCAGACCTGTGGAGGTGCAGCCGTCCCGTCTCTGGCTCTCCTCACAATCTGCACATATGTAAGAAAAAAATATACCCACATTAACAAGATCTATTTCTCTTTCGCTAAGGTCTGCTGCTGTCGTCTTTGAAGCATGACGCTTCTGACTGTGGGGCCACGTTGTTGGGGTTTCCTGACTTTGATGCATGTCCTGTCTGGGGCCACTGGCTCCCTTGACAGGTGCTCTCTTTGGAGACATGGCACTCCACTAGTTAATCTACAGCTCCTCCAATGTGCACTAAGATGTTAAACACTGCTGGAGGTCAGGGACCTTAGCTCAACTTGTAATTACAAGGCCAGAGTTATGAACTTCAGCGTATGTTGATGGCTTTGAACCCTCTTAATCGACCTGCCCTGTATTAGTCTGAATAGCATTCCTGCGTGTGTATTTTCAGATATGAATGAAGCAGAAAGCAAAACACTTACTCGGCAGTGATCAGCATGTTTGCTCTTGATCAGAAATGTTCTGATCTCTTAAACAGTGTGTGTAGAAATGTGGATTTTCTTGTATATACAGTATGCATGTGTGTCACAGGGAGAGACCGAGCATGGCAGAGCTTGTGTTTATTTTACTTTACTTAACGTCACTATGAGATTGTATCCAGTTATTCTGGGGTTTTATAAACACTGCACACACACACACACACACACACACACACACAAAGACTTGCACTTACATTTACACACACATACGCCTGTGGTCGTTATATTCCCGGTTCCATATCCTTTCACAGCAAGTGTTCCTCCTTCCTAAAACCTGTCAAACAATGGCTTTTAATGGCAAGGCGAGACAAAAACATTGACATGGAAAAAATATCCATCATTTTTACACCTCCCCATGATTCCACAGTCCATGCAACATTTCGCTTAGAGTCTGGCAGGAGTTGCTTATTAAGTATCTAAACCCAAGGTGGAATTTTAAAGTGATAATCTCGAAGATCTCAGTTTTGTTCTCTTTGGCGGCACCTATGGCGAGAAACGGTAATTGCAGGAGCACACTTCCCAGATATCCAGAGAGTGTTGCATGTGTGACGTCCACGGTTGTAACTCTTGATTTTCCTCGCTGACAGTCGCTTTCCTTTTTAGACTGTTTGCTTCATCTGAGCGTCGAGTTTGTTTCTTTTTCTCTGGATTTTCACTTATTTTTGAAGTTGTATCTTAGTCATCGATCTTTTCTTTGTTTGTTCAGCCATAGTAGATTACTGTTTACTCGCAACACTTACAGAGACCGGAAAAGCATCCGCTTAGCTCCGCCTACCCTCTCTGGCAGACCAACCACTGCTGGGTGATGGAAAACGCGTCACTTACTGGGCGCCGCTTGTGATTTTCTCCAAGAAAGTCGCACCAGACACCCAGTCTGTAATACTGCAAATGCAAAGGCCTTCATCAGTGGGCCATAGGCTCAATCACCATTGTGTTACCTCATTTGGCGATAGATAGTGACTTGGTTTTTCTGTGACATTTTGAATTGACAACAGAAAAGGTGTGTTCCAGTTGCTTTGTAGTTTCCTGCGAAGTGGCCCGCAGGGGTTTTCAGCCTATTTTAAATTGTCATCTGTACGGCACAAAAAAGCTGCTGTGTTCAAAGAGAACTGTGAAGAGTTTGGGGAGGAACGGAACAACAGTTCATCAGTTCTCCAGATGTTCAACCATCAGTCATTAAGACTGTGTTTTTGCTCATTCATCTTTAAAGTGTGAGGTTAGAAATTGTAACAACAACAGAATGCATGAGTCATGGCATCACTTTTGCAAACCATATTTATTTATCAAGGCATTAGTGAAGTTACAAAGAAGTGAACCGAACCTCTCCAGCCTGCTTAACATCTTTACTTAAGGTATGCAGCTCAGTCTCCAACTGAGCTGTCTGGGGTAAAGCTGCATTGTGGATAATGTAAGCTGTCCATTGTGAGTCAGACAGTGTTATAGGAGTGCAACGCTTGCAACAGTTGCAAGGGCTTGTGTCTGTTATATGTGTCTAACTGATGAAGTCCATGTTCATTCCTCTTCTATGTCTGGTTTGCTCCTTCCTATGCTCCAGATATTCTTTTACCACTAGTGCAACTTTATCTCTTTGCTATTTGTTGCTGAGAAAGTTGTGTTAAGTTGTGTCATTAAAGTATTTTGAAGAAAGGGCTGTCTGCTGAAAACAACACTATTGAGAGCTCTTAGACCCAAACGGGTAGGGGTATGTATATCTCATTTAAGCTTGTTCATCTCAACTAAAAATCCCTTTGTACTTCACAATTTGATCCCTGTACATATCTTAAGAGAATCATCTCAATCATTAGTTCTTAACAGTCTTTTAGGACTGCTTACTTGGCCAGAGGCAGCAGCTGGATAAAGCAAAGGTCAAAGGTCAGGGCCAGGGCAAGGTCAGAGTCATCCAGCTGTGTTGAGGAGAGAATTAGCAGGGACAGGTTGTTCTGGGATCATCTCTCCTCAAATAAGTCAGGGGGACTTGAGCTGCTCTTAAAGACTATCATTATGGATGTCACCACTGAACTCTGGATATCGTATCATCTTCTTGTCAGGAGAGCTGGAGCAGTGCAAACTGTGCACTGGTTTATGAAAGAAAAGTGTATCTTATCATCATTTCTTAAATGTCAAAGTTGAAACGAGTCAGCCTGAATGTTACATTCCTGTCGTTTTCATAACGTCGGCCAAAAATATGTTCTCATGTCAGTGAACATAACGTAACTTAATTCTGCCCCCCTCTTAATGTTGCTCTGTAGGAGAAAGAGGTAGTTTAACACAGAAAATGAGCCAGGTTTTCAAGCAACAAAGAGAGATGGTAGATGAGCTGACAGACCTCCCAAACATACAGACTCAAGATGTCTTGAATTAGCTGCTGTAGGCAGCCAAGCAGCTCGAGCAGTTTGACCAATGTCCATGAGTCAATTTCTATTCGTGTGTGGGCTCCAAAATTCAGGATCTGCAGAAAGGTTAGTTACAGCTATCTCTGATCTATTCTACTGTGTTTGCAGAGCCGTGTGATTAGTGAGCCTCTTCCATTATATATCATATCAGGGTCAGAAAAAAGTCCTATTAAACAGATTTGAATGTTTTGTGATATTATTTATTCTTCCCTAAATTCTAGTGGCATGTGCATTGTTGAGTGCAAATCAGACGATGATGATAATAAGAAGAAAATAAAGTGTTTAATGGAAATGCAGGGTTTCAAAGTCAGACAAACAAGCTAAGCTGGCATTAGCCACAGCTCAGTTCACAGTCTCACCTAACCAGGGGTGAGCGTGGAATCCAAACTAAAAGTGCATGTATGGAGAAAACCCGGTCACTGTGCGCACCCACACCTGCACGCAATGTTCCCTTTATGAATCACAATCCACCTGGAAATGTGCACACGTGAATTAGCTTCTTATTCCGCCCTCTACACGCCCACATTACACCATAAATGGTCAATGCAAAGCACCCTGTGAATGGAAACGCATATAAATTAGCTTGCTGGTCACAGGAGACTGTTTACAGTGAATCACGGAAACAACCGAGAGTGATGACGGATTGTTACAGCATTCACGTAGTTCACCAGCAGTGCCAGTGAATCCATCAGCAGCATTACACATGAGTGTCCCGCTGTATAAATATGCTTACAGAAACCACATTAATGACTTCACAGTATGTCAGGATGTTCGCGTCAATCAGAGGTCTCGCCGCTCTGGGATATTATTTGATAGAAGATTGATCAGTGCAAACACAAGCTTTTTCATTTATGTGGTTTAGTTATGCTGAACTTTACCTGCACGGTGTTTGGGACTGATTAAAAGGAACTGTAATGATATGTTTTGTGAGAGCATTCACTGGCTTTATTTGTAGACTTGGCTCATTTACAGGTGGTGACAGGTGAAGGCAGAGTGTCTATATGTAGTGTATTTATACAGTATCCAAAGATATTAATGTCCTTCTACTCTTAAACACTTTTTGAATACGAACACTTTTTATGGAATATGGCTCACGACAGACACTGCTGTTATGAATGTTAATGGTTACGTGGATTGCTCAATTGATGTTTAGTGTAATTAAATGTTTGAAAGGCATCAATATACTACAACCTGGTTTCAGTTCAGCACCTCACCATCTGTGTTGCCAATTTCCCCTGCCTCCAAAATGTATGCACACATGGGTCAGAGTTTGCTTACCAGTGCACAAATTTTTTTTTAATAGATCACAACTTTTGGGTGGGAAGTGACATACGCCACTTTCAGGCTTCGTTTTGTGCGGACCCAACAGTTATAAATGAGACCCCAGGTTACCAGTTTGTAATATCTTTACTTTCAGTTTTAGAAGTACTACCTTAAAATGTGAGGTGGAAAAACACTGATTGCTGACAATTTGCTAGCTTTGACTGATGTTAAGCTCTGCATGAGCATCACTTAGTTTTTGTTTGCTTTTGTCATATGAAAATTTACATCAGCTCGTCTTTTCTGCGATAAAAGTGGAGTTGCAGAACTATGTTAATTTTTGGGGGGGCTCATAAAATATAGTTTGGGATCAGTGCATTCACTGGCATCCTTGCCAATATCTGAGGCATTTCTAATACTGGTATTTTCGTAACCACGCTATGTTTTTAGCCTGTATTTGTCTTCATTGTGGCAAATGTAAAGTATAGGAATAATGTTTTTTTTACCTTGATAAAAATGTGTTAGCCTTTATTTTTCTGTCTTTCTGTTTGAGTTCTGTGACAAATTAAGAGAGCTATTTTTAAAAGGTCAGCACGATCAGTTTGTTGTCTCATAAAACACTTAAATTAAAGAGCTCCGAGCTGTTTGTGTCATCTTCCTGCAATGCATTGCAGGACGATGACATACTGCAGCAAGAGCATGTCAGAGCAGCAACAGAGGAGAAGCAGTGGGAAACAGAGCTCTCTTTAAAGATGACACAATGAAGACTAATATTAAAACAATCCCTACAGTCCATCTGGTGGATTAAAGTCTGGATCCAGAACTGTTTCCTTTGAGTTGCATGATGGATCAAAGACTCATAAACAGCACACAAAACCTTGAGCAAACAATTTACTTAATTGAAACTCAAGGAAGGGGAAACATGCCTTATGTTTGCTGTGTTAGCGTGAAAGAGAATGCTTTTGTGTTGAAATCATAACGACATCTCTGCTAACTGTCAAGCTTTTCTTTTATGTGTACTAACGTTGATTGAGCAGTAATTTTTCATCTGCTTGGCGAGGTTCATAACTGTTTCCAATATAAAAATAAGTATTTACAGACAAGCTAGGCGGCTCTGAAATCACGGAGCACAAGAGGAAGTGGGTTGTTGAAAGAAGGGATGCTCAATAAAACAGCAGGAGGTGAAGAGCCTGTGTTTGGAGACTGAAACAGAGAGAATGAAGAGTTCTTCCCCAAGTTGTTTCTTTCTCTTTGTCAGCAAGAGGCACAGAACAGTAAGTGAGAAACCCCAACATGCTTTAACTAGTAATTTTCCTCTCAAAACTGTAATTTAGTATGAGGTATCTATGCACTGATGATAAATCAGCTGTGTAAATGCTAGGTGATAGTTGACGCTGTCACAGAGCTACATCAGCAACCTGCAGCGCCTCTCCTTTCTGTTTCTTCCCAGTAATAACCCACTCCACAAGGACCAACATCTGAACGCTACAGGTCGCACTCTGAAATTAAATCCACCGAGAAATATGTTTTCAGCGCAGACAGCAGAGATCTCTGGAAGCTATTATGTGGCAGGGAGATGTGCTGGGAAGTTGTTTAGAATAAAAAAGAGATCATTGATTTCCCCGTCACATCTGCCCTGCAGTTCTTAAAACGCCCACAGAGGTTCTGTTCAACCCGAATAAACCTCCCTCTGCTCTCGTTTATTTTTATTGCAGTTAATGCTAGACCACCTCTCCTTTTGTTCCTAAAAGACATGAAGTCATGCTTCCTGTTGCAGGGAGCTGCCCCGCTTTTCTCCACTTTCATGCAGAGGAGGTCTCCTCTGAGTGTCAAACCAAGTCATGTAAATCAAGCTAACCTCAGACAATCCGTGGTGAATATTTACCCTCAAATTTTCTCTCAATTGTGGTTGTTTTGCTGAATAAGGGTACTGCAGCTTTCTCCTCATTTAATTCTCTTTCAGTGGCTTTTGGTTTCTTTTGAATCCAGTTGTGCACAGGCTCCCTTCCAACCCACTCCATCCATGTGTGAAAGCAGTAGGGATTCCCTCACTCATCCCCGCTTTCTTTCATTCTGCTTCCCTCCGTTGGTAGCAGCAGTTACTCACTCTAGCAGGTTTTTAGTTGCCCATGATGTTGCGGTTAGTGTGTTGTGCCAGCAGCTCGCTGCGATCAGATGTTAGCTCTCACCCTCAATCTCGTCCATTTAGCTGAGTGCTGGCAAACTGAGTTAACAATGAGGATTTAATACCTCTAACATCTGATGCATGTACTGACTGAGTAAAAGAATGTATTAACCATGTAAAAGCATATACATCCTTTTATTGTGTTACTATTTCTCAGTGTTCACAGAGGCCACCCTCAGGCCTAATGGGCTGGGCCACAGTCTCCTACATATGCCAGATTAGATGTATTGTCTATACATGATGTATGGTTGGTACTTGTGGAAGGGTGTGTACCCAATAGGTGTGTGGGTGTGTCTGCTGGGAACTCGATCAGCCTCCTGTGCAGACCTCTGCCTGTGGGTACAATGTGAACGGAGTTGAAGTGCAGACAGACCTGAGGTGTCTTCTGCAGTCATGCTCTACCATGTTGGATGGTACTTGCTGCTGGGAGGCCTGTTGCTGTTGGTGGATTTGGATGGATTGCACGTGCAAGGTCAAAGGCAACGGAAAGGAAAGGTACTGTCTGCTGCATGATTGTCATGTTTCTTTTTTTGTGTCTTAGAGCAAAGCAGAGTGTGTAAGGCTCTCCAGACCAGTGTATGCAATGCAGCAATGCAGAAATGCTTTTATAGATTTTTCTATGAGGATTTTTTTTCTTTCAGAGTGGATACTTTTAACATTATTAACAAACACTTGCAAATGTTTCTCCCAAAGTTTGACTTTGCTGTAAAGATGAAGTACTCATTTTTTAAGCAACAATTTCAAATATTTTCTGGTACAAGGTTCTCAAAAGGATTTTCTCCTTTTCTTTGACATTTATGATTTTCAATGAAGAGTTCTGGACTGTCTGACAAAAAAAGCAATTTGAAGACGATTGCAAAGAGCACTTTTTAGTTTCAAGTTTAGTTTTCAAATTTAGTTTGACCTTCTATCAACTCAACAATTAATCAAATATTCATGAAAATAATCAGCAGATTATTGGGTAATGATAATAATCATTGCATTAGAATTCTTTCTTGCCATTCTCCTGGTTTAATCAGTGGTGAGGGCACAGGTATTTTGTCTTGTGCATACAGACAGTTTGTTAATCTGTGGTCTCTGTTTGTTTGTGCTCTAATCACATGCACATGTTGGATGCTATCCCAAAGGAGCCGGTTCCTTGTGGACCAATACAAGCACTCTTACCTATATTTTGTGTCATTATTACACAGTATAATAATAACAATATGACAACACACTGCTCACACAGCCAGAGTATCAGAGTCCTCAGGATATTTTATATAGGTGAATAATGCATGAAAACCACCATTCATGGTTAACTTTGCTAGCTAGCACTAGATACTGGAAATGGCGTAATAATGGCTTAGTTTGTTATCTTGCAAAGGTGTGAATGGGAAATAGGTGGATGGGATTTGGATCTCATCACTGTCTCTTCTCCATGATTCTGGCTGTTGCTTTGGCCCCTTTCAGGGTGCTTCCTTGCTTTTCATCGGCCGAAAAGAATAGTACTGGCATAGTTTGCTCTTTAAACAGGCACTGTTGATTTTTACAGATTTTCTCAAAAGATCTTGTGCGTAAAAAAAACAATAGTCTTTGCATATTAGAGCTTAAATTACAGGTGTCTAATATTGTGTGACAAGCATCCAAATAAACTTACCTGCAGAATCTTACTCTATATAGTATATGGTACAGACGTTATTTGACGAAATACATTTTATCTGATTTCTAAGGATTAAAACATCATGCATACAGCAAGTAAAAGTTACTCCCAATGTGCAGGATGGTCTTGTGCTTCCTCACAGATCCAGCGAAGTTGTTCTTGTTTTCAGAGTACATTTAGTGGACAGACACGACACTATATAGGTTTGATATACAAACATAAAGTAGAACATACCGATTCTCTTTATGTAGCCTATGTAGAAACACAGGCACTTGAACTCAAGTTGGAGCTAGCAAGAGGTTGCAGAGAAATTGTATTGTTTAAATTTTAAGGTCTAGGACCACCACTGGCGACATGGTGGATGCTTTGATCCCAACTAACAGTGGCCTTTTTAACATGGGTGGTCCTGCTGCTGGGAATTCAATCCCAGATCATAAAGGTGTTAATGCTGCAGCAAACCTGCTGAGCTGCGGAACAACACAGCATGACAATAGAGAGTCACATGTTCACTCTTGTCCATATGACAATTCAGCTGAAAACTCACACGTCACAGGTATAGCATACATTCTTGTTGTGATATGATACACTGAGACTGTGCCTTGTCAGCTTGAGCACATGTTGCTGGGATTTAAAGGCAGAGTTATACAGAGACACACACAACTTCCAAGTTATTTTTTTTGCAACATGCATTATACAGTTTTTAAATCTGAACTCTGAACATGTGCAGTGTTCCCATCCTTGTTCCTGAAACATCAGAAAACTGTCGTCCTGCATTTTCCAGGCAAAATAACCAACTGCTGCTTGCAAGACCGAGCCAGTCTGAGAGCGTCTGCATACCTGTGTCTTGGTTAGATTTACGGACCTTGCCATTTGATTAGCCCTTTGTAGGAGCAAGTGTTCATTGTCTGTGTGTGTGCACGTGTGTGTGGATGAAAGCACTCTAGCCTGCGGCGCATAGTGTCAGGCTGTGAGGCCTCCATAGATTTCTCATTGCTCTTAACAGAGGATCTGTCAGCTACACATGCAGACAGACTCCTGGGGAGACTTGTGCTGATGGAAGGACACAGTTGTTTGTTATAGCATTTATCTAGTCCAGGTGTGCCGTGTCAACATCTGTCCTAATTATTTACTTTGTTTTAACATCAGTATTGGTAAGAGTTTAGTCATGTTGTTCATCTTCCCCCCAGCATTGGTAGACATGGTGGACTTTGCTCATTAATGTTTTATTAATACAGGGTTTTCCCTACCATATAAGAGTCTAAGCAGAACGCCTAAGCCGAATGATCGTTAAAAGGCACACAATGGTGAGCCTTCTATGGGCTGACAAAAAAACAAAACAAGCTTACCGTCTTCTACTTTCTGTCGGCACACACACAACCTCACACGGTGTGTGCGCTGCAGGTGTAGCCGTTAAAAGTCCGTGGCATGTCCGTGAACAGTCCGTTTATGTAGCCACAGCGTTAACGTGCACCGCAGATAACATGAATACACACACTTAGCCACCTTGCGTAATTGCCCTTTGCCTCAATCATCCCGCAGGCGCATGTTTACAATTTACAGCCAGGTGGCACACAGACTCAGTATGCACAGCGGTCAGTTCACTCTGTGCTGTCATAAAAATGTGATATCAGACGGACTTTTCCTGTTGTTATATGTGTGGAAAACACTGCTATGGGTGTTACATGTGTCATCAGCGTTAGGGGAAAATGAATCGTGTAAAACGTGTGTTTATCCCAGTGATGACGGTATTGCAAAATCCATGTCAGTGGCAGTACGTGACACCGGTATACCACCCACCCCTATCTTTTCCTCTTTTTGTCATAGTCCAGTGCACTCTGCTTTTTTTTCAACTGTTGCCCTTCTTCCTGGCATTTGACCAGGAGCAGGGGGTTTTAAAAACATTTTACTAGTAGGCGGTAGCTTGCTAGTGTCAACTAGCATGTTCTGGAATGGCAGTAGCTCTGTCGCAAGTGCAGTGACTGGCATGTAAAGTGTTGTTGACAGCAGTAGCCAAAGTGCCTGCAGTGATGCTGACAGTGGGTGGAGATTACCGCAGCATTCTCCGTAGAAAGTAATCAGTCCTGTGACTGAGGACTGTGCATCTCAGGAGGGCGACTATATATATATATATATATATATATATATATAACATTGTACCAAAAGCATCACACTGACTTTTCAAATCACTTTCAACTGCAGTAACACACATTGATATGGTAACTGAGACGATATTAAACCAGGGGCTGCCTTAAAGGTTGGAAAGACCTTTCACAAACACTGTTTTGATTCCTTTCTTGCAGCAAGCAGTTTAACAGTGTTGCAGAATGACACCTCACCATAACTGTCTGATCATTCACTGTCCATATGCATGTAGTTTCTGTTTACCAGCATTTGTTTTGTAATGAAGCAGACTGGATCGTAAACCAAGAAGCAATATTCAGACAAGAGAGAGAGAGAGCCAGAGAGTCTTATTTGTTTTCATCTCTTGTTTTGCTCCCATTAGTGCATTAATGAGGTAGAACACTGATATTGGATCTTGTTCAAGATGTTATACCGGGATGAGGTCAGAGCTCTGTTCAAACTAGTCAAGTTCTTCCACACCAAATGGTGTTTGATAAGAAAGGACTTAAAAAACCACAAACTTAGAAACACACTACACAGATCAAAACTTTGCAGAAGTATTTGGACAGTGTGTCTGCATTATTTTACCCTATGATACACACACAGCAATTGAAGAGCAGGTTGTCAACTAATCAGAAGATTGATGGTTTGGTGGTTCCCAAGTGTGTGCCATCCGTGTGTTACTGTGTGTAAACATGTATGAGGATTAAAACCCAATGAGCCTCCACCACCATGGCATGTTATGTAAAGTGCTTTGAGTGGTGGGAAGACTAATAAGGCAATATATAAGTGCAGAAAAATTACCATGATAAATTAAGTTTCAGGTACCTGAGGGTTAAAAAAACTGATAAAGCAGCTCTGTGACCATGTAAGCTTTAATTTCAAATAAGTAAATGTAAGAGTTATGGTGCAGGAGCATGAAGGAAACATTATGGAAACCTGTTAAATGATTCTGTCTGTTAATCAGCCTGCAGCCATACTGACACAGACTGAAACATTTGATACCCTGACTGTCTTTTGTTCACCTATAGATCAGGGTGGGCCAAAACATTACTCACTCACGCTGTGCCTGCTCTCAGACAGTGTGCTGTCAGGACACAAGGGCCTGAACACACACTGAATAGAGACAGTGATCTCGCTTGCTTCAGCCTGCCACAGAGCTGGTAGAAAAGCGGGGAGTGTAAACATAGTCTTGGCACATGATATAAAGGTTTAAAGAGTTATATACCGGGATTATTTAAGATTTGTTTGACAAGAGAACTACTCAGACACATGCTATGCACCATCTGATCTGTGGAGTATCTTAAAAGCAAACTTGCAGCCTTTATTGGAGCAGTTTTACGCCACTGCCACAAAGATATAGACTTCAACATTGTTTGTTATGCTCCTCATAAAAAATGGCCATGTTTTCCACAGCATACAGTTTGGTTCAAATTCAGACCTCTATGTTTTACAGTCAGAGGTGTCATTAAGGGTTACAGCAAGATTATATGAAGGACACTGACTGTCAACATATACAGTGTAGAGCGTATAAGTATATAAGGAATATATCCATTTTAGGTCCTTGGACCATGGTTTTTATGGATTTTAACTTGTTTTGGGGTTTACAGCATGGTAATGTATTAGTCCCACATGGTCCCTTTATCTACATTAAAGGCATTGCCATGGCTGACGCGTACCTGCATGGTCTACCCTTGTGAACTTGCTCCTGTCCCAGTAAACCAAGTGAGCTGTCGCTTGTGAGTCAGCACCTTGTTTTGGTTTAGTCTGCACAGTAAGTTTCTATTTTTATGCCAAGAGACAAGTACATTAAATACCTACATTGTAACACTTACAATGAACCAGAAGAAGAGACTTTATTTACCTTAAACATAACCTCATACTGGGACATGTCATAGAGTGTGCCTGTCTTTGGTAAAGAATGTTTGACAGCTCCTGTAGGGCTCCTGACTGACTGGCCAGAGTATCATAGCACTCCAACTAAGTATAGGCTGGGCTGGCTTTCATAGGGATATCTCACAGACTGCTGGGGAGATAATCTGAGGTAGACGATGTTGACCAGAGGATATCCAGTGTCAGCTTATCAACCAGGGCTGGCTGCTTGACTGTGGCCCAGGATAAAAGAAAGAGAAAGGATCTTTGTTTTACTTTCGGCCTGTTTTTGGTCTCTTGTCTATCTCAGGCCTTCATTTACTCAGCCAGCCCTCCACCAAGGGCTGGGGTTTCACTGCAGATACAGTTTTAAGACTCACTGTTGATCTTACATTTCAGATTTGATGAATAAAAGCCAAGTTCAGGTAATCATATCTGGGTAATGTTTCGGTGTGTAATTCTTTCTGATAATGCAATCTGACATGCTCATTTGAATTTGCTTCAACAATTACCCTTAACCACAGAGGGAACCTGAGATCCCCTCTGTAATACTTGTAGTAATTCATAAAATGTGTGTGAGATCCTTTTGTTCCTCATGTTTGATAAACAACCCAACATCTAGCTGTTTTTATTTGCTCTCAAACATTAATGGTAGGATTAATATTGGGAGAAAACAGTATTAGCTGGTGCCTTTTGTCAAAAGAACTGGTTATCGATGTTGTGATGGTTTAAATAGTGTTTTTGACCAAATGTGCTTTTCTCTACCCATAAAAAATGGTTTAGGATTTATTCAGGTGAGATGACAAAAAAACTTATGGAATATGTCAACAGGATTGCCTACATGGAAAGCTGGAAGTACAAAATTTGTAATATTGTCATTATCAATCATCCATATCCCTTGAAGAGCAGTTATATTGCCTCTGTTAATTTATGCCTCAAGGAACTGATGAATGGTAAACATGGAATACATGTCACATTTACCCATTCGCACACTGGTGGCAAAGACCTAAGTGCCAATTTCCAATAAGAATCTATGCATTCATACCCGATGGCTATGCCACCTGGAGCTATTTGGGGTACAGTGTCTTGAACCCCCAACCTTCAGATTGAGAGACAACAACTGCCGTGGCACATAAACAATATCTAACGAAATATAACCATCCATTATTTGCCTCTTGGTCCAACGTGTTTCTATTCCTTTCTGTCCCCCCTCTTTGTAGCCTTAAATGTTATATAAAAAAAGGCTACAGCCTTGTTAACAGCTCTGTGATGCTTCAGTTAAGCACAGCGGGGCTTTGAGCTAAATGCTAACATCAGGATGTAATTATGTTCTCAATAACAATGCTAACATGCTGATGTTTGGCAGGTGGAATGTTAATCGTGTTCATCACTTTGCTTCAGCCTGTTAGCATGCTAAAAATAGCTAATTAGCACTAAACACGAGGTGCAGCTGAGACTGGTGGGAATGTAATTAGTATACAAGTATTTGGCCATTAACAGGTAAATGTTAGTTACCTTTTGACCCCCCATAAATTTAATACAATTTTGACAGATGTTTAAATTACAAAATCTTAGGCTATGGACCAGCCCCAAAAGGTACAGTTATAAGTTACTGAGTATTATGACTATTGTGTGACTGTATCATATTTTCATGATGTTGAGAAGACAAAACACATTTACAAACACAGGACTGCTTTTCTAATGTAGTGCCAAAGTTCCCCTCTATAATGTCTTACATTCTTACTCTGCTCTACTCTTAGCAAATATCTCTGAGCATGCAGACTCCTGTTTCCCTCTCCTCCTCCTGCTCCCCATATGCCTCTCAGCTCCACTTTACTGCTCTCCATTTCAGCCCATTAGGGTCATCAAACTAAATTTACAGCCCTTTGGTCCCTATCCCTGAACGGCCTCTCACTGCGCCACTGTTCCCCGAGGCCCAACATATTGATGCGTTTTGTTGTGTGTTTGTTGCATGCAATGCTCTATGACAATCAAGGGAAATTGATGGGTCAAAGTGCTTTTTCGTGTTGTTAATGTTTCAGTTTCTCCTTTCACCTCTGGATACCACAAAACTTTTAACTGCTCTGTGTTTTTCTCTTGAAAGACTTCTATTGAAGTTGAAAAGACTTTATGGAAGTCAATAAAAAGCTTGTAATGTGGAGGCTCATGTTATTAACCAAACTGATTTACAGTGAGTACAATTATGGTTAGCTTTATTGTAAGTTTAAGAAACTTTGGAGTGAAAGGAAGTAGCTTCCTTCTTCTGGGAATCAAGATATAGAAGAGTCCAAGACAGGTGTTGCGTCAGAGCAGTACAGCTCCAAAAAAAGGTAACACAAATGGAAATTTGGATTTGATACCTTACCTACGATAATGAAGGTCAAAGATTAAATGGAGGCTCAAGCAGTGAGAAGAGTTTGAGTTCTAATAATCAACATATTTGCTGTGGTTTGGCTCTACCAGGCAACTCATTGAGAACCACTAAAATGTTGATTAGAGACAGAGCATTCAAGTGTTTTGGAAAGAAATTAGACAATTTTGTCATGAGCAGATGTCTTGAAAAGACTGTTTGTACTGAGTATCACAGATTTTCTCATTTCTACCATGAACATCTTGGTGGAGCCCAAATGGGTCCCCGTGATCATTTTTGCTGCACTCATGAGCAGGTATAAGGTCTCTACTCTTAATCCAAAACCATCATCATGGTTTGTCTGAGTGTAGTAACTGTGAGAAAATCATAAACTGGAATAAGCTGATGTTCATGTGATTCATCTTTATGACCCTTAGACAGACTCTCCACACAAGCCTAAGAATAACATCAAAACCTGACACAACCCAGGAAACATCTGCTGAAATATCTGAAAGGCTATCCTTGAACGAGCTCAAATTCTTTTTCTCTGTCTCAATAGCATGGGTTTCTGCGACGAGGGAGTTCTCGAGGGGACGGGACGGTACCTTCCGGATCCAATCGAAAAGGGTCAGTAAATCGTGGGGATGTATTTGTGATAGATGAGGACACTGACTTGTTGGATCCAATCTTCCACAATGGCGGACAAGTCAACCCTCAGTGGAAACCGCCCAGGAACGGACTTAAGGGTAGCCAGAAGGGGAAGCCTGAACTGTCCTCGAAAGATTTAGATGAGAACATAACCACAGACAAAAAAATCAACTCCAGTGGGAGGACTTCATCACTGTTCCCTGGAAAGCCATCCGATGACATCATTAACCTGGACATTGGAGGTGCCACCAAAAAAACCCCAGTGGGATTCCCTGTTCTTCCTAAGATCCCCTCAGATCCCAAAACATCCACAGTGTCACTAACAGAGGAGACTGATGACAGGTCCAGGTCTGTCTCACCTACACCTAATGTCATCATCTCTGGTCCATCTGCAAAGGCAGAAGTGGAGGAGCGAAGACCCTTTACCACTGATCAGAGAACCGAGAACAATGGTAAACAGCCAGAAAAGGAACGTCCTGGCACTGTGACCATCTTATCCAGAGATGGAAACCTGGTCCTTGGCTCGGATGGCAAAATGTACCGGCTCCAGAGAGGGCCACCAGGCCGAATGGGTCCCCCAGGGCAGGAAGTAAGTGGTCTTCTTTCGGATGCAAAACACTTGGTTTTAATGTTCCTGTATCTATCCAAGAGTAATTAATGCATTTTGTTTTTTACCAAAATGACCACAAAAAGCTGCGAGTCCTCTTTAGATTGCACTCCCGAATGTCAGCAGCTCAATGTGAAATGATTTTTGTAGTTTACAGTGTAGCAGTTGTTTGGACACTGCTTAAGGCAGAGCTGAGGCTTGTTTCACGCTGATTTATCCATACTTTTTATGTACTATATCAGAGCAATGTGTGGTTGGATAAGATAAAAAAGTAAGGACAAGCCTTGTGAATGAAGAAAGTGTGACGTCTGTTTATGCTTTACAGCTTACAAGAGCTGCTCTCCATCAGCTGCCATCTGAGTCTGATCAGGAAACATTACACTGCTCAAACATATGTTGATCCACATGTCTTTGATGCTGAGATCCCAGCACTAAAGGAACCGCACGTTTAAGGGGTCCCAACAGTTTGTCATAGCATTTCTCACGTTGACAATCGTACCCTCTGGCTGAAGACTTATGTGATGGATGCCAGGGAGTAAAGGATTTTGGTAGTATCCAATCCAAAGTTTTACCTGGTGTGAGAGGTGGGTCATCACAGGGACTCTAATGCAGACAGAACCAGAACCAGACTGCACATCTGGTCACGTCTGGGCTGGTCTCTGGAGTCACGCTGCCATAAAATCCACAGGATCACTCAGCACGATTACTGTGATTGAAGACGTCTGTAGGGAACATGAAGGAATACGTCCTGTTGGCTTAGAGTACTTCTTTCTTCTCATGTGCTGCTTTTCAGGTATTGCTTGCTTAGCCTGGAGCATTATCCTTTACAAGTATTGTGTCAAACTTAATATTTTAGTTAAAAGTATGCGACTAGTGTTGATGCAAAAGAATGTTCATATGACATGGCCACAGAAATTATACTTCTGGAAGGTGCATTTAAATAGTGTAGCAAGATGCGTTATTAGGTGCAATCCATTTCTTTCCCTCTGCCATGTCTCTGTGTACATCAGGACACCTTGTCTCATTGTGTCACTTCTTTATTTTAGTTTTAATTCAACCAAGTTGCAGAGAATCACCAGAACTGCCTTTTTAGGACTCAACAAGATTTACATATCCCATTTCTTTTAGCCATTCCGTCTTTCAGTGTTATATTGCCATTTAAGGTGTTTGGAGCAAGACCATTAAATACATATTTTGCTTTTCAACAGGCAGTTAAATAAGCCATAAACTGTTATGATTTACAAGGGTTTGCAGCTTTGCTTGTCGTTAAATTTTTGCCTACTGGGAGCAGTAAAAAGTCTTTAGTTTTTAATTTTGAAATTGTTTTGGGTTTAAAGTCTGAGCTCTGGTAAAATATGTTTTGAACTATTATTTGAGGGGTCTTATTTCTTTTGAGCCATTTTATTGAGGGTTGTTCCTGTTTTGTCAGGGCTGTCTTGGTGAGCCTGGCCTGCCTGGGTTTAAAGGTGATAAGGTAAGAGATGCCTGTTTATTACATTATTGCCTATGATAATGTTTAAGAGCTCCGTTTCACCTTGGACATTTTAATACCCTCTGCTATAAACTCCTGTCCCTTCCTCCATTAAATACACAGGTAGATTATTTATGCCATAGCCACAATGCTGCAGCAGATAATTTATGTAATATTAGAAAACGAGGCCGTGCTATACAAAGTAATAAATCCATTTGTCTTGCATAAATGTACTATTTCCATTTTATTATAGGGTAAGACAGGCCCTGAAGGGAGACCAGGTAAAAGGGGGGAACCTGGACCTCCTGGCCCGGCAGGATTACCAACCTTCTACCTGTGGAAGAACACAGCTGAGGAATGGGCTGCCTTTCAGGTAAGAAAGGCTTATTATTGCAGCAGCCCTAGTAGCCATCGTTGCGGCATGGCTGTTGGGATGGAAAGGCTGGTCTGTCTGTCGGTTATTTGAAATATTTCAACAACTGTTAGGCACATTGCAATAACATTTGGTACAAAATTCCGTCAGGAGTATGAGTTCTTTTGGATAATTAATAAAGACTACCTGCATAGAGGCTCTGTACCAATGGCTGAATTAAAGTTGGTCCTTAGGTGTCCTCACCTCCAGCTTTGCACACTTTTGTTAATATGAACAAAACCCGACTGCAGCATGCACAAAAAATATAACATTAACCTTATGAAAACGCACCCCCAGTGGCCGCCTTTGTAACCCATATTGCATAGTCAAGGTAAATTGTCAATAGTTTGTGTTACATGCGTTGTAAATCTGAGGATGTAGAAAATGAAGTCTGTACAATCAATCAGACGCAGGCGAAACACTTAAGTGCAGGCAGGTAAGCACACAGGAAGGCAGGAAGTGGAGGATTTGAAACAAGACACAAGGTGAGTGTCAAAACAAAACAGGAAACACAAGACTTCAGGAGGAACTGAACTAGTCAGCGTGTGTGACAACAGGTGGCTGTGAAATGGCCACGCAAAATCTTTGTGTGCATAATCCTGTTTAAATGTATCTTAAATAAAAATAATGATAGTTACAGCATAATTTACATAGCTAACATAACCTATAGGTTGTTTTGAAGATTTACATGAAGGTGTAAGAAATTACTTCACTATAAGCAAAAATTGTAAAGTAGAAGGCACTGTATTTCTATTGCAGAGCTCAATAAATAAAACGTTGAAATTCTGGAGTGTTGAGATTTTTTTTCCTGTTTCTGCATATAGAATTATTTTGCATTAATATAATTTGTGTTTTTAGTTCTAAGGGTAAAAGAAAAAACAGAATTGTGTAAGAGCATATCGAAGGAGGCTAACTGTTTCCCCATGGCTGTGGGATTTGAGATAAGCTAGGCTAAACACATCTTTCTGTGGACTAATCTCACCACAGAATCAGAGATGAAATTGATATCCATATTTTCATTTAATCCTAGAAAGCTGGCACATTTCCTTGTTCTTTCTCAAGTTGATGACCCAAGACAACATGGATTTCATTGCTCGTCTCTTCTTAAGCCCTTGTGTAATACATGATAACTTACCTAAAGACACACAGGCCATCAGATGTTCCCAGAGGCTAAACCATCTTAACCCGACCCATCAGATCCCCAGACTATCTGTGAAACCTTTTGACCCTGCAGTTAGAGTGCGTGCAAGCCAATGTTCTGTCCTCATCTGTTTAATATCTCTGCAATGGCCACAGCTGTATGTTGTAGAACACACCCACCAGTATGTCAGCATGATGGAAACTGCAAGTCTGTTCTTGAAATAAGAGGCCCGAAATAAAAGTCTGTTAGTAGTTTGCGAAGGCGATCTGTTACAGTAAGTGCTTTGAACTTTCTGTGGACAACCTGCAGAGGTCATTCACATATTTCCTTTATTTCTGAGTGAAGGAAAGTGATGAGCCAAAGATAGATTTGTAACTCTGTTCATGTTCTTTTTATTTTCTGATCTTAAACTTGTTCTGTGTTTTCATTCTCCCCATAGCAAACCAATTTCTACCAGTTACTCCGCTCTGGTTGGCCTGTAAGTATACTGTGACTAGTATTATCCTGTATTGGGACTGAGTGCATTCTTGTTGACCTGAGTCTGGTTTCTTTCTTTGTGAGCTTGCAGAGTAAAGAAGGCCCTGAAGGACCACCTGGAGAGATGGGAAGGCCTGGCATACAGGTTAGAGACAGACTCCATTCACAATTATAAATGCAAATTATGAACATGAATACAAAACATTTAGAGTTATCTCTTTATATTGATTCCTTTAGGTAGTCAATGGTTACATTTTTATTCTGATGTTCCTTATCAGGGGCCATCTGGTGAACCTGGGGACAGAGGACGACCAGGGATGCCAGGAGAGATGGTAATCACTCAAACCATTACTTCCTACAGCACAGCTATTCTGTTGTAATTTAGTAACAATCTCTAACTTCATGTAAATAAATGTATTTTAGGTCACTATCTATCACCGAATGAGTTAACACAATGGTGATTGAGCCTATGGCCCACTGATGAAAGCATTTGCATTTGCAGTATATCGTGTTTTTATGGACTGGGTGTTTGTGGCAACATTCGCAGAAAAAGTCACAAGCGGCGCCCAGTTAGTGACGCGTTTTCCATCAGGCAGCAGTGGTTGGTCTGTCGGACAGTTTAGCTAAGTGGCTGCACTTCTAGTTTCTGTAAGCATTGCGAGGAAACGGTAGGCTGAACAAACAAAGAAAAGATCAATGACTACAGACACAACTTCAACAATAAGTGAAAATCTAAATAAAAAGAAACAAATTCGATGCTCAGATGAAGGCAAACAGTCTAAAAAGGAAAGCGAGGAAAAGCAAGAGTTAGAACCATGACATGAGGGAGCCAGCCGTAGACGTCCGTTAAAATTGAGACGAGTGCTCTGGTTATTACTGATGATTGCCTGTGGGAGGCAAAACGATTTTTCCTGTATGTTTCTGAAATCTGTCAAATCCTCATAATTGGTTTTTAACCTCAATCTGGGGTTGTAGATCTATTTGAGTTATAATGGGTAATCAGGTTGCTGCTTTAGGGGAACTGCTTAAGGATGACCTATCAATAGAGGCGAGCCTCAAACATACACATGAATGTTAGCATCCCCATGACTTTTTAATTCACTCTTAAATATCCTAAATATTTTAAAAAAGAAAAAGCATTGTCTTTGTTTACATGTTAAGCCTTATGTAGGTTTAATGGTATAGTATAGTTACAGTTATAGTTAGTATAGTTACATATATTTGGCATCATTTATGCATATATTCATATTTGGAGTGATTTGAAACTTTGCAAACTCACATCAATGATTAAAATAGCTTTCTGTAGAATTAAACAATGATTGTCCAGACAATATGAGTTTGTAAGAAATAGACCCACCGGTGGATCCCGTTTCACAGAGTGTAACAGTTGAGTGTTGAGTTAAATGAAGTGTAACATGGCTGGTGGAGCAGAGTGAGTGCGGTTAGAGGGAGTGGGTGTTTGGAAACCCTCTGCACATGAAACTCCCTATGATGTAATCTTTCTCATATTGAGAGAATAAGCAATGAAAGTATGTTTTACTGCTAAATTAAGAAGTTCCATATTTTTTTTCTAAATTTGATTACACTGAGGCATAGTGATCCAGTTTTCCCAATTTGTTGTGTTTTATTTCATAAGTTTCACATTCTCTCTTTAAATAGCACAGCGTCACATCAGATTTGAAAACCTTTGACTTCATTTGTTTGGGTGAACAGCCTTAAAAAATGAAAGTGAATTATACTGCGTTACGTCCATGTCAAAAACCATCTTTAAATACATAAACACGCGTCCTGGAAATCTACTGTGAACATATGGAAAGTGTGAGCTTGATGCCATATATTGTGTGAGGTCTCAGCTGGGTAATGAGTTAGTACTGAGGACCAATGGCATGGAGAGTTGTAAACACTCAAGTCGCCTGGACACCAGCCTTTAGTCTGTTTAGATTCTGTGTGGCAGAGAACATAGATCCACTGTTGGTGTATGTTTGTGTTTGAGTCACTGTGTAGCCTACATGAATGGAATCACGTATTACTTTGTGCAGAAACAATCAGAGGTCATCTTGTTGGTGATGTTACCTCATCGTCTTTGAGCGCTGATGTATGCGTGTCGTATACACCGATCTGCCATAACATTGATTATCTCGTTACAATGGCACCTGGCAGTGGGTGGGATATGTTACTTTTACTCGAAGTTGATGTGTTGGAAGCAGGAAAAGTGGGCAAGTGTAAGGATGTGTGCAACTTTGTCAAGGGCCAAATTGTGATGGTTAGACGACTGGGTCAGTGCATCTCAAAAACTGCAGCTCTTGGGGGGTGTTCCCGGTCTGCAGTGGTCACTACCTACCAAAAGTGGTCCAAGGAAGAAAAACTGGTGAACCAGTGTCAGGGTCATGGACAGCCAAGGCTCACTGATCTCGGGGTGCTGACCCGTCCAAAACCGAGAGCGCCTGCAATGGGCACATGAGCATGTTTTACATCATGTGGATGGCTGGGTGCGTGTGCGTTGTTCACCTTGGGAAGACATGGTATCAGGATGCGCTATAAGAAGAAGGCAAGCTGGCGGAAGGTCCTTGGGACACATTGACACGTACCACCTACCTAAACATTGTTGCAGACCAAGTACACCCCTTCATGGAAACGGTATGGCCTGATGCCAGTGGCCTCTTTCAGCAGGATAATGTGCCCTGCCACACTGCAGAAATGGTTCAGGAATGGTTTGAGGAACACAACAACGAGTTCAAGGTGTTGACTTTGCCTCCAAATGCCACAGATCTCAAGCCAATCAAGCATCTGTGGGATGTGCTGGACAAACAAGTCCGATCCATAAAGGCCCCACCTCGCAGCACAGGACTTTAAGGATCTGCTGCTATCAGAGGTCTAGTGGAGTCCATGCCTTGGTGGGTCAGGGCTGCTTTTTATACAATATTATGCAGGTGGTCATAATGTTATGGCTGATTGGTGTATAAGTTTGTAATAGTATGTCAGGGTTGTGTGTTGTCTGTGTGTCCATGCTAAGTTATTTTGAACCTGAGGTCCTGGACCCCATAAAAAGGGGTCTTAAGATTGGCCACAGTGTTTGCAACAGTTTATGAACGGCTAAAAAAAACCTAAACAAGATGGAAATAATAACTTTCTTTATATAGCACCTTCAAAAACAGAATGTTTACAAAGTGCTTTGACAATGGCCAAAATGCCCAACTTGAGGCTTGAAAACTTTGGTCCACAACGCAGTGGGTGATGTTCCAGTGGCTACATCCACTTCTCAGTTTAAGTAACAGTCTAAGACCACTGTTCTAGACAATACTTAACTCAATTGGATCCCAAGATCAGATGGATTAATTTTGGGTGGGAGAAATTAAAGAAACGCACCTACCCCTCCCTTATTACAACCCCCAAATGCTCCAATGAAGCAGTAGCCAGAAGGTTGGATTGTATTCATACAGGCAACTTCAAACTGTGTTTAGTGATGACATTGTTGGTCAATTCAGCAACAGTTCGGATAATTTTGTTTCACGTTTTGTTTCACGTTTCAAATAATTTTTGTAATTTTTAAATTTTTTAAATATTTTTTTTCCAAACCATTAAGCTCCAGCTTATCGATTGTTTGCATTCATAGGAACTTTTCTTCGTTTTGTACCATTGCAAAAAAAATATCTTTAGACTTTTGACTGAGCCCATCTATGTATAGACTAAATGTATAGACAAAAAAAACAAAACAAGCATCGATGTGTAGCAGGGTGTTCTAGGTAAAACAAACCTTGTTGAATATCAGTTAAAACCCTAACTCACACATTATCCCTCCCTGCATGTGTTTCCATCATCCTCTGCAGCCTAAAATATAACGCTATCTGCAGCCAGCACAGGTGTTTAAGCCATTCTGAGTGAATATGTTCATGTTTACCACCTGTCTTCAGGCAGAGTTATTGCAGGCCACAGTATTCTGCACACTGTGTTGTTATTAGGTGATGCCTTGTCTGTGTGATGAATGGCTCCACTGAGTGGTGGAGTGGGTCAGTGTCTCCCAGTACATATTTCTACTTTATAATATAGTTCTGCCGTAGTATATGTATATGTATATAACTGTGACTTAATGTGACTTTTACTTGGTCCATTTTGTTTATGTTGTCTTCAAGTTTCTGATAAAGATGTCATAACTATTCACCATAGTGAAAAAGAAGCAGTCAGCATCAACAGCAGGAATGATTTGTGTTGTCTGGTAGGGTGAGCGGGGTCACTGGGGCCCTCCTGGAAGAGCCGGCGCCCCGGGGAGAGACGGGGAAAATGGGGAAGATGGAGAGCCCGGGTCAACAGGTGCTTCTGGATCACAGGTAGGCCTTTCTGTAGACACTTATGTGCCATACATATTGTACATGTACAGCATGGGTGTGTTTTAGTAGTTAAATAATGTGTTTTATTCATGGAATGTTTCATCATGTCTCTGTTTGACATCAGGGCCCGTGGGGGTACAGGGGAGAACGAGGCTCTAAAGGGGAAAAAGGTGACGAGGTGAGGAAAGACGCACAGTTTATTTTCTTTTTTTACTTAAAGCAGTCAGTTCCATTTATATTTTATATTTACTATTAGTGAAATAAGAGCTGATGACTTAGTACTATACAGTATGCAGTTTAAGCTCCTGAATACTATCCCTCCAACATGTTTTTATATTTTAACACTTCCTCCTCATCCTCCTGAGTGAAATAATTGTCTCAGTTCCTAAATGCTGCTTTGTGTTCGAGGTTGTTTCTAACTTTTCCTGTCTGCCGTTTGGTGTTGGGCAGGGTGGTTACAGATAGATCTAAAGCTTCTTAGGTGAATGGCTGCTTATGAAAATGATGCCATGAAAGAGGTGAGAGTCAAAAAAAGAAACAGTTCTACACAGTACATGTTTTGTTTACATCTTCAGGGTCTCGTTGGGCTCAAAGGTCCAAGAGGGGAAGTTGGCGAACCTGGTGAGAAGGTACTTATTAGTGCAGTATATTTCTTATCTACCATTCTTTATGTTAAAATAGTACACAGCATAACTGACAAACAATGTTTCACAACATTAACAGAAGAGCTCTTAGTAACTTGAGTGCTGCAGAGATACCATGTTGCTTATAATGAATTATTCAGTGTAGTGATCCTGGACTGTGATTTTTCTTTGTTTAGGGCTCAACTGGTTTACTGGGCCCACCTGGTCCTATTGGATCCCCAGTAAGTGTCTTGTTTCCTTCCTGTTTAGTTCCTAGAACAAACTAGGAACTCCTGCAGGGATTTTACATTATATTCATAAGCCTTGGAAATAAATTTGGTCGTTCCTAAGCCAGGAGCATTTCCCATTTATCTGTGACATTAAGCTGATTACATGAAGAGCATGCCATCTACACTCTGCTTGACAAGACGCCAGCACACTACATGATCCATTTAAAACAATAAGAATGACAATAACAGCCGTCCTTGTGTTATACACTTCTTGCAAGTGGTGTAAAATGAGAGAGAGAACAAAACAAACAGTCAGCTTTTGTCTAAGAAAGACGTGAACCCTGAATCCTTTCTAATCCCTAATCCAGTCCTTCTTTGAACTTTAAATTCCAGGCAGCAAGGCACTGACTCCCATTTTCTCTTCGGCCTATTCTCGGTTTCCTTTGATTGTGCTTGGCATGAAATCAGAATGTCTGCCTTACAGTAATAGCACAGGCACACTGGCCAGCAGTAGAGTGTTATCTTTTTGATTAATCCTCACTTTGAATACAGTGTCCTTTTTGTGTCATAATGATGTCTTGTTGTTAAGTTGACATTGAATCTTCTCTGCAGGGGCCTCGGGGGATCCGAGGTGGCGATGGGCCAGAGGGGACCCTTGGGCCTGATGTGAGTGATGTGCCATCCAGTTGCTTTTAAGCTGTTTGCCAAAAAAGATTTTAGGCTTTTGTATAGTTGTTTGTTCTGTTTGGTTGTCATATCTGTCACTCTTTCCTACTGCTCGAGTGCTTCACTATATTTTCATGTGGCAATCTTGACAACCAAAGGATTAGGATTATCCCACAGCAACTATAATTATTGAGATTTTTAACAAACAATAAATGACCTCCTTTAATTATATTACATTCTCATTCCAAACTATTGAGCTTGGCTTCTTTCTGTGGTTAAGCCATAAATAGTGGATACAGTGTTTTTTCAGCTTGTTTTGAAGCCCATATTATGAAAAATATTGTAGAAAACAAAGTGCTTTGTGCGGCTGTACCAACTGTTTTGACACACGTGTGCTGGGACAGAACTACTCCAATGTAATTTAATGCTGCAATCTCCACCAGCCGCATATGCTGCGCGGGAGGTGGGCGGTATATGCAAGTCATTTTCTGCTGCTCCGTTTGTTTTACGCGTCAAGTCTATTTTTCCCCGCTGCGTCAGTGACGCGTAGAAAGCCATTGACTGCTCTGTAAATACATGCCCACAACCAAGGAATCCATGTCAAACCATGTGATCTCTTCATTTTGGCCAACTTCGATTTCAGTTTCCTACTGAAGTTATTGATCGACTAGATGATCAGGCAAGATAATTTTGAAAGAGCAATGAATATGTACATTTCCTCAACATCTGGGTGTAACAATCCTATTAATTCATTCTCATTTGAAGCTACATCCTATATAAAAATAGAATGTATGCACAATTCAGAAATAAGTCGGTTGCAAAGTTTTCTTCTACTGTTTCCAGTGGACTGCACACTTTAGCGTCACTGCCACCCCTATTTATGGTAAGGAATCGTAACTACCATTGGCTAACTTTGAGACTCATCTTTGCTGTAGTCACAGCCGGTGTAGATTGTAACATAGATGCTGCACATTCCTCTGAATAACCTACATGGGCTGTTTTTATTTTTCATGCAAAATTCAATGAAGTTGATAGACCTTTTAGGAGGACATAGATGTTTAAAATCTTCATGTACTTTTTTTTATTGTGAGTGACTGTAATAATTCATGATGTTATAAACTTGTTGTGACCAGGGAGAAAGAGGACTCGATGGCCCTCCAGGTCCACCTGGGCCGATGGTAAGTAGACAGATGAATTAGGTGACAACATTCTGTCAATAAGTACAGACAAATATGAATATAAATGTATAATACGGTAGTTGTTTTTGTGAATGTCACAGGGTGCGGCAGGTTTTACAGGAGGAGTCGGCGCTCAAGGAGTTAATGGCTCAAGGGTAAGACTACACAGCAACAAGTATTTATTAAAAAGCAGTTGCAATATGCAAGCTTATGGTGGTGAACGTGTTAAAAAAATGAAAATGGATCATCAAAATAGTTGTAGATTTAGTTTACAGCCTTCGTTTGCAGGTTACTTCCTGTGTGTTTAAATAGTTTATTGTTTCTTTCAGGGGGACATCGGCCCTGCTGGCAGTGTGGGCCCCTCAGGCCCACAGGTATACACTTTATTTGCTTACATATGCTGCAGTTATTCAACTTTCTGGAAATGTTTAGACACTTTGTTTGGCATAAAATGTGTTACCTTTGGTTTCTGTCGACTAGGGGCCTCCTGGTTTAGAGGGACAGATGGGACCTCCAGGGCTCCGAGGAACCCAAGTAAGTATATTTCAAGGTCAAACTGTTAGTGGAGACTTCTGACTTGTTGGGGTGCTGCTTCTTTTACTTTGCAGCCAGTAAAGTGTAGAAGGTTAAAGTCAATCTGTTCCCCTTTAACAGGGACATCAAGGAATGACTGGTGCTGCTGGACCTAAAGGAGATCCTGTAAGTTTGTTCTCATCCAGTTAACCCTTTTTTCCAACCTTTTATTTGTCAATCCACTCTTCGAATAATTTTCTAAGAATTATTTGATGATGCATTTGATTTGATTTCATTATTCAGAGTATTCTAAAATAGGGCTGTGCAGTATGACAAAATGTCATATCCTGATACAGGTTTTATATCCAGATAATGATTCATATCATGATATAGCTGTCAATTCTTATAAATAAATAAACTATTTAAATAAAATAGACAGACATACAGACAGACAGATAGATCATGACGGAAGGTCCAGGGTTATACATCAGCATGTACAGGGAGATGATAGTATATGTCAGTCTGTCTCAGAACAAAGAAAACGGTATCTTATCAGCGTTTTCCTTCTTTGATGGTACTTTTGTTTTTCTTTTCTATCAGGGGCCTTTGGGGCCCATTGGAGCCAGGGGGGATCCCGGCTTTGAAGGGCCCATGGTGAGTAGCACTTGAACATATTCTCAAGGGTAATACACCACAACATTACATTCAATCACATGTAGGCACACACGCAGATCAGTATGTAAGACTGTTACAAGCAGCTGTGAATGTTGGATTCAGTCCCACTCTACTGCAGCGTTTGATGACTGTTTTCTTACCACAGACCTTACAGATGCTTTCTCACTGATGTCTACAATCACTCTGTTGGTTGACAGCTTACTGCAGCCTCACAGTGCCATCTGCTGGCTGTATTGTCTCAGTGGACACAATGGTTGGCAACACTGAAGCCTCTATAGTGTATCTTATACTCGCCATGCTGCGCAGGGTGAAGCTCATTCTACAGATTATGTTTTTTACAATAACTCCCATCTTCACGAGCCATTTAATCCTCTTTTAATTATTTCAGTGTCAAGTGTTATCATTCCCTTGTCTGAGCTTTGAATTATTTGTTTCTTAATGTGCTCATTGTCCCTTAAGTACTTAATCAATTATAACCCTTTTTTGGCTTATTTATAGGGTGCACCTGGGAGACGGGGTCCAATAGGTTTTCCCGGGATAACGGTAGGTGCTTGTGATAGATTTAAAAACATATATAGGTTGAACCTCCCTTGAACCTCCCATTTAATTCTTCACAGGGTAACAGGGGACCAGATGGGGACAAGGGGGATCCAGGACCTAAAGGCGACAAAGTAGGAGCCAATAACTTTCTGTTTTACTACACTGAAAGAAGAGAATAATACAATGTTGTTGTGCTTCCTGGTTGCCTGACAACGTTACAGAGATAAGACATAAGCATGTTTCCCAAAATGCTAAAAGACTCATCGAATGTAGTGTATGATTCAAAAAGGTCTCTTCCAGTTCATTAAGATAAAGTCTTTGTTTCTGTTTTGATCTCAGGGTATTCAAGGGGCAGCAGGTATTAGGGGTCCTCAGGGAGAGAGGGGCACCACAGGCTTCCAAGGTTTCCCAGGCACCAAGGGCCAGCCTGGCTCCACGGGCACTGAGGTACAGTGAACAGCACTATTTTAAAGCATACTTACTGTTTATAAGCTATTATATAAACTATCCTGATGGTGAAGCTGTAACTTGTATTCAGATCACATGCATCATGTTTTAACTTTTCTAGCAAGATGATTTACACATGCAATAAGAAAAATACGTTTGTCGCCACAACATGCCACTCTGTTGCTACAATGCAGCATAGTATTTGCAGCATGATATTGTATTACACGCTCTTTTAACCAGGAGCGAGAGCTGCCTGGTAGAGGTGAAAAAGGAGATCAGCTTGACTGACTTTTATATTCCTTCATTCAGGGCACAAATGGAGAAACTGGCCTTCAGGGAAAACAGGGCAGCCGTGGGTTAAAGGTCAGTGATGACTTGTGTGTCTAAATACCAAGAAATGTCAGTTGACTTCATGTGTTGATTTAAACGTCACAACGCTTCCAGTTTCCTGCCGCATGTACATTTAACAATCCAATATATCAAAGAGTTCTAAAGCCCTTTGTCTGCAGCGTGCGCGTCAGACTATATATGTCTGTATGTAAATCAGGTTTTAATTGGAATTTAATTAGACACATCTGAAGTCTAATTCAGCCCTCGAGTAAATCAGCTGTTAAATAATAACCGTGAGCCTTCTTTCAGGCACATGTCATCTTGTATTTGTCTGTTTTAGATCCCTTGCAGGGAAATAAAATAATTGTCTTTTTCTGTGTCAAGACTTCTGTTATAAATGTTATGTTAGTGTGGCCCAGGAGACAAACGAGCTGATGACCAGCTTATTAACATCACCAACACCTGACATACTGGCAAACCATACTGGACTCTCCTGGTGTCTATCTTTTACTTCCCTTCAAATTACATCCTTACTACAGTCCATATACATTCTGAACAGTCTTACAGAGACACCCTCTCTCTAGTGTAAAGTATCAAAGCTCATAACAGGTGTCTGGCTAATCCAAATTTCCAGATTCACCACTCCTTGCAGACATGCACACTTTTATTGTGCATTCCCAGAAAGTCTGCGAGTTCCGATAGATGTCCAAAGCTCCAATGAACACAGTCCACGAGGGGCCACAAGCTGACTCACGCAGACTTCCAGAGAGATGCTTAGGGAGCAAAGTTCAACAGACTCCACTGACTTAATAAACCACGATTCAGTGCAATACACATGTGATGTGTAGTTTCTCTATTTGCAGACTAAAATAATATTAAGAACCTAATATGAATGTGTAAAAGAATTACTTTCTTACAACGCTACTTATGTCATGTGGGACAGATATAATATTTAACCAAATTATGACACACAAATATGTAGAAGAACAGACAACAGACAGAGGAACACAAAGGCAAATGAAGGCAGTGTTTTACTGGCTGTTGATGCTGAGCCACAGTTACTAACATCTGAACTTTCTTGAAGGGCAACAGGGGATCAGATGGACGAACCGGCAAACCAGGACCCCGAGGAGGCAAGGTATTACATAAGATTTAAGTAATATATGAATATATATAAAGTTAAACCATCTGAAAACGTAGCTATCCAAATTAGAGCCCAGCATACAAATGCAATCCTTTTTCACTTTCCTCACAAATAGGTACCTGTTCTATAAGTTGCTTTTAATGCTGTATTTGCTACAAACGTGACCATCTGTCTTCCTTTTCCTGCAGGGTCGGACAGGACAGAGAGGCACCACTGGCCAACCGGGCCCATCGGTAAGCTTGCCTTGACCTGCTCTTTACCTTCAAATTGTTATGCTTGATGTATGAATTTTAACGTGTACATCCCTTATATCAGATTTTCTTTCCAATCATGATTAAGCAGATTTTTATGCTTACCAACCAAATGTTTCTGTTCTAGATCAACTTTGTGTGTTTTTGGTTGATCCCTTCCAGGGTTTGACGGGGCCTCCTGGACCAGAGGGAGCAGAAGGAAAGCCTGGTACACAGGTTCCCATTCTCTATCATATTTCAATCCCATCACCTGTAAATGCTGTGTGTGTGTCCTTCTGTGTGTCCTCTACTTCCTGCCACATACTATACAAGCATTTATTATTCTATGAACTTCTTTTTTTCCAATTATTATGGGGACTTATTTTATACACGTCACAACCCATTCTTGTTTTAGTCCCAATATTGTGTCCTTTTTTAAGGTTTATTTTTATAATGTTTACTTGCATAGGGGACAAACAAACACAGAACACGTTTAGAGGCTCAGATAATTTGCAATGCCTGTCCCTAGATATGCCTTTAAAGTGGTCATCTCAAAGCTCTCAGTTTTGTTCTCGTTGGCGATAAACAGTAATTGCGGGAGCACACTTCCCAGATATCCAGATTGTGTTGCATGTGTGACGTCCACGGTTGGCTCCGGTTGTAACTCTTGATTTTACTCGCTGATGGTCGCTTTTCTTTTTAGACTGTTTGCCTTCATCTGAGCATCCAATTTGTTTCTTTTTCTTTGGATTTTCACTTATTTTTGAAGTTGTATCTGTAGTCATCCATCTTTTCTTTGTTTGTTCAGCCATAGTAGATTACTGTTTACTCACAACAGTTGCAGAGACCGGAAAAGCAGTCACTTAGCTCCGCCTACCCTCTCTGGCAGACCAACCACTGCTGGCTGATGGAAAACGTGTCACTAACTGGGCGCCGCTTGTGATTTTTTCTGTGAAAGTCGCCACAGACACCCAGTCTGTAATACTGCAAATGCAAAGTCTTTCATCAGTGGGCCACAGGCTCAATCACCATTGTGTTACCTCATTTGGTGATAGATAGTAACTTATTTTATTACATTTTTATTTAACATTTATTTAACCAGGAGAAATCCCATTGAGATTAAGAACCTGGCCAAGATAGGCAGCAGCAAATACAAAACACAGTTACAAAATTACAAAGTTAAAACACAAACAAAAAAATAAAATTTACAAGCAAATTATGAAAAACAAGTGCATGCTGTGGAGTCGGCCTCAAGAACTCTCAATTTGGATTTAAAAGCGCTCAATGAGATTAACTCAGTTAGTTTCCAGTCTTTCTGCAACAGATTCCATGCAAAAGGTGCAGAGTGAACAAAAGCCTTTTTACCCAATTCAGTACGGGCATATGGAACAGAAAGCAACAAATGGTCTTGTGAACGGAAAGAGTAAGGATCAGCATTTCTCTGTGCAATTAAGAGACAAATGTAGGTGGGCAGTAGCCCGAGTATTGCCTTATAAATGAAAGTATACCAATGATGGGTCCTTTGGGTGGCTAGAGCAGGCCATCCCACCCGAGAGTATAACTCACAGTGGTGTGTCAGCACTTTACAGTTGGTAATAAACCTCAGAGACGCATGGTTAACAGTGTCAACCTTTCAAAGACATTGAGCAGATGCATTCATGATCTCCAAAATCCAACACAGACAAAAAAGTTGAAGCGACAAGACGCTTTTTTGCATTGAAAGAAAAACACAACTTGTTTCAGAAATAAAAACCCCTGTTTAGCCTCAGAGTCTTCACAAGTTTCTCCACATGCGGCTTGAAAGTGAGTGAGTCATCAATCAAGACACCCAAGTATTTATACATGTGAACCACCTCTATTTCATTTCCCTCCAGTGTGGACACTGAGGGAATCATTTGTGGCCACTTCCTAGACAGACCTACTAAACAGACATTTATTGAAAAGAAAATCTTCGAGATTATTACTTTAAGAAATATATAATACAGAACTTAGTAATAATACAGACGGCTGAAGTGTGTGATGAGAATAGAAGAAAAACACTTCAAAATGATGCTCCTTGAAAACAAGGTTTTTGGCTATTTGAAGCAAGCTTAAAGGAGGGACAGCTGACAGACTACGGCTGGAAATGGCCTCAAACCGTCAGAGCTCCTACAGTGTGTAGTAATAGTTGGTTCAGACAGCAGGAGGCAGTCTTGTGCAGTATAGCAGTACTGTTGAAGCTGTTGCACATTTTCAGCTCTACAACAAGTGAAGCAGAGTTCATCACAGTATTTTATACAAAACTGACAAACAGCATTTAACTGTGAGATTTGTCTCATTATAATAGAGGGATAACTTGCAAAAAGTTTCGATCCTCATAATCAACAATTAGTCGATTAATGTATTTGCAGATTGACAGAAGATAGATTGTAGTCATTTTGGTAATCAGTTAATTATTTATGTCATATGGGGTTGTTCTACTATTCTTTGTTTTAGTTTATTTGGCATATGCAGTCCTAAAGTGGTGACTCAGCTTTAAAAGGTCTCCATTGCAGTTTCATTTGTATCAAGTCAGTGTCTTGATTTAATAAAGTATCTAGAAACAAATTTGTACAAAAAAATGTATAAATCAGATTAACAAAAGGAATGAGTGGTTTGATATTTAGGGACTATTTAGCAACTCTTAAGTTCACCAATTACCAGGTTAAATCTGGATTGTTAAATCCGTACATCCGCTGGAGTCTTGTCTTAACTCTGAGGTTGCCAGATCCAATAAATAGTCCAGCACACATATCCCCTGCAGATTATTTAACCTTTGGACAGAGCGGAGAGAGTTTCCCTGCTTATTTTAGTAGAGCAAGTTCAGACGAGGTATTAACATGCGTTGAGTGTGTAGCTCTAGTGACCACCTGTGATTGGATCGCACTTCCCCGCTCTGTTTACAAATATACACGTAGCTTGTATCATCTTATTTTAGCAAATAATAGAAGAAGAGAGTGAGATGTGCTCATGTGGATGAGTGAACAGAAGTCTGGACTGGATATAAGAAGTCTCTAATGGTTTTTAGAGTGCTGAGATTTATTAGTGAAGTGTATGAAGTTTTTGTTTAGAGTAACACAAAGACTGGATTTGTATTATGTAAGTCCATCCTCCTGTCTCGCCCTATTCTCTCTTGCATCTACAGGATTGTCTCATATTGAAAAATAAAATGCACTGTCCCTTACAGAATCAATACAGGATGTCCTGTGTTTTCCTGCAAAGCCCACTTCAATGCATAAAGTACGTTTCCACATGCCAGGAATAACATGGGAAATGATGAAGCCAAAAGATATCACGAGGCATAGCGCAGAAGTATTTAAGCTGGCATCAATAACAAGGGAGTCTGTCACACAATGTCATTGTTGCCCTGGATACGTAGGGTAGGCGGTCCTTCACTTTGGTCTAGGTAACATTTTTGTACACAATGCTGAAAGAAGGTGGCCTCATGCATCAAAGACCGCCTCCAAGTGTGGGCTGATTGAGCCTTAGCCTTATATTTTGCAGCATGAATGTTTTGGATGTAATTTGGTAAAACGTTAGCATCACTAGTCTGCTTAGCAGTAAGGTTATATCACCTCAGATATTCATTGCCTTTACTGAACAATACTGTAATATCATTTATTTTATTTAAAGGTTACATTCTGTATAAGAGTGGCATCAATCTTCAAACTAACCTCTCAGCAAGAGAACACATTAAACATCAAACAGAAATTTAAAGAGTAAATTACCTGATAAGATTAGATTAGATTCATGTGTTGAATTAATTTTATTGACAATATTTATTATTTTCATTCTAAAAGACAGCTTTTCTTTGTGTTTCAGGGTCCCTCGGGTGCAGCTGGCAGTGCTGGCAGTAAAGGACCAACGGTGAGACTGTTAGCCTCAGAATGACCTCCACGTTCAGCTCATGACATCATCCCCCCAGCTGGCCCTGTGCCACACGCTGCAGGGTTCAGCCGAGTAAAAACACATAATTACAGTTTACAAGACAGCCCAGGATTACATATGGAGGGTTTATTGATTCATGAGCAGGCAAACAGAAAAAAACGTTTTAACAAGAGGGAACAGAACTTGCTACCAGGCAGTTAAAGATATCAGGTGTTTTCTCTGAAAGTTCATGTAAGCTCATGTGTGTATGTATGTATCACACGTGCCGAGGAGGGGTGTCATGATCCTCCAAATCCAAAATTCCATTCCAAGATTTTATACACACTTTAATTCAGGACAGATGTTTAAGCCTTATTAGACTATTGAGGCTTGATTCCCAGCAGATCAAAGCTGTATGCCCTGAAAACTGTTTACGTTTTTAAAATTCTTCTTTAAAAGATAGGACATGGTATCAAGTTTTATATTACTGCCATTTTGTGCAAATTGAGCAAATTGACTTCCTTTATTTGATACCAACCATAACTTGCATCACTATATTTGGGAAACCTGCATAAAGACACCAGATACAGATATTTTAGTTTTTTGTCGACCAAATATTGATTTGTATAATCTCGGAACTCTTCAGTTTCTCCAGCATAGGGTCTCCAAAAGCTCTGCTGTGTTGTCTTTCTTATTTAAGTGTTTTACTTTGGACTTCTGGGGGCATCGCCAGCCCTGCTTTTTATTTTGAAGATAAAAATGTGAATTTTGTTTGGATCAATATTCAGTTTAGAATTAAAGTTGGGAGATCCCTGATGCTTACACTTACTTGTTGTATAGAAAAACTCTGGTGAGAATAATGTGGATACTTCAAAATTTCTCTCATATTTTATTAATTTATTTAGCATTTATTTAGGTGATCTCATTGAGACACGTGGTTTCATTCTCAAGAGAGACCTGCTTAGACAGCAGCAACAACATGGAGTTACAGACAGACAGGACATTCAATACAGAGATACAAAACAATGATAAAATCAGTGTCAATTAAAGTCACTTGTTACATGATCAAGTTCCTACAGACGCTCTTTCCATGTTTGTTAAAAGTATTTTAAATTTCCCAAAGGGAATTAAGCTGGACAGCTTTAAATTCTTCTGTAGTGTGTTCCAGGTTGATGGGGCAGAGTAGCAAAAGGCCTTTTTACTGAATTCAGTACGGACAAAGTGATGAAACCTTATGAGCGTAAGCTGCAGCAGCACTGTTTATGTGAGATGTAGGTGGATAAGTAAATGGGCAACAGTCCGGGAATGGATTTGTAGATAAAGCGCTACCAGTGCAATGTTCTGCGCATGGATAGTGATGACCAGTTAACTAATGAACACAGAGTGCAGTAAGATGCATAGTAAGAGGTCATCATCATTCCAAACCATGGCCGCTAATCTGCAGCTATAAAAGCTTCCACTCGTCTTGGAAGGCTTTCCACCAGATTTTGGAACATGACAGAGTTTTTCTCCCATTCGGCCTCAAAAGAGTTAGTGAGTTCTGACTCTGATGTTGGGTGATGAGGCCTGGCTCACAGTCGGTGTTCCAGTTCATTCCAAAGGTGGTTGGATGGGTTTGAAGTCAGCGCTCTGGGCTCTGGGCTCTGGGCAGGCCTGTTCACCAGACTGGGAAGACCATTTTAGCGGTAAATAGGAAATGACTTCTTTAAACTGGTGTCACAAAGTTGGAATCACACTATTACCAAAAATATAATTGAATGTTGCAGCATAACGATTTCCTTTCAATGAAACTAGCATGAAAATTCATTCCAGACCAAATGTTTTCATGTGTTTCACTGAAAGGACGTCATGTGTACTGCTGAGTAACAAGTTTTGTATTCCCAAATTAACAGTCTCCGTATTATCCATTGCTCAAGTTAACAAAGAAAAATGCAGCCGTTAAAGAGCCTTAAATTAAACTCTTAATCACCTATACATTACCCATGCTGACATTTCGGGAGTAGCCTCATGAATCCTTTTACTGAAATGACCAAAAAACAATTAAACGGCAGATTAAGCAACCATCCATAAAATGCTCATTCAACTAATTTCAACCAGTAATTTAACAGCTCAGTGCATGTCTTACTGTGTTAATTACTAGTAATAAATGACTTTGTACTTATATATTTTTGTTGAGCTTTGCAACTCCTATAATGTTTTCTCTCATCCCGTTCTGTCCCTTTTCGTCTCTTGTGCTGTTTCTTAATGCATTTTTAATAACTTTTGCTTCCCTTTTCAGGGTTTTCAAGGAATCGCTGGGAACAGAGGAGTTGATGGCACACCAGGCTCTCTGGTAGGCTGTATTGTTATTCTGTGGTTGTGTCTTTTAGAGGACAGAGGGTCAACTACTACAGAGGATTTGATTTGTGTGAAATTGAGATTTTCAGAGAGGAGGCAGCCAGGCAGGAAGTTTGTTGGAGATGAACAGATCCTTTGAAGCATATAGCTTGAGGAAATTGTAAATCTGTTTCCTGTGAAAAAGGTGTTTAAATCAACAGCCAGGATATTTTTTTATAACATCTGAGAAACTAACCTGAGCAAAAACATTGCAGTAAAGCAATCTTCTAATCTCGCTGCAGTCAGACAGCAAACAAGCGTTTTTCTGCAAGTGATTTCATTAAATGAATGCTTGATCAGCAGCATTCCTCTTTTTACTTTCAATGTCACCTCAAAGTTCAAGGTTTTTGGGCCTATTTGATGCCTATGCAGTGCTGCAAATTAAAGTGTCTGAACAGATAATCAGATCTACTTTAGACCTTCGCTTATTGAGTGTTTTTATCTGACAGGGGCCACCAGGGAAACCAGGACCGCCAGGACCACCAGGACCCCCAGGAGACAAGGTGAGTCTGCAGCCTTAAAGCAGTCATGACCTCCATTACATTAACACATATCGGCTGCATGTTTGTCAGTATGTGTTATGTAGATGTGTGTTTTCCATGTGTTTTCTCAGGGTTTTACAGGGAAGCCAGGCGTGGAGGGACCTCAGGGCCCAGTAGGCATGTATGTAAGTGATTCCTTAGCAGGACACATTCAAGGATGCACCTGTACTACCTTTTCAAAGCCTATATAAAATGTATGCAGAAGTGCATGAACAATATACTGTTAAAATGTATTATAAATACAGTTAATTGGTTTTCCTGCAAAAGGGAAGTGTACCCGAGTTTATAGTCAGTTCTGTCCTATTGAAGCAGAAAGGGGGAGGAGAAAATATGATTAAAGACCAGATCCTTCAAAGACTAAAAAAGTCATAAAAATAATTTACCCTACTTGCCTTCTTGCTGTGAACTACGTATATCCAAACATTGATCCAGATGTACTTAACACAGCCAGCAAAACAAGGGTTAAAACAAGCACACCACCCTACACCTTTAAAACTCAATAATTCACTTGTTATATATCTTAATCAGTTTAATCAGTAATCAGTAGTATAGTTTAATCAGTCAAAAAATAATTTAAGCAACAGACGATGACTCCTGTCAAATGAGAACAGGGCTCTCTAGCCACAGTGTGCACAGACTTAGCAAAACTGCACAGTCGGATAAAACGTCTTTTGGTCTAGCAACCGGCAGATGCTAATACTTTTTACTGGGAGTTTAGTGCTTGAAGTAGCCAGGTTAGCCGTTGCCCTCTCTTTCCAGCAAAGTTAAGATAACTCCTAGCTAGCACTAGCTTTCTGTTTAGTTTACATGTATCGCAGTTGTTGCGATCATCTTATCTAACTTTTGGCAAAAAGGCAAATAGGCATACACTGTCCAACTTTAAAAGGTAAACCTGTATGGGCACCTTACAAATCAGCATAAACTGCATGTTTCCTAGCATACCAACATGGACCTGAATGTTTTGTGCGCCAGCTGGGTGTACACCTGGTCGTTACCTTACGTCCGACTTAAAGCTGAAGGTTACGACGGACTTTAAATTACGTCCTGTGCACCAGTTAGACTTAAGCCCTGTTTGTGTTGCACCCGGGCGTATCTTTTACACATTGGATGGAGTCCAGCTATTATGGTGGCAAAGGGGTGTCCTACCCAGTCGTGCAAAGATGCTCCTAATGAAATAGAAGTGTGTCTCCCAAAACGTCAAAGCCCTGCTCTACAGTCTGAGACTTTAACCGATCTTTAAATGAACCTGGGTATTTTAGAATAGAATATAATGAGCCCTGCCTATAATCTGTAAGCTGTGCCACAGATATGAATCTTGACAATTTTCTGGCGAAGGTTATATAGTCCTTGATTGGCCATTGTGACATGAATGGATGGTTAAGGAAATTCTTCCAACTGTTGTTCCTTCTCTCATCAGGGTGTCCAGGGGAACGTGGGCATGCGTGGTCCTCCAGGGTTTATAGGAGAACGGGTAAAGTCTTCAATCCTTGTTGTTATAGCTGTGTGAAGAGAGTTTGTTGATTAGAGAAAGGAACAGAAGCAGAGACTGTACAGGTCAAGACACGCAGACCTGACAACATCTGAGGGTGTGAAACTTTGGTGTTCAGAGAGTGAAAAGCCATCTTTCAATAACAATAATAATCTCCTCTTTCTCTCCTGCACCAGGGAGAGGCAGGTTTACGAGGTTTACCGGGGCCTGTTGGGAAGCGGGGACCTACAGTAAGTGTCTATAATATATTTTTACTTTTTATTTCTCATCTTTTGACCCCTGTGACCTGTTGAGGGAATATGGGAGCAGAACTGAGTTTTGTTCCCAGGATTTAATAAGGACAGCAGCTATGATGGGGTCACACAAAGGAGGGTTTGGTAAATTAAAGTAAACCAGTGAAGTGTGCAGCTGGTGTGCAGGGACTGCCTGTTTATGGAGGCCAACAAGTCGCAGTGATTGATTTTGTTTGGGGGCATTGGTGGCAAATCTAATGGTAGAGTGACAGAGGACAAATAAATTGCTCCAATCACTGGCCTCCTGCCTGTCCCCTAACTGCCTTCCAGAGTGCCAGGTGACATCCTCAATGACAAAGCAGTTTTGTTCCAATGTTTCAGCCCCGTTCCACTGTGCAGGTTCTGGTGGTGGATAAGGAAAACGAGTTATATCTCTACAGCCTCTCATAGTCTCATTTAATTCAGGCAAATATTGTGCTAAATGTTGTTGAGAAGTAGATGTTGAGAAGGGATGTGCACTTTAACCGGTGAACTGTTACCAACCGTTAAGAATTTTAACCGGTTAATACTACCAGTTAAACGGTGAAATAAAATGTTGTCTTTTTTTTATATACATGTATATTTGGGAAACAGATGAGCGCACATGATGGAGAGCTTGTTGTCGGTCTCTGGCTGTTCTTTCTAAAAAAATGTTTTTAATTCTTATCTGTTAATCTGGGTCTGTTTTTTGGTCAGAAAAAAATCTAAATTAGCATCCCTTGTCCCAGACTTTAATCCAATCCCAAAAGTACATTTTAATCTTGCCGGTGAACCCGTTATAAACGTTAAGAGTGTCGGTTAACCAGTTAAAAAAAGAATTCTAAATGCACATCCCTAGTTCAATAGCATTTTTTAACTTGTATATACAGTGTACAAAGCTTACATCACACTCCTTAGCAGATGTGTAATTAACTCTGTACAGGTTGACAAAATTGTACAGTACAATAATTAAAATGGCTGTATCTGCAGGTTTTTGTTTATTAGTGAGTGAAAGGAGAGGAGCAATGGAGCTTGAAGGCTTTTAATGAGGAACACAACAGGCACCTTTTACGTAAACCATGAGCACTTAACACTAAATTAAACTCCAGCAGAGAGTTGTTTTGTGATTTGTGCTAATAAAATGACTTGTATACCGCGGAGTATAGACATACAGGTACGTTCCTCACTGTATAACACTGCTGAACCAATCAAAGTGGGGTGTAAGAAGGTGATACCTCCCATACATGTACTATGCCACCCCTACCCCCTCCCAACAAATAGACTGCGATCAGATCTCGCCCCCACACACACACTCGCACATGAACTGACACCGGACATTTTGGATGTGTGTGTACGTGCATGACCTTACAGATGTGTTTTATGTTGTTTTCATGTTGATCTGTGTGATTGTTCAGAGCATGTCATACATGACACATTTCCGTGCCAACGGACAATATAGTTTTATCTTATCTTGATTGATATTGAAATAACTAACTAAATTCCTTGCCTGGCTTTTCCTCTGCTTTGGTCTCTATGAAGCTGGAAGGTTAAACTTAGTTCTTGAAACTTGTCAAAGTTTCCTCAACCAATGAAAGAATCCATCAATCATGTGGTTGGTTAGATCTGGGGAATAACGAGATCCATCTTGGATTGAGTGACTTTTAGTAAAGGAGGTGGGAGTGTTTTCTGAAGTTCGCTTCTTGTCCAAAGTCCCCCTAAAGTGTCATTGGAAACACTTCTTGCTCACTCACATGGTTGCCGACTGCTGTGGTGAAATCCATCAATCTGTCATAGAGTAAAGTTATACAACACTGAGGAGATTGATTTATCAGCTGCTGCCTTGAACACTAAATACAGCTGCAAACTGAATTCTTTTGTGTCTACATGAATGCATTGACAGCTTCACCCATCATGGTAGCAAATAGTCCTGTTAACAAAGGGACAAATGAACAACAAGATTGAGGTTCTACATTGTTCTGAAATGGTTTTCTAGATATGTCCAAACTTTATTCTCAAAGGGAGGAAAAGAAGAGTGAATAAGGAGTCGTCATAGTCGACAGAGCCTGTGGGAATAATTGTTTCTCCAAAAGTCACTTTTTATCCTGTGATTTTCAAGTGTGACAATACAGCCCACATCGCCTGTATTATTATAGTAACTACTGTACTGTAACTACTATTATATAGGTTTTACAGAACAAGTTTTTTTGTAGATATATGTCCAGATAAGGAGTAATAAGGTATTTGAAGATGTTCCAAAAAATGTTTAAAGAACCCAGCAGTGTAGCAAAAGAGCCGCTGGGCCAAATGACTGATCTCATCTTCACTGATTAAATAGCATCAAAAGAACATTTTTATCCATTTTGATCACTTGAATTATTATTATTTTTTCATACATTTTAAAAAGAGACATGTGGACACAAATAACACTGATCTTTTAGCCTTCTCTTTGTCATATCCCAACACGGTGCTCAGACAGGAGTGTGAGCTGTGTGCATTTAGCATGTTCTGACTTGTCTGTTTTTCCTTTTCAGGGTCTTCCGGGTCCTACAGGAGAGAAAGGACCTCGGGGACCTCAGGTGAGAAAACTCTTTAATGGGAGAGTTTGTTCTGTAAATCTACATCCCCAAGTGTTGTTGTCGGACTTAAACTATGATTCCAATGGTCTTTTGATTATGACTCTGTATCACCTAAAGAGAAGAAGAAAGAAGAAGAAGCGATACTTTATCAAACCTCAAGGGGAAATTAAATTTTTTCACAAACATGCTACACACACATAGGCCCGAAATACACACGTGCACAAACAAAGAACTCCATGGACATGCACTAATGGAGAGATGTCAGAGTGAGGGGGCTGCACATGGACATGTGCCTTGAGCAGTGGGGGATTCAGTGCCTTGCTCAAGGACACCTCGATGGAGCCCAGGAAAGAAGCTGGGACCTCTCCAACTACCAGCCCCAATTCCACGCTTAGTCCATACCAGGACTTGAACCGGCCACCCTCCAGTTCCCAAGACAAGTTCCCACAGACTGAGCTTCTGTCTTTCATATTGTCTACAATTATTATTGATTGTCCAACATCAGGAGACACAGATAACTGGTCGTCTTTTCTTTTTGACCATGCTCAGAGAAAAGTCAGGGGACCAAAAACATGCCAAACAACAATTCAGGTTTACAAATTCAAGAGGCAGTGCTTGTGGAAAAGGAGAGAATTTAAAGTTCAATTCAATATGTATAGAAATAGAGAATCCTGAGACTCACTCCAAAAAAATAGTGACTTCACTTACAAACTTTGAAAACCCTCATGTCTTACAATGATCTGTTTATTAATCAACCAGTGTTGTCTCTCACAGGGTCGGCCTGGAGACGAAGGTTCCAAAGGGATACAAGGCCCTCCGGTAGGTTTTAGATTATTGTGAAGTTGAGTAGTTTGGCATCTTGGGTTCATTATTGTGTGTCACAGGCCACCATGTTTGCATTTAAAGGGCCAGTTCCCGATTATCAATCTCAGTCCTAACATGCTATTAAGGGGAGCTAAAGCCATTATGGTAGGAAAAAAAATGCAATTTCGCTCTGTGCCTTTGGAGGATGCTATCCGCTTCTTCAATGGGCCCTGGAAAACCTCAACCAGACTGGCGGCAATTTCAAATATTATTGCTTCTATAGATTACAGAGAACACCAGGGGTGAATTGCTTCTGTTCTGAACCCAAAAAAAAATAAGGGATTCAATTTAAGGTTTTTTCTCCCATCCAATCAGACATTTCATATGCTTGAACCACCTCTTGGTCGGGATGGCAGGAAAAGAAATCCTCAGTGCATTAATAATACAGTATGAATAAGTGCAAATCTGAACAAATGCATCAGTTTAACTGAAAGTCAATTACTTAAACTTTGAAACATTTAAAGCCATCTAAAGGTTAAAAAATAGATCTAATCCATTAGTTATCCTTGATTGATCCTATTGATAATGTATTGCTCAAAGTCAGCTGTCATGCTCTTACTGGATTACTTGATTTGGACCACTGATTCATAAAAAAAACAATTTCTCAGCATGTGCGTCTGCCTGTATGTGTCTGTTTGTTTCACCAATCAATCGCCTGAAAAGTCACAATTGACTGAGTGTCCTACATGGTCGAATGTGCAGAAGATCTCCATGTGAATCTTAACTTTGTAACAAGCAAAAGTCAGCTTTAATCAGTGTACATGTATTGTGTGATTAGGGCCCTCCAGGTCTCTCAGGGTCTAACGGGGCTGCTGGAAAACCTGGACCTAGGGGAAGCCAAGGCCCCCCAGGACATCAGGGGCCACAGGGGCCTGCAGGAATCCCAGTGAGTGGGTACCTACCATCAACTGCTGCTTTTACTTATACGTGCCAGTCTACTTTTAGTCTGAAAGGATGAAAATCCATCAATATTTCCCTTTGAATACATGTGTCTGAAAACCTGGTTGACCCGTCACAACATACAAACCATTCACATGCTTACTTTACCTGAGCCCATGTTTCTGGATGTCCTCAGGGCCCACAGGGTGCTGATGGGTTGTTAGGAGCAGCAGGGGAAAGAGGTCCAAAGGTAACATTACATTTCATTAAAGACGCACGTGATGTTTTAATTTAAGAGTGTTGTCTGTGTAACCTTGTTTTCTGTTTACTTACTGAGCTGATAATGTGACCTTCAGGGTTTACCTGGCTCGGCTGGTGAGGCCGGCCCCACAGGACCAGATGGACAACAGGTTGGTTTAGTTTTATTATGTTGTACTCATCATATAATAGTTAACTAAAAAAGTAACAAGTGCCTCAATAGCTGAAAAAAAAAATTTGAATTAGAAATCTATAAATTGCAAACAATGCAAAACTAGGTTCTAATGCCCGTCCAAAGATATACCTGTTATCAGAACCGTCGCATGGGCTGTGTGAAGTGTGCAATCGCACAGGGCCTCGCTCCTCTACAGGGCCTCACACAGGGTCCGCAGCAACACTTCAAAAGTAGCCCAATTCTGCAGGAAAACCGCCAGGCCTGGCAACCCTCTCTTCGCATCCCATGACATGATATGAAACTTTGATCATGAAGCCTGATGCTCCTCTACAGCTCTATGTTTACCCGGAAAATATATGAACTACACAACATATGGACGTACGTGGAGATGTAGTTTATACTGCTGTGCGCGGAAATATGGACAGATCGCGACGTTATTGAGACAGGTACAGCGCATGAGAAACAGAGATCTGTGTCATATCTGCTCCTCTCCTAACGTCTGTCTCCTCCCCGCACGGCATGATCCTACGCGTGGACCACCTTCTTTGTAACCACTCAAAGCTACTTTTATACTACATATCACGTTCACCCATTCACACACACATTCATACACTGATGGCAGAGGCTGCTACATAAAGTGCCCAACTGTCAATCAGTAATCACATTCATACCCAAAGGCTATGCCACCAGGAGCAATTTGGGGTTCAGTGTCTTGCCCAAGGACACTTCGACATGTAGTGAGCTGTATGAGCTGGGGATCGAACCTCCGGTTGAAAGACTCTACCAACTCTACCACTGAGCCACAGCCGCCCACAATGTGGATGTTTATGTTTATAAAAGTTGAAATGCTGGACAGATCGGTGTCATCACTGCGCTGCATGATTATAAAGAGCTCACTGTTGGATCACATTATTATACATTCTGATTAACTGCTTGTAGATCACACTCTGGATCATCTCTCTCTGACCTGCGCCGCCTCTCTCTCTCTTGTCAGTTCAGCATCATCCTGTATTGGAAACTTGCAGTCTCCTTACTGAATAAATACAGACACGATCTGTCTGTATTACCGAGCGTGTGACCGTGATTTATGCGCATGCTTGTCAGTGAGCAGGGCCTTGAACGTCAAGTTTGTTTGAGAAGTAGTCAGTGACCCAGAGTCATGTGTCAATGAGGAGAGAAAAAAGGCTTATTCAGTTTTACGTTGTTAAAATGGATTTAACAATTTTTTTACAAAGAGTTGGGATCAAACATCATTATTGTTTTCATCTACACTAATTATGTGCTCATCAGGGTCTCCACGGCCAAACAGGAACAGAAGGCCCACCTGGACAGAAAGGAGAGCAGGTCAGTGATATTTCCTGAGCGCTCTTTGTTTTATTTTTAGAATACCATTCAAGTGTTTGTTTTGTACAGCATGGGGCCATGTTGACCACGTCAATCTTCCGCCTCAGGTGTTATGGTGTTATTGACACCCCACCATGCATTGAAAAGCCTGCTGTCAATAGCTGTATCTGATTCTTGACCTTTCATGTTGCCATGTTTGACAGGGAGACATGGGGCCTTGTGGGACACCTGGTCCTCCAGGGCTCCCAGGGGAGAGAGGTCTTGAGGGCCTGAAAGGCTTACGGGGACCAGCAGGACCAGCAGGCAAAGAGGTGGATGCATAGATCTGATTCTTTACAAACACGATTACAGACTCACATGTGTTCCACTGCTGTCTCATAAATGACCGAGCAGCTCCACAGGAGGTCATTTTCCAATTCAGTGGAGAATTTAAGGACCTCATCACATCACCATTACCTCCAGCCTGTTTATAGCATCAACAAAACAGTTTGTTGTGTTATGGTGAACAGATGTGCTTGTTATATCTTTTTATTTCTTGTTAGCTTCACAGAGTATTGGCATCCTCAGAATATTCAGGTGCTGTATGAGAGTCTCAAAAATGCTTTGAGACGCGTTAAACCACAATCACTGTTACATAAACCGTGAAATTACATTTTCCTGATGATGCAATGATGGCAGCGCTTAAATCCGACTCCTGTGAGGCTTCCAAATGTTTATTATACAACAACAGGGTGAGCAGAGAGCTGGCAAGGCTTGTAAATGTGATACCTTCAGTTATCCAAGAAATGTGTGTTCCACATCCACATTTTTTATTAGAATCTACCTTCTAGTTTGAAAGCAACAGTAAAACAAAATATTCATGGTGTCCAGCAGAGTCCTAATAGAGTATGTAAATGCTTTTTAAAGTGCTTGTTGGTAATTTTAAACACAATTTTCAAGCCAAGACTTCAAGGATGAACTTTGGTTTTAAAAACAAGACAAGAAGAAAAATACCAACAAGAGATATGAAACAGAAAAATCAAACGCGGCTTCACTACCCACTGAATCAACTTATAGTATCAATCTTCATGAACCTCTACACTAGAAGTTTTTTAAGCATATTTACCAGAATGTAACTTCTGCGACTCTTGTTCATTCGACCTCTGCAGGGTGATGTCGGGCTTCCTGGTGAAGCTGGAGGTCCTGGATCCAAAGGGGACAAGGTCAGTTTACTTCTTTAACTTCAGTTGGTTAAAAACAGGAAATGGACAAGTTAATGTCAATGCTGTCCATGTCTCTGACTAGGAAGATCATTGTGTTGGGGTGGTCTGAGTGATGTGTGCAGCTTCTGATCAGGCTCTGGTTTATCCTGCAGGGTGAGGTGGGACCTCTGGGTTTATCTGGGCGAGAAGGACCTTGGGGAGCTCTTGGAGAAAATGGCGAAAGAGGCCCAAAGGGGGAGAAGGGCCACATTGGATTAATGGTGAGCACAGATTTGTTACAGTTTGGGGGTTTGACTTTTTTTGCTACATTTAAATAACATAAAGAATCGTAACCATCCACAATTTTGTATTTGTGGAGCAATTAGAGTAAAAACATACCAGCGAACATTCCTTTAAAACATCATGGCCATGAAATAAAAGGTTAAACTCCTGTAAGTGTTCTTTATTATTCTTAATGTCAACAAATTTAATTATAAACCATCCACAATGTGTTCTTAATAACAAGTATTTTGTTTGTGTTTAAAGCTTGGCATATCTTAAGACCTCAAGAATATAGAAAGTACGCTTAATCAATCCAAATCAGAATAAACATGGTGATGTGTGAAGCTTTATTCGGCACCAATATCTGAGAATTATTTAATTAGCAGCATAAGTGTAATATAAAATAGATCAGTCATATTGACAAAGTAAGAACTGCACCTGATGTCATGTCCATCCTCTTGCACAGGGTGAACCGGGGCTGATGGGTGAGGTGGGACCTGCAGGCCTGCTGGGGTTACAGGTGAGTTTGTTTCTAGGATGTTTCGATGCTGTAGCTGCTCAGAGAGTCCTTTAAATTAACCTCCATTGAACTGCCTAAAGCTGTGGTTGACAATAATTGATTCCATCTGACAGATATTCATAAATGTTCGAGCTAATGTGTAGCGTTCATCTGTTGTGTGTTTGTGAATATTGTAGGGAATCACAGGCCCTCGGGGACCCCTGGGACTAGATGGACTGCAGGGCCAGAAGGTAATGTTGTTGTCCTTCAGTCAGAAGATGCTGTCATTTGCTCATTTTGCTGTTAATAATTGTAACATTTAAACAGAACAAAAATTGTCTTAAGCAGAATTGGTAGATGCTGACATTTTATCAAAATGAAACAGATTTTTTGGTAACATACATGAGTCATTATCACAGTCATAATTTACAGATCACAACAAATTTAGGGTTTTAGGACCATTATTTCTGTGTGGTCAAATCAGGCAGCCTAAACAGTTAAAAGCCAGTTTGTTTCAGGTTGCACATTTTTAAAGACCCCCTCCAGTGAAAATGGTAAATGGACTGTACTTAAATGCGCTTTTCTAGTCTTTGCGACCACTCAAAGCTGCTTTTACACTACATCTCACATTCACCCATTCACACACACATTCATACACTGATGGCAGAGGCTGCTACATGAAGTGCCCAACTGTCAATCTGTTATCACATTAATACCCAACTATGCCACCAGGAGCAATTTGGGGTTCAGTGTCTTGCTCAAGGACACTTCAACATGTAGCCTGAGGGAGCTGGGGATTGAATCTTCGACCTTCTGATTGAAAGACGACCGACTCTACCACTGAGCCAATCAAAAATCCAGTGTTTAACCTCGTAAACATCTCCATGTGGTGTTTTTCATGTGCTACAAGACATATCAGTGACAACATCAGCATCATCTCCATGGCTGGGCCTGTCTGCTTTTAAACTGCAGTGTACCAAGGACAGGCTGAACAACACGTTTTCAGATTGGCAGGTTTGAGACGTCACAAACCTAAGGAGCCAATCCTGTTAATGGACGGGGTGACGCTATGCGTGTCATTATATGCAACCTATGGCAACCTTTTCGGCGATGCGCGAGCCAGCTGTAACCGCCATCATTTTTGCAAACTCACTACTGACTACTAAAATGAACGTTACTACCACTAATTACTACATTTCAAGCTAGCTAAGTTTGCCACTAAACGATGGCAGAGAAGTGTTTTGTTTTCGGCTGTAATTTTACAAAAGTAGAAACATAGCACATAGTGGGCGGGGCCTGTGCAGATTCAGAAATTTTAATGAGGGAGAAGGAGGAGATGATTTGGGAGGATTTTTACAAGGTAACTAAACATGTTTTGCTGAAAAAAAATATCAGACACAATACAAACACTTAAAACATGACTGGAGCTGGTCTTTAAATATGGGCTATGTTTGCAATTGTAAAAAACTTCCTTCCTTTCTAACAGATCATCAGCTGACAGATTTCCAGAAAAAAGGTTAATTTATTCAGTTAGAAGTGAAAGATTTTAGAGTTTACTTTCATGGGATCATTCTATACCAGTTAGAAATAATCCTCACAGAGTAACTCTCTGCTGAAGGTCATGACTGTAGACTTGTCACTTTGATAACTACTCTGGGTTTTCATTGTGGACAAAATGACTCAGATAAAAGGGGACTAATCAGAATTATAATCACCAGACTGAACTTCTCCTTGGACACCTTTTTCTATCTAGTACCTCACCTGCTGTGTCTGCTTGAATCAAATCAGAACACTTATCTTCATCAAGAAATGGCATTAAAAGACTTTCATCCTTCTTTCTTTCATCCTTCTCTCCAGGGGGAGTCTGGGCCTGTAGGCATAACTGGACCTCCAGGGTCAGGGGGCCCTCAGGTAAACTCTGATTCCATTAAACACTTTGTACAGCATCGTGTAAAGTGCAGCTGTATGAGGAAGTTACATGTTTCCATCTGTGTTTGTCTCGATCATAGGGAATAACTGGTGCGCGAGGTGTCAGAGGAGACACAGGGGGGCTCGGACCACCTGTAAGTATCCTCCTATTTGGTTTGTTTGCCTTGCACATTAAGCACAAATATTCCATCTTCAGCTCTGAAGTGATCCTCACAGTTTCATTTTTTTTTTTTTAATCTCGTCCTCTCTGTGACTGTTTTGTAGTCAGCAGTGCAGCTAATGGAGGCAACTTTTCTAAGTACATGATTTCTCCTTTCTTCTATTACAGGAAATCATCCGTTAATTAAGTGCTCATAGGGGGACTGTGCATTTAATTGATTTAGAGAGAGGGAGAGAGAGCTGATTACATTGTTAAGATTTAATATTCATCATAGTGTTCGGTGGACGGCTGCTGGATGAATATAAAGTACACAATGAGTTTAGACTGTAGCAGCTTCTTTTTTATCTTTTAACTGAAGCCCTGATGATGAAACAAAAAAATCTCTGCAACATAACAAAGTGCATCATGGGATTTAGCCATGCAATTACAGTGGCTCTAAGGATGGCAATGTGTGTGTCAGATGGTCTCATTTGTTGGTCCAGCCTTAAAATATTCCATAACTATTCCCCTCAGCCTCAGTTTTATTTTGTGTTTAGTGCTTATTAGACAATGGGAGAAAGCTAACATGCTAAAGGTAGCATTGTCATTATGACCACATAAGCATGCTGACGTTAGCATTTAGTTAAAAGCACTGCTGTGCTTGAGTTGAACCTTACAGAGCTTCTAAAATGACTCTTTTGTTTCTCCTGTTCATCATCTTTAGTCAAATTAAGATGAAAATCCTCCAGAAGGAAATCAAATAGTTTCTTCCTTTAAAGCTCCTATGAGGAACTTTTAGGTTGTGTTGATTTTAGCGCCCCCTGTGGACAAAGTGGTACCTCTTATCTCTTTGCTGATCTTGTCCTGTACATGTGTATGTAGTGTTTTTTAACAAAAAATCTCATCCTGCTTTCTTTGAACATTGAACGCATCACTCGCTGTGAATCTTTGCTGTGGAAAATATAGAAACAAGGCTGATTTGGCAGCGCAATGTTAATCCCCTCATCTGACACCTACCCCCCGGCTGTGGTTATAGGCATTAAAAATAACTATAAAGCTCTAATCAGTCGTGTCGCTGATGGTCTGGTTTGCTTTTGTAGCCTCATATAGAGGCATCAGGATTCATTTCAGTCTGTTTCATAACCAGCGAAAAACTCCTCACAGGGAGCTGCAAGAGCACAAAAAGATTACTTAATGACAAATCAAGGTCAACTCATTGCATTTGATATGATGTTTGCATGGCAGGGTCCTGTAGGACAAGCTGGACCTCAGGGAGATCAGGGAGCTAATGGGGAACCAGGCCCACATGGAGAGAAGGGAGAGCCAGGACATCCTGGTCCACAGGGGGAACAGGTTTGTGAGGTTTTCATGAATCTGCTGTACGGCATTATCAATCCACCATCAATCAAAACGTGTGTATTCACTGTGTGCAACGATCCATAAACCACCCTTAACACTGCATCCCGTGTGCAGGGTGAGGATGGTCTGCCAGGAATCCAGGGACCTCCGGCTCTTCCAGGGTTTGAGGTGAATACTAAATCACTACTGAGTAGAATCGACATTTTGTCTTTGTCTTATTAAAATCTTCTGCTGAGGATTGCTTTTTCCCTCCTTGAATCATTTGGTTATTTGTGTCTCTTCCTCTTTCTAGGGGCCTCCTGGAGAGATAGGACCCCAGGGTGCTCCAGGTCCCACAGGGACTCCTGTAAGTATTAGATGTGTACAACACAGACAAACTGTGGATGATGAAACAACCCGGGACCTGCCCATATAATTATACCTTTTGTTTTTTTGTGATTATTATTGTCAGAAAAATAACATGAAAAACTATACTGCTTCACAGGGAGCGTATGGGAGACCGGGACCTGAGGGCAAACAGGGCATGAAAGGGGAGAAGGTAAGATGCTTATATGGAGGACATGAATAGAAATCTTTAATGTCCACTCACGTGGAAATTTGCCTTTGGCTTCACAGACTTGCATACAGTTTGAACTTAATAAGACATTCATACACATACAGTAAGAAACTGCCTCCGCCATGGGGTGGGATACACGAGATATAGAACAATAAATGGCAGAGTAATGAGTTATAAATAATCATAAATGGCAAAACGATTTAGATAAAGTGGCAAATATGAACAATAAATACATAAATAGATATCATACGACAGCGGCAATCCCTAATATCTAAAAATTGATCATTTGTTTAGTAGGTTGACAGAGGAAGGAATAAACGATTTCTTAAAGATGTGTCCGAAAGGAGTTTTTGAATTTCATTAAACAAAGGATGTGAAGGGTCCTGAATGATGTTGCTTTCCTCCTGGTTTGTGTGCTGTACAGCTCCACCGGCTGTCTCTGGGGTTTCCCTATAATCTTGCTTGCCGTGTTGACTATCTGTGTGAGCTTTGTTTTGCTCCTAGCCCCTACATTTCCGTACCAGCAGGTGATGTTGTAGGAAATGATATTTTCCACTAGCCTGGTGTAAACCATCCTCAGGACTTCCTTGTTCACATCAAAGCTGCTTGGTTTCCTTAAAAGAAACAATCTCTCCATTGTCATCTTTATTTTATCATCTTAAAACAACCTGTTCATGCTTTTACCGTCTGTATACTTACTATTTCAGTTTATGTGTGACAGTTTATTAATGCCATATAGACTGAAGATAAACCGTATGGTCAGAATACAACTGAGGGCATATATATTTCATACTTCCTAAAATGGGGTACCTAACTCCAATTTTAACCCCTAAAATGGTATTTATGCGAGCGACAGAATTCTTTGTATGCAGTTTTAATTAATGTGTTAATTAATCTTAATCATACGAATACATAATTTGTTTTTTTTTTGTTTTTTTGGTATGTTTTTTTTTTACATTTTTTCATAGATTACAACACAGCTGCAACACAGAAATATCATTTTAGCTTCTACATGTCTAATTTTCCAGTTAAAAGTTGTCCTAAAAAATATTTCCTAGTGTTTTCACTGAGCAGTTTGTGTTTTACTCCTAAAGGGAGACGATGGCAAGAGTGGATCAGTGGGAAAGACGGGTCAAGTTGGAAGGAGGGTAAGAGCCTTCTTTTTCTATCTTGTGAAGATTTTTTAAGTCGATCTTAATAATGTAACAATGTAGGAAAATAAAAAGTATCTCTGTTTTTAATACCAATGCTTTTAATTTTTTAAATGTTTAGACAACCTTTGAATCCCCTTGAAGTCAGGATTTAAAGTGGTTATTGTGCATTGTATAAAAACAAGACATGACTGGAAATAGCTACAGCGCGTACAACTTCATACATAAAACATTAGAGTGTTTCATGTGTCTCCTCTCATTGAAAAACATGACAAACTTGTCTGCAGGGGAAACGAGGGAAAGCTGGAGTCAGAGGGAGCAGGGGAGAGAGAGGACCAAAGGTGAGACACATGAAAACAAGGCCACAGGCTTCTTGTGCATCAGTTGAAATTATGATGCATGAGCCAACAATAGATGTGTGTTTTGTTGTTCAGGGTGAAAAGGGAGACACAGGACTAGTCGGCGTCCCAGGGTGGCCAGGGCTCATCGTAAGTCAATTTATTTAGTGGCTTAACATATAATACATCTCCAACGTTGAATATATCTCCACATGTGTCTAGTTGTCTCTTCAGCAATCTGTCTAGTTTAATGATTTGTGGAGAAGAGATCAATAAAGTAATGCATTTCTAAATTAAAGTGCATTTCATCATATCCTCTTTGCATTTCTATTGTTTTTGTCACAAAGGGAATCCCTGGCTTACAAGGAGAGTCTGGGGAGGAAGGTGAAAAGGGGAAAGAGGTAAACAAGAATTTACAAACCAGAAAAAGATCCAGAGACAGTATGCCTCGGGAAGTTTCTTATTACTGTGTACCTTTAATCTCATAAGAGAACCAGGGCTGTTCAGCGGTTAAATCGCACATCCTTTGCACAGAGGTTTTGTCCTCGATGCAGCAGCTCCAGGTTCAACTCCCTGCTGTGTGTCGTCCCCGCTCTCTCTTCCACTGTTTCTGACACTACCTACTGTCCTCTCTCTCAAATAACGGTATAAATAGCCAAAATAATTATCTTTAAATAAAATAAAAGAAAATGAAGCAGTAGTTTATATTTTTGTTCATTCAGAAAATCCTATGATAAACAGTCAGATCAGATCAACTTTAAAATACTATAATAATTATTATTACATAGGTATGATTGTGTATTATATATATATATCATTTATATATATATATATATATATATATACACACATGCATGTAGATATGGTATTGATCTGTTGCTTTCAGCCTGGTCTCAGTTCAGGCTGTGTCAGAACTTTTAAACCACAATGTGCTTTATTTTTTGATTATACAGATCTGCTGCCTGATTGTAGGTGCAGGCTTGACCATATTGTGTTTTTCTATAGGGTGAGAAAGGCGACATGGGGCTGTCTGGACCACCTGGAGCTGATGGCTCAAAGGTAGGAGCTGTCATGGCACATTTTGACATTGCCGAGAAAAAAAAACACAAGTGTAACAGAGGTATTAATGACAACTGTATCCTTTTAGGATAGCCGGATCCAGGGTTTAACATTTTACATACTGACTCACTGGAGAGACTTCCTCTGACAGTTAGCAGCATATGATGAAGTCTACTAGTATCTGTTCCAGTTTGCAGTTAAAGCTAATGTGAGTTGCACTAACACAAAAGTGCCTGCCCAGGAAGTCCTTCTTTTTATTTAATGGGGGATAGTCATTTTGGAAAATCATGTTAAAAGTTGGCCAATGGGGTTGAATGATCTTCTCCTCAAGAAAATGTTATCTTAAGTAGTGGAAAATCTTTAAAAAGGTGTTCATGGATTTGTAATTTTGACTCTTGCAACTAAAAGAGGAGGTATTACGCTGTTTCACATTTTAAGACATATATATAATGTTAGATGTATTATGAAAATGTTTTTGGAGTAATCCCCAGGCTCTTCAACTCTGCAGGCTGCTGTGAACGCCAGGTTTCAGACTGTTTTTTCTGCAAGCTGCACTTTGTGATGTCTCAGCAGGCTTCAGAGAGCTGGCCAATAAAGGGCTTGTAGGGGCGGGGTTTCTTAAAGGGACAGAGCCGAAAAATGATTTTTAACTCTAAATTAAGCTAAGCTACTCCACAGCAGGTATCACAGAGTGAACTATGAATAATAATATGAATTTTATTAAAAAATGATGTCTTTTGTGTTTTAGGGTATCCGTGGTCCTGTTGGGTTTCCAGGTCCACTGGGCGTGAAGGGAGAGCAGGTATTAATAATATACTTTCTTCTTAGTACTTTTTCTCTCATGTTAAGAATCTTGTATTTTTACTACATTGGAACATGTTGTCATGATATTAGACAAATGTGTAAATTTCTGTCTCTGTCTTTTTCTCTTTTTAGGGAAATATTGGTCTCCCAGGACCGAGGGGAACACCGGGGATGCCTGGACTGCCAGTAAGTTTCACTTATTTGGCTGCCGGCTGTTTTATTCTTCTCTAACCTTGTTTATGAGTGATAGATTGTTTTTCAGTTTAAGTTTTATCTTTTTGTTTCTGCTTTCCGCTCTGGAAAACACTTTGCTACTGTGTTTGAAATTCCCTTTGGATACACAAAGTTTATTCAGGCTATTCCATCCGTCACTCGGACACGTTAATCCAGATTGCGTCCGAAAAATGGAAACAGCACAAGAGTGTAACATGTAAAGGAAATGTTATTGTTTTATCATAACTGCAGTCATTCCTGTCGAGCGCTGACTGCTCTCTCTCAGCCAAGTAATCTTTTCTTCATCTCCTAGACTGTGGAATCATTCACAGTTCAGCAGCATATAGTGATTGTGTTCAGCCTGCTGTGTCTTAAGGGGAAAAACTCCATTGACTTAGGTTATGAAATCTGTGGCACCGCGGCTGATGGGTTCTTAATGCAGCAGATAAAAGCACTCAGAGGCTCTTCGTTCATAAATCCACTTCACTGTGGAAAATCATACTAATGCCCTTTTCATCTCCTGTCCTCTCCTCTGTTGCAGGGTTTGTTTGGATTAAAGGTACGATATCATCATCTCAAGCACTCTTGTCCTGATAGATCAAAGTCACTTCAGCTCTTTTCTCACCGTTATCTCAAGCAAACACCCCACAGGATTGTTTTTATGCATTAAGAAGGCTTTGCTTTATGTTAAAGGCACATATAATCATAAAGCTGTCACACTTTGGAGGTGGCGTTGAAATGTAATTGGATTTTGCAGGAGGTTTTTATCTACAGTATATGAATGTGTTGTTTAATAAATGGTGCATGCACATTTAAAACAGTGCACGTGTGTCATTTATGTTGTTCTTATCACATTGTCTCTTCCCTGCAGGGTTTAAAAGGCTACCAAGGCTTGCCTGGCATTCCTGGCAGACCAGGGCTCCCGGTGAGTTTACAACAGAGAGTGAAGGAAACTCTGAATTTAAGTTTGATGATATAGATGAAAAATATAACACTTAAAGGGTCAGTTCGCCAATTTTCATCCTCAGTCCTATCATGCTATTATGGGGAGCTAATGCCATTATGGCAGGAAGAAAATGCAATTTCACTCAGTGTCTTTGGAGGACACTATTCGCTTCTCCACTGGGCCCTGGAAAACCTCCACCAGACTACATAAACGCGTCCTCTGGTGGAGGCCAGGGAGCTAATACACTTCCTCAATCTAGGACGCCCGCCTCCAATGTCATGTCTCGTTCAAAATTGTCAGGTTGGAAATGTAGACTGCAGACCTGAAGATTTCTCGTCGTATTTTGGATTCTGTGCCGCTCTGAGCTAATGCCTGCAGCGAAACGGTAGTATTTCACTTCAGCGTCTCTCGCTGGGCCGTTCCTTTCAGAGGGAGGGGCGCAGTGCATGCTGGGTGTTGTAGGAATGTAGAATGGGTGAAACTACGAGCTGTTTGTACAACTTTCTCCACAGCTATGCCGCCAATTTCAAATATCATTGCTTCTATTAATTACAGAGAACACCAGCTTTTCACTGACAGCAGCTTTTTCCAGGGGCAAATTGCTCCTTTAAGATGCACTAGATAATGTACCTCCAAAGTTTGGTAACACTTTTTATGCATGAACGCATTTGTAGCGACATATTAGTGAGTGCATTCATTATGTTTTACAGCCACGCTCAAAGACATATGATGCTTTCCCCTGCACTATATCAACAGTCATTGTTGAATTGGGCTTTATGGCTGCATTATAATAAGTATAAAAGCCCCCATAAAGTACTGAACATGTGGTCTTCATATAAATTAAACAAATCTGGATTTAATGTTAATATTTTTGCTGTGCATACCTAATGTGTGAATCTTCTTTATGTTTTAGGGTCCACCTGGGGTCCCTGGACCCCCAGGAGAGTCACTGAACATGACGTTGACTCAAATCAAGGCGAGTTATTCATGTCTTCAATGTACAGTTAAAGTAATATGTACAAATATAAAAGTATTCATCATGGGGTATTTGAAATGTATCTTTATG